>NC_072432.2:91134772-91447954 GCF_028878055.3 Symphalangus syndactylus
AATAATATTCAGCCATAAAAAAAGAGAATGAAATTTTGCAATTTATGGCAACGTGGATGAACCTGGAGGATATTATGCTAAGTGAAATGAGCCCGGCACAGAGAGACAAATGCCACGTGATCTCTCTCTCTCTTTTTTTTTTTTTTTTGAGACGGAATCTCTCTCTGTCACCCAGGCTGGAGTGCAATGGTGTGGTCTTGGCTCACTGCAACCTCCACTTCCTGGGTTCAAATGATTCTCCTGCCTCAGCCTCCCTAGTAGCTGGTACTACAGGTGCATGCCACCATACCCAGCTAATTTTTGTATTTTTAGTAGAGACGGGGTTTCACTATGTTGGCCAGGCTGGTCCTGAACTCCTGACCTCATGATCTGCCCGCCTCAGCCTCCCAAAGTGCTGGGATTACAGGCGTGAGCTATCGCGCCTGGCCGTGATCTCTTTTATATGTGGAATCTTAGGAAGTTGAACTTGTAGAAAAAGTAGATGGCTGTTACTGAAGGCTGGGGAGTGGGAGGGTTGGGCCGAAATGAAGTTGGCCAAAGGATACAAAATCTGTTAGACAAGAGGAATAAGTTCAAGAGATCTATTGCACAACGTGGTGAATAGAGTTAACAGCAATGCATCTTATACTTGAAATTGCTGAAAGAGTAGATTTTAGGTGTTCTCATCACCAAAAAAAAAAAAAAAGATAAGCATGTGAAGTGATGCAATGTTAATTAGCTTGATTTAGCCATTTCACAATGTATACATACTTCAAAACATGTTGTACACAATTTATGTGTATATATATATATCATTTCTATTTGTCAATTTAAATAAATAAATAATTGTTAAGATTAGGGGGAATTTCTTAGTGTCAAAATAACATTACCCGGCCGGGCGCGGTGGCTCACGCCTGTAATCCCAGCACTTTGGGAGGCCGAGGTGGGCAGATCCCGCAGTCAGGAGTTCGAGACCAGCCTGACTAACATGGTGAAACCCCGTCTCTACTAAAAATACAAAAATTAGCCAGTCGTGGTGGCGCACACCTGTAATCCCAGCTACTCAGGAGGCCAAGGCAGGAGAATCGCTTGAACCTGGGAGATGGAGGTTGCAGTGAACTGAGATCGTGCCACTGAACTCCAGCTGGGCGACAGTGTGAGACTCCGTCTCAAAAAAAAAAAAAAAAATTACCCTTCCCTAACACAATTGAATATAATTCCATCTAATATCCAGTACATTTTCGAGTTTCATCATTTGTAAGAGGGGTTAACTTTGATGGGTTTGGGTGGGGGAAGAATTTAAAAAGCCCTCAAGAAGGAAGTGGCATTTTGAGGAGTCCTTGAAAGATGACTAACAGCTACCACATTGTGACAGGCAAACCTGAGATGGCCACAAATGATCCCCACCTCTTGGTATTCATGCCCTTGAGTAATCCCCTCCCCTTGACTGTGGGCTGGCCTAGAGACTTACTTCTGATCCATCAGAAAGTGATGGACAGCACTTCTGTAATGAGGCTATAAGAGACCATGACTTCTGTTTGCTAGCAGACTCTCTCCTTGCTGGCTTGGATGAAGACATGCTGCCATGTGGCAGAGGCCTAAGGGAAAGGTGCCTGAGGCCCTCAGTCTAGCAGCCCAGCCCGTATGGAACTGAATCCTATCAACGACCACATGAGCTTGGAATTGGCTCCTTCCTTATTCCAGCCATAGATGAGACTGAAGCCTCAGCTAACACCTTGCTTGTAGCTTTGTGAGACCTTGAAGTAGAGGACCTCACTGAGCTATGCTCAGTCTCCTGATAGGCAGAAACAATGAAACAGTAAACGTGTGTTACTTTAAGTGGCTAAATATGTGGTAATTTGTTATGCAGCAATAGAGAACTAATACACTTGTTTAATAAAAATGGCCTTGCACGTGGAAGTCATTGCTATCCTCCCTTTTTTACTAAGGGGGAAACTAAGGCCCAGAGAGGCTTGATGAATTGCCCAACATACCAGTCATCTTGATTGTAAAAACAGAAACAGACTCCAACTAATGTGAGCAGAAATGACATTTGTTGGAAGGATAGTGAATAACTTGCTCACAGAACTGATAGAAAGGCATGAGTATCAGGTGTAAAAAACAGGCAGGAACAAAGAGAAATTAGGCAGCAGGAATGCTAGGAGGGTCAAGTTCGGGCTTCTGACACTGCTGCTGAAAGCAGAATGAATTCTAAACCGCTCTTGCTTCTTCACACCCCCCAGCTCCAGTCTCTAAGCTTTTGGTGGGAGTGGCCAGTCACCTGAGCTTGGGTCAGCTAAGCACATGCTAGTGACTGGGATCGGTTCACAGCAGGTGCTCAAACATGGTTAATTCAACTCATAAAAGACGAATCTGGCATTGCGTATAAAACTAGATAGAGGGTTAGCTCATCTCTCCAACACCCAGAGACCAGCGTTCCAGCCCTTCCCTGATTTCCAGAATTTCCCATACTGCCCCTAGGAGCTGTGAGCCAGAGAAGACTATAGATTGAGCAGTGAAAAGTTGGGGATTAACTATGGGCTGCAGTGCCATGATTGTGCCACCAGAGGGCATACAAGACCCAGACATTTACTAAGGTGGGGACGAGGGAATAGGTGCCGGCGGAATGGGATAGTGAAGACTGAGGAAGTCTGGGCTCTGGAAACCCAGAGAAGGACTAGCAGTGGTGTGGGCACCAAGAGTTGCCTCATCCTCATGGCCCTAGCTGTACTCCCTCTCCACTCTGGAAGCTTTGGGCTCTCCTGGTCTTTGCTCTGAGACCTTTAAGAGGACTTTGGACTCTTCTTTTTATGGCATCAATTCTCCAACTGTAAACACTGCCCCCACCCCATCAATTCCAGATCGGCATTGGAATAGAGTGCAGGGGTGGGTAGGGTGGGGTAACAGGTGTGCCTCTGGCCCTGCAAATGGGGTGGGGTTGGGATGGGCAGTAGCTTCCTCAAACGATCGCTCCTATGGCAGTAGGGCAGAAGGAGGTGGAGTGGGCCTTCTCCTCTGGGCTGTAACTTCCAGTGTGTAGCACAGTGCCTGGGACGTGGTAGGAACTCAATAAATATTTGTCGATTGTTGATAATTATTTGATATGCATAAACCATGCAGAGAGAGCCAAGGCAGGTCATTAGGGTACTCCAACTCCAAAACATTTCCTGAGTCCTCCCACTTCTCAACAGCCCCGCCCTCTATCACCATCCTTGTCCAAGCCACTGTTTCCACCTGGACCACTATAATAGCTTTGTAAGTGGTTTCCCTTGCATCCCTTGATCCCACAATTTATTCTTCACTCAGCAGCTACCATGATCCTTTAAAACCATGAATCAGATCATGCCACTTCCGAGCTTAACACCTTCCAAAGTCTTCTCGTTACACTTTGAATGAAATCCAAACTCCTTTCACTGGCCTAAGAGCTTCTCCACTAGCTAGGGCATGCCTCCCTTTCTGACCTCATCTTATACTTTCTTCCTGCAACACATGGGCTTCAGCCTCACTGACTTTCTGTTTCTTAAGCACCGTGAGCTTGCTATTGCCTTAGGGCTTTTGCATTAGCTGTTCTCTCTGACTGGAATGCTCTTTACCCAGATTCTTTGCATGGCTGACTCCTTGTCATTCAGGTCTGCATGTACATAGCACTTCCTTATAGGGACGTGTCTTGACAGCTGTACCTAGGTTTCTCCCCCAGTCACTTGCTATTGATCCTGGGTTCTAATTGTCATCATAGCACTTATCATCAACTGTCTTCTCATCTATTCTTTTTTTTTTTTTTTTCCCGAGATGGAGTCTTGCTCTGTCACCCAGGCTGGAGTGCAGTGGCGGGATCTCAGCTCACTGCAACCTCTGCCTCCAGGGTTCAAGCAATTATCCTGCCTCAGCCTGCTGAGTAGCTGGGATTACACACACCAGGCTAATTTTCTTATTTTTAGTAGAGACGGGGTTTCACCATGTTGGCCAGGCTGGTCTTGAACTCCTGACCTTGCGATCCACCTGCCTCGGCCTCCCAAAGTGCTGGGATTACAGGCATGAGCCACCGTGCCCAGCTTATTCTTTTTTTTTTTTTTTTTTTTTGAGGCAGTGTCTCGGTTTGTCACCCAGGCTGGAGTGCAGTGGTGCAATCACGGCTCACTGCAACCTTGCCCTCCTGGGCTCAAGTGATCCCCCTGCCTCAGCCTCCTGAGTACGCTGGAACCACAGGTGCACAGCACCACACTTGGCTAATTTTTTAAATTTTTTAGTCAAGATGAGGTCTCGCTATGTTGACCAGGCTGGTCTCAAACTCCTGAGCTCAAGCAATCCTCCTGCCAAAGCGCTGGGATTATAGGCACGAGACACTGCACCTGGCTCATCATTTTTTCATAAGTTTTTAAATAATTTTTTTTTGTAGAGATGGGGTCTCACCATGTTGCCCAGGCTGGTCTCAAACTCTTGGGATCAAGTGATCTTTGTGCTTCAGCCTTCCAAACTGCTGGGATTACAGGTGTGAGCTGCCACGCCCAACCTTATCTATTCATTTATTTCTTGTTTCCTCCCACTAGAAGGTAAGCTTAATGAGACTAGGAATTCTGTCTGCTGAGTTCAATTACTGTATCCTCAGCACCTATTAATAGAAGAGTGCCTAACACACAGTAGCGAGCGTAGGTGACAGGGCGAGACTCCATCTCAAAAATAAATAAATATTTATGGGATGAATGAATAATGGATCTAAGGGGATGGGGAAGGGATTTTGTATCCCCCTGGAGTTGAGCCCATTCTCAAGAGTGGTGGTGGTGGTGGCGGTGGAAATGGAGTTGGCCAGAGCCTATTCCAGCCCTGGGAGTAGAAGGGGCTGTGAATCTCTGGAATGGTGATGGTGGTGGTGGTGGTGGTAGCAGCAGTGATGTTAGGGGTAGTGAAATGGACAAGGCATATTTGCTAGATTGAATGAATGTGTTTTTTGTTTTTTGGGTTTTTTTGAGGCGGAGTCTCACTCTGTTCCCCAGGCTGGTGGTGCAATCTCGGCTCACTGCAAACTCTGCCTCCCAAGTTCAAGCTATTCTCCTGCGTCAGCCTCCCGGTAGCTGGGACTACAGGCACGTGTCACTGTACCCGGCTAATATTTGTATTTTTAGGAGAGACAGGGTTTCACCTTGTTGGGCAGGCTGGTCTCAAAACTCCTGACTCAGGTGATCTGCCCGCCTTGGCCTCCCAAAGTGATGGGATTACAGGCACCAGCCACTGCACCCAGCCGTGAATTGTTTTTATATGTCTTTCTTACTTTCAGAAAATAAAATGTGCAGACTTTTGGTGTTTTTTTTATTTTTTTTTTTGAGATGGAGTTTCGCTCTCGTTGCCCAGGCTGGAGTGCAATGGCGCGATCTCGGCTCACCGCAACCTCCGCCTCCCAGGTTCAAGCAATTCTCCTGCCTTAGCCTCCGGAGTAGCTGGGATTACAGGCATGCACCACCACGCCCGGCTAATTTTGTATTTTTATAGTAGAGACGGGGTTTCTCCATGTTGAGGCTGGTCATGAACTCTTGACCTCAGGTGATCCGCCCGCCTCGGCCTCCCAAAGTGCTGGGATTACAGGCGTGAGCCACCGTGCCTGGCCAAATTGTGCAGACTTTTGATCTTTAAGACAGAAAAGTTAGGGAATAGTTGTTTGCATTGTAAAAGGAATCTTTGCTTTGTAAAAGGGCGTAGGCAGAGGCTAGTTTAGCTGTAACCCAAACAACCCAAGGAAGGCTCAGGGCACTCAAGCCTATCCATTAGTTACATTGCAGGGTGCTTTCAACACTGTTTATTTATAGAGTGTTGTCCAGATACACTTTTGGCTGTGTGAAGCTTGCATTTACGTATAATACATTCTGCTTGTAAGAGTTTCCTCTTCCTGAAAATGAGAGATTGAAAATACATCACTCTTGTGACTATGGTCTGTATTATTAAAAAAAAAAAAAAAGTCATTGAGATCAAGCAAGCTAGACGTGGAGAAATACAGTTCCTGCTGACTGCCTCTCTCTCTTTTTCTTCTCTTTGTCAGAGTTAAAACCTTCCAGTTGGCCAGGCGCGGTGGATCATGGCTGTAATCCCAACACGGTGGTAGGCCAAAATGGGTGGATTGCTTGAGCTCAAGTTTGAGACCAGCCTGGACAACATGGTGAAACCCTGTCTCTACTAAAAATACAAAAATTAGCCGGGCATGGTGGCACGCGCCTGTAGTCTCAGCTACTTGGGAGGCTGACGTAGAATCGCTTGAACTCAGGAGGCAGAGGTTACAGTGAGCCAAGATCGTGCCATTGCACTCCAGCCTGGGCAACAGAGCAAGACCCTGTCTCAAAAAAAAAAAAAGTCCTAATATTCTGTAGTGCTAGAAATAGATTTGATGGTGGCCCCGCCCTCTCGGAACTTAAGACTCTAATATTCATGTCCGGCATGCACCTGTAATCCCAGATACACGGGAGGCTAAGGCAGGAGAATCATTTGAACCCAGGTGGCAGAAGCTGCAGTGAGCAGAGATCGTGCCACTGCACTCTAGCCTGGGCAACAGAACGAAACTTGATCTCAAGAAAAAAAAATGATTCTAAGGCCAGGCACGGTGGCTTCAAGCCTGTAATCCCAGCACTTTCGGAGGCTGAGGCAGGTAGATCACCTGAGGTCAGGAGTTTGAGACCAGCCTGGCCAACATGGAGAAACCCTCTCTCTACTACAAATACGAAAATTAGCCAGGTGTGGTGGTGGGCGCCTGTAATCCCAGCTACTTGGGAGGCTGACACAGGAGAATCACTTGAGCCTGGGAGGTGGAGGTCGCAGTGAGCCTGGGCAACAGAGCAAGACCTTGTCTCACAAAAAGAAAAAAGAAAAAAAGAAAAAGTCTTAATATTCTATAGTGCTAGAAATAGATTTGATGGTGGCCTGCCCTTTAGGAACTGAAAATGGAATGCAGGAGTCCAGACTAACACACCAATCACACGCTAGGGTAGAGACGGCCAGTGTGATTTACAGTGCCCAGAGAAGGACCCCCAGCATATTTCTCCAGCTTACTTGGATGGTGTCCAATTTTTTTTTTTTTTTTTTTTTTTTGAGACGAAGTCTTGCTGTGTCACCCAGGCTGGAGTGCAGTGGCGCGATCTCGGCTCACTGCAAGCTCCGCCTCCCGGGTTCACGCCATTCTCCTGCCTCAGCCTCTCCAAGTAGCTGGGACTACAGGCGCCCGCCACCACGCCCGGCTAATTTTTTTGTATTTTTAGTGGAGACGGGGTTTCACTGTGGTCTCGATCTCCTGACCTCATGATCCGCCCGCCTCGGCCTCCCAAAGTGCTGGGATTACAAGCGTGAGCCACCACGCCCGGCCGTGTCCAATTTTTTTTTCTCATTTTAAAATAAAATGAAGGACAAGGCCTTCCATTCCAAAATACAAAATTTCTTTGTTTTTGAGATGGAGTCTCGCTCTGTTGACCAGGCTGGAGTGCAGTGGCATGATCTCTGCTCACTGCAACCTCCGCCTCCCAGGTTCAAGCGATTCTCCTGCCTCAGCCTCCTGAGTAGCTGGGACTACAAGCACGTATCATCACGCCCAGCTAATTTTTTTTTTTTTGAGACAGAGTCTTGCTGTGTTGCCTAGGCTGGAGTGCAGTGGTGCAATCTCGGCTCACTGCAACTTCTGCCTCCCAGGTTCAAGCGATTCCCCTGCCTCAGCCTCCCTAGTAACTGGGATTACAGGCGTGCGCCACCACTCCCCGATAATTTTTGTATTTTTAGTAGAGATGGGGTTTCACCATGTTGGTCAGGCTGGTCTCGAACTCCTGACCTTGTGATCTGCCCGCCTTGGCCTTCCAAAGTGCTGGGATTACAGGCATGAGCCACCGTGCCCGGCTAAAATTTCATTTTTTTTTTTTTTTTTTGAGATGGAGTCTCGCTCTGTCGCCCAGGCTGGAGTGCAGTGGTGCGATCTCGGCTCACTGCAAGCTCTGCCTCCTGGGTTCATGCCATTCTGCTGCCTCAGCCTCCAGAGTAGCTGGGACTACAGGCGCCCGCCACCACGCCCAGCTAATTTTTTTTTGTATTTTTAGTAGAGACGGGGTTTCACCATGTTAGCCAGGATGATCTTGATCTCCTGACCTCGTGATCTGCCTGCCTCGGCCTCCCAAAGTGCTGGGATTACAGGCGTGAGCCACCGCGCCCAGCCTAAAATTTCATTTTTTAACGCATATTTATCTCAATTGTTTTTTGCATTTTCCCGATGTGGCTCATGAGCACATTATTCTAAGCATAAGTGGCAGATAGCCTGATTTAGGTATTTTGAAGAAGAAATTTTGATAGCAAAAACAATTTTTTTTTTGAGATGGCGTCTCACTCCGTCTCCCAGACTGGAGTGCAGTGGCGCGATCTTGGCTCACTGCAAGCTCTGCCTCCCGGGTTCAAGCGATTCTCCTGCCTCAGCCTCCCGAGTAGCTGGGACTACAGGCGCCCACCACCAGGCTCAGCTAATTTTTAATAGAGACAGGGTTTCACCATGTTGGCCAGGATGGTCTCAATCTCTTGACCTCGTGATCCACCCGCCTCGGCCTCCCAAAGTGCCGGGATTACAGGTATGAGCCACCGCGCCCAGCCAGCAAAAACAATTTTTAAGGAAATTTTGAAGTGAGAAGTCAGGCAAAGAGGCCCCAAAGATCAAATTACAGGCCAGGCCTGCACAACTGAGAAAATGAGAAAGTACCACTTTCCCATTTTCAAACATTATAACAAACATTTCTCTATCTGATTCTGAAAACTCTGCAAAGAAGACAAGGCAGATGGTTTTATTCCCATTTCAAGAGAGTGATGATTTTACCCAAGGTATATAGTTTGCAGGTACACGTGGCTGATAAATGTTGGAAACTGGCTTTCCCAACTCTTCTCTTTTCCTTGCCTGAAGCTCTGTCCTGGACTTAGGAATCCCAGTGGTGATTTGGAGTGGACAAGACTTGAGCCTTGAAGGACAGGACTGCAGGGAGGGCTGGTCCTGAGGAGGAAGCATCTTCAGATATCTAGGTTTTGGGATCTTGGGTGGGGAATAGGCTGCTTGGGGAAGGGCTGAATTGGAAGGAGGAGCTAGAGGTCTGACTGAGGGAATGGAGAGGGGGCCTCAAAAGGAAGCCAGGCAGGCTGCCTTCTTCCCAGCTCCAGAATGGCACCCCCTCTAAAGTCAGACTCACCTACGTACATCCTGGGAGTGAAACCCCTTCTCCTTTCTGCTTCCACCATTATTCTAATCCTCAAAGGGTTAACCAGCTTTCACACGACTTTCCCATCTCCCAGGTAACTTGGGCAGCTGCTTCGTGCTGGAAATAAATAAAAGTCCCAGTTTCTCAGTTCGTGCACTTGGCAATGCACCCCAGCAGCCCCTCCAACTCCCAGCAGAGAAGCACAGCCCTTTGGGTAAAAGGTGCCTGGGGGCGAGGCTGCAAGTTGGCAGGTGCGGGGGAGGAGCTCCCAGAGAGTAGGGCGGGGGATTGCGGGGACGGCAGGGAGAGTGCCCCTTCCCTGGGTCCCTCCACTGGGCTCTGGGTCTAGCAGGTTCGCCTCGGGGCCGCTGCCCCAGAGGCTGGGGGGAAGAGGAAAGAAATGGTGTGCGGGCAAGCAGGCCGCACACACCTGGCGCCTTGTGGAATGAGAGCTTAATTAATTATTAAACTGAGTTCCCGCGGGAGGGCGCAGGGCCGTGACAGGCAGGGCGGGAATGGCTAGGTGGGGGCTAGGGCTGGGGCAGGGACAGGGAAGAAGTGGGGATGAAGAGTGGGCGCGGGGCGCCGGCCCAACCCCTGGGACCCTGACAGGAAGGAAGGCGACCCTCGGTGGGCGGGGCGGAGGATGTAGCCGTGAGGGGTGGGTTTGCGGGCGCGCTCGGGGACCCCCGGGGTGAGGGCGGGAGAGGAATGCCGGAGGAGGCGGCCGGGGTGAAGGGAAGGGGACCGGGCTGCCAGGTCCCCTCCCCCCCCGGGGTCTTGATCCCAGAACAGTAGCTGCTTGTCTTCCCAGGACTGGGGGAGGAAGCGGCTGGAGGAGAGGAGGGGGCGCGCGGAGGGGGGGGTCCCATTATTTGGCCTCCTCCGCCCCTACCCCGCTGCTAGGAAGGGGAGTGGGCGACTCGGCCCCCGCTTCTGGGGAGGGGGAGGGGGATGCCCAGACAAAAGGAGCTTGTGCCTTTAAGGCGGGGAGTCCGGGAGCCAGCGGGGAGGGGACTTCTGGATCCGGGGTAGAGGGCGGCTGCGCTGGACAGCTCGGGAGGGGGCGAGGGCCGGGCGGACGGCGGGCGGCGGACGGCGGGCGGGACGGCCAGGACGCGCGGGCTCGGAGAAGGACCGCGGGACGGCCGGCCGGCCGGCCGGAGCCCGCGGGGGCGGCGGGGCGGGGGCCCAGGGCAGTCGCGGAGCCGGGCCGGCAGGTGAGCGCGCTGAGGGCTGGGGAAGTGGCCGCCCGGGCTCCCGGGGCGCCGGCATTGGAACGCACCCGAGCGGCTCTCGACAAGAGTTTGTGGGTGGGGACGCCGAAGCCTGGGACGGGTCGTCTTGGCAGTGTTGCCCAAGGGAGTTGGGGTTGGCAAAGGGAAGTCATGGAGGCAGTGGGATCGAGGACTCCTAGGTCCGGCGCTCGCCACCCGCGTCGCCCGCCGTCTGCCTCCCTCCACGGGGCGAGTTCCAGGCTGGCCCGGAGGCCAGGAGGATCTGGCACGTACTGGGGGAGGGGCTGGCCTGAGTTTTTTGCTGCGGGGCTGTGGGGTGTCTCCAAGTTTGGGGGAGATTCCATTTAGGGGAGAGGAACCGGCCTGGGCAGAGGGAGGGATGCCCTCTGTCTGCGGGAGTCCCTCTCCTTCCCCTCACCCCAAACCTTGGGAATGAAAGGGGTGGGGTCGGCTCCCCACATCCCCCAAGGCCTGCCGCAGGGTGGGCAGGGGAGCTGACTTTATTCAAAGCAGACTCTGGGATTCGACTGAAAGGCTAGAGGTGGAATCAGGTGTGGGAGCCTCTTTGCCCATATCCTCCCGTTACCAGATTACCCCTGTGAGCTGGAGGGACCTGGTGGGGGTTGCACAGTAAAGGGTGGTGTGGGAGCCCTCTGTAATCTTTAGGGAGAGTGAGGACTGGGGATGGGAGAAGGCGGCAGCGGGCACTGGACCGACAGATACAGGCCCTGGGTAGGCTCCTCTACATCTGGAAAGGCCCAGAATTGAAGAATTGAGGCCCACGTCCGAGTATGGTGGGTGGTGCTGGCACTGCTGGGCCCCGCCTGGGCAGTGCCTCTTGCCATGAACTTTCTGAAGTCGTTTTTAATCCCCTGGAGCCTCCTTTTGCCAAGGAGGGCAGGGGCAGATGGGCCCTGGGGATGGGATAGACAGGAGGTGGCCAGGAAGGCTTGGCAAGGCAGTGGGCAGAGCCATCCTCAGGGCTGGGCCTTGGCCTTGGCTGGTTCCAAACTCTGGTCTCAGCCTGATCAGGGTTTGGGAGGGACTTGAGGTCTGGGAGGCACTGAGCCTGGGCCTGCCAGGCTGAATGGGACATGGCTCTGGCTGTGGGAGCCGGTGGTATGAAGAACAGCAGATCTGTGAGAGAGCAAATGGACCAACACTCAGGGGAGGAGGAAGTCAGAGGCACAAGGCTCAGGAGCCTGACTCTGGGGAGGAGGGAGGTGGTCTGTGCTCCCGGGGCTCATAGTGATGGGTTGCCGGACAAAGTGGGTTGGGGGACCATATAGAGAAGTTTTGTGGCCTGGAACAGTGCTGTCCCCTGTTCCCTGCCATACCAGTCTGGCATGGGGTGCCAGAAATGCTGGGAGGACGGCAAGTTCTGCGGGATGGGCAGTGCCTGGAGTGGAGCCCAGGGTGGGATGGTTGCAGTTGGTTGGACAATTACACAGCTCTGAAGCTATCCCCTTGGGGGTTCAGAGTGTTCTGGGAGGGTCATGCATTCTCCTGGATAGTGTCTGCCCCTTTCTCTGTGAGTATGAACCAGATGCTAGGATGTGTTTCCAGGGAGCTTGGAACATGGCCAGAAACTAGTCCTTTGGGAACAGGTCTGGGCCAATGGTGGTGGTGGGGGGTGGTGTGGGGGGGAGATAAGAACAGGGAAGGGGACTGGTGAATGGAGGAGGCTGAAGCAAAATGTTGTGGGTGGTGGATGGTGGTGGGGAACCTGCTCACTCTGGGCTCTGTCTCCAGCACCTCTGGGGACTGACAGCCAAGGACACGGGGACTGATAGAACCAGGCATCTGACTGGCTAGAAAGACGTGTGTTCTTGCTCATGATTTTCTCGTCTTTCCATCTCTTGACGCTGACAGAGGTTTGGGTTTAAAGTGTTGTAGAGTGAGGAGAAGAACTAATGTTTTTCAAGTGTGTACTTCTTGACAGGCATTATTAGATTCTTTCCTGAGGACCATTATCATTTCCATTTTACACATGAAGGTACTGACACAGAGAGGTTAAATAACTTGCCCAAGGCAGTGCGGCTAGCAAATAATCACGCTAAGGTTTGGAACCTGGTCTCATGCCAAAGATCATGGTTCTAATGAAGTATTTTGAAGAGCCAGGCTTTCTTTGGTGACCTTTTCCAAATGCCAGCCTGACCAAAAGTCTTGTATTCCTGATCTGTCCTTCCAGATGGTGCTGTTGGTGATGTTAAGAGGTTGAAGGGGCCGGGCATGGTGGCTCATGCCTATATCCCTAGCACTTTGGGAGGCCGAGACAGGCGGATCACCTGAGGTTAGGAGTTCGAGACCAACCTGGCCAACATGGTGAAACCCTGTCTGTACTAAAAATACAAAAATTAGCTGGGCGTGGTGGTGGGTGCTTCTAATCCCAGCTATGGGGAGGCCGAGGCAGAATTGCTTGAACCCAGGAGGCAGAGGTTGCAGTGAGCTGAGATTGCACCACTGCACTCCAGCCTAGGTGGGGCAGAGTGAGACTCCGTCTTTTTTTTTTTTTTTTTTTTTTTTTTGAGACGGAGTCTTGCTCTGTCGCCCAGGCTGGAGTGCAGTGGCGCAATCTCGGCTCACTGCAAGCTCCGCCTCCCAGGTTCACGCCATTCTCCTGCCTCAGCCTCTCCGAGTAGCTGGGACTACAGGCGCCCGCCACCACGCCCGGCTAATTTTTTGTATTTTTAGTAGAGACGGGGTTTCACTGTGGTCTCGATCTCCTGACCTCGTGATCCGCCCGCCTCGGCCTCCCAAAGTGCTGGGATTACAAGCGTGAGCCACCGCGCCCAGCCTGAGACTCCGTCTTAAACCAAAAAACAAAAGGAGGTTGAAGGACATGCTGCTCTGTGGGATATAGGAGAAGGGGGGCCGGCAGAACTTGGCTGAGGGTGACCCAGGGATGGGAGGTTTGGGGTATGCAGAGAATTCCCCAGCCTGCCTTCTGTTTGTGGGTCCCTGGGTGTCTGCTTCGAGTGCTGCCCATCTGGCTTGAGCTCTCATTCTGTGGTCACCTGGGGCAGGTGCTGAGTATTCCTCCATCCTGTCCCCTAGTGAGTACAAATGTCAGTGCTGCTAGCTCAGCAGGTTTAAGTACAAGGGACCCCTCAGGGTACTCTGTGAGCATAGAGGAGTGTGGCCCTGGTGGGGACATAGGCATGCATGGATGACAGTGCTTTCAGCCTCATCTTATTCTGACGTGGGCTCAGCCAGGAGTCACATTAAAGGTATCATCATGGAGACCTCCTACCTCAGTTAATGACATTTCCTCCAGGAAATGTGGGATCTGGGACTGATTTGGTTACCATGATCTCTATAACTTGGGCCAGCCATATAAAACTGCCATGGACCTCAGTTTTTGTTTATATATATTTTTCCTTTCAAATTTGTCTTGTGCCCCAGGGGGCGACAGGACCAGTTTCTCAGGGTTTTGGTGAAGATCAGACGGAATTAGGGAAGTGAAAAGATCTTGAACAGTTTAAAGCATAGAGAGAGTGCATGGAGTATCATTCGTCCATCCATCCAGTCATCCATCTACTCAGTGAACATTTTTTATTATTATTTTATTTTTTGAGATGGAGTTTCGCTCTTATTGCCCAAGCTGGAGTGCAATGGCGTGATCTCAGCTCACTGCAACCTCTGCCTCCCGAATTCAAGCAATTCTCTTGCCTCAGCCTCCCGAGTAGCTGGGATTACAGGCATGCGCCACCACGCCTGGCTAATTTTGTACTTTTAGTAGAGATGGGGTTTCACCATGTTGGTCAGGCTGGTCTCGAACTCCTGACCTCAGGTGATCCACTCGCCTCGGCTTCCCAAAGTGCTGGGATTACAAGTGTGAGCCACCATACCTGGCCTCAATGAACACTTGTTTACGTCCTTCTAAGGGTTGTGGATACAGCAGTGAGCACAGCAGGTCAAAATCCTTGCCTTCATTCCTTGCTGACATTCCAGTCAGGAGAGACAGAAAATGAACACATAAGAAAAATATATAGAATGGCAGTTGCTGATTAGAGCTATGGAGAAAAAGCATAAAGCTGGGAAAAAGATAGACAGCTCCAGGAAAGGGGGTTGCTATTTTAGTAGGGTGGTCAGAGACAGCCTCACTGATAAGGGGACATTTGGGATGTGACCTGGAGGAGCTCTTGTTCCAGACAGAGGGAACAGCAGGCAGTGAGGTCCCAGGCTGCCCTGTGCGGGGTGTGTTGGGAAACAGCAAAGAGGTTCTTGTGACTGGGGTGCAGTGAGGAAGCTGAAGAGCCTTAGGATTATCACTGTTAGCTGGTGGCAGATCACCAGGTCGGGAGATCGAGACCATTCTAGCTAACACGGTGAAACCCCGTCTCTACTAAAAAATAGAAAAAATTACCCGGGCGTGGTGGCAGGCACCTGTAGTCCCAGCTATTCGGGAGGCTGAATGGCGTGAACCCGGGAGGCGGAGCTTGCAGTGAGCCAAGATCGTGCCACTGCACTCCAGCCTGGGCGACAGAGCGAGACTCCGTCTCAAAAAAAAAAAAGCTCCAGATATTTTCTTCTGCTTCTGTTGAGAAAAATCAGATCGGGCCGCACTGGGACCCAGTGGCGACAGTCTACAGCTGCTGGGTGGTGCCTGCCCCATGCACAGGGTATGAACTCTTTTCCTCCCAGTTCTGAACCATAAGCTGCTTCACACATTGACTTGGGCACTTGAGTTTGTGACCACCAACAGATCAGTGCCTTTTAGGGAAATTTTCAAGTATACTGGCTTTGGGGTCAGACAAATCTGGTTTAGAATCTTGGTTCTCTCACTTATGTGGCTGCTGGATCTTTGGGCAAGTCTTTCTTCTTTTCTTTCTATTTTATTTTATTTTCTTTCCCTCCCTTCCCTCTCTCCCTCCCTCCCTCCTTTTTTCCTTCCTTCATTTTTTTTTTTTTCCAGGCTATGGCTATTGCCCAGGCTAGAGTTCAGTGGCGCACAGTCCTGGCTCACTGCAGCCTCCACCGCCTGGGCCCAAGCAATCCTCCCGCCTTAGCCTCCTGAATGGCCCGGTCTATAGGTGCATACCACCACACCAGGCTAATTTTTGTTTTTTTTTTTTGAGATGGAGTCTCACTCTGTCACCCAGGCTGGAGTGCAGTGGCGCGATCTCGGCTCACTGCAACCTCTGCCGCCCGGGTTCAAGCAATTCTCCTGCCTCAGCTCCTGAGTAGCTGGGATTACAGGCGCCCGCCACCACGCCCGGCTAATTTTTGTATTTTTAGTAGAGACGAGGTTTCACCATCTTGGCCAGGCTGGTCTTGAACTCCTGACCTTGTGATCTACCTGCCAGGGCCTCCCAAAGTGCTGGGATTACGGACGTGAGCCACCATGCCTGGCCCAGGCTAATTTTTTAAAATTTTAATAGAGGCAAGGTCTTGCTGTATTGCCCAGGTTGCTCTCACATTCCTAGCCTTAAGCCATGCTCCTATCTCGGCCTCATAAAGTGCTGGGATTACAGGTGTGAGCCGCTGTGCTTGGCTTTGGGCAAGTTTCTTGTCCTCACTGTGTCTTGGGTTCTCACCTGTTGATTGGGGATACCCTTGTTGCCTACCTCCAAGTAATTGTATGAGGATGAAACTCATAGCTTGTCAGTGGGAAGTGCTTAGGTAATGAGCTACTAGTGGTGGCAGTGGCTGTGATGGTGGTATTAATACCACTCCTATTGGATGGTCTCTAATACTGTCTCCTTCCTTCCCTACCAGCAACATGTCATGGTTTAGTGGCCTCCTGGTCCCTAAAGTGGATGAACGGAAAACAGCCTGGGGTGAACGCAATGGGCAGAAGCGTTCGCGGCGCCGTGGCACTCGGGCAGGTGGCTTCTGCACGCCCCGCTATATGAGCTGCCTCCGGGATGCAGAGCCACCCAGCCCCACCCCTGCGGGCCCCCCTCGGTGCCCCTGGCAGGATGACGCCTTCATCCGGAGGGGCGGCCCAGGCAAGGGCAAGGAACTGGGGCTGCGGGCAGTGGCCCTGGGCTTCGAGGACACCGAGGTGACAACGACAGCGGGCGGCACGGCTGAGGTGGCGCCCGACACGGTGCCCAGGAGTGGGCGATCCTGCTGGCGCCGTCTGGTGCAGGTGTTCCAGTCGAAGCAGTTCCGTTCGGCCAAGCTGGAGCGCCTGTACCAGCGGTACTTCTTCCAGATGAACCAGAGCAGCCTGACGCTGCTGATGGCGGTGCTGGTGCTGCTCACGGCCGTGCTGCTGGCTTTCCACGCTGCACCCGCCCGCCCTCAGCCTGCCTATGTGGCACTGTTGGCCTGCGCCGCCGCCCTGTTCGTGGGGCTCATGGTGGTGTGTAACCGGCATAGCTTCCGCCAGGACTCCATGTGGGTGGTGAGCTACGTGGTGCTGGGCATCCTGGCGGCCGTGCAGGTCGGAGGCGCCCTCGCTGCAGACCCGCGCAGCCCCTCTGCGGGCATCTGGTGTCCTGTGTTCTTTGTCTACATCGCCTACACGCTCCTCCCCATCCGCATGCGGGCTGCCGTCCTCAGCGGCCTGGGCCTCTCCACCTTGCATTTCATCTTGGCCTGGCAACTTAACCGTGGTGATGCCTTCCTCTGGAGGCAGGTAGGTGGCCAGGGAGGTAGGGATGGAGGGCAGCAGGTGGGGAATTTCTCACCTCATAAGCAGGTAGGGGCTTAGTGAGGAAGGGCGGGTGAGTCATGGGTGGAAGCTGGGTTGCAGGGATGTCTGGCTGTATCAGGGAGGAGGAGCAGGAGGTGGGAGGCTAGGGTTCAGGGGTCTGCCTCCATGTGGGATCTGGGGTAGAGGGCACTGCTGAGGGGAGGGAGGGCCCCAGGACCCAAGCCTGAACTCTGTCACCATGGCCCCCAGTCTCCGGCTCTTTAGCCCGCTGAAATAGTGCAGTCTGTAGAGACAGAATGTGGGGCTGGAGGCAGGGGTGTGGTATATAGCCCCAGGGCCGCCGTGAGGCTGAAAAGGCAGTGCAGGCTGTGACCAGGCCTTAGCATCTCAGCTGGCAAGTTGACACCAGAGACTCAGGCACTGGTGCCATCCCTGAAGAGCAGCTCTAGGTGGTGATCTGGAGGTATAGAGCAGGTTTTGGATGTTGTCAGCAAGAGACGAGTCCCCTTTTTCCTGGACCAAGGCCACTTCTGGGAGGACAGGGAAGGTGAAGAGCTGGGGTCACTTCTCTCTGGGCTGGATGTGGTTTGAATGGGGTTGGACTGTTGAAGAGAGGAGCGTTAACTCTGATCGTATCCCACCTTCCCCATGCTGGGCACCAGGGACCTGGGCGCCTTTCCTTGAGGTTCTCTGTCCATGCCTGTTGCTGCCTCCAGGCTCCAAGTGTGTGTGAGGTGGGACTCCACGGCTCCGTGTGGAGTGGCTGTAGGCTGACCTGCTTATCCAGTGGGCTGTATTCTTTTCCGTGGGATCTTAGACAACTAGTCTCACCTCTCCCAGCCTTAGTTTCCCAGTCTGCAAAGCTGGAATAAAAATAGCATCTAGCTCATGTTGCTGTTGGGGCCCCACCCTTTCCTAGAGTGGAGAAGAACCCAACTGGGCAGTGTTCGCACCTGGGGGCAGGGAGGTGTGGGGAGTGCTGGAAGGTATGGCACCCAGTGAAGGGGTTTCTGGGAAGTCCCTTTCAGAGAGACGTTAGTTTGTGGATCTGCCATCTTATGTTACCCCCCTGCCCAGGGAGCAGAGGCCAGGGTCCTTCAGGCGCTGCTGTAGGCACAGCCCCGCCATCAGCACAGAGCCTTGGTCCTCCACTGGACCCTATCTAGAGGGTGCTATCTTGCTCAAGGTTTTGAAGGCTTGTGGCCTGTTGCCCACCCTGCCTCAGCCACAGAGAGGAAGTTGCCTGGGGATCCCAGGGTGAGAAGCTAGGTTCTCTGGCATGATGCCCTTCTCCACCCAGCCTGTGCTACAGAACAGAACGTACCTGTTTTTTTTGTGGGTTTTTTTTTTTTGAGACGGAGTCTTGCTCTGTCGTTAGGCTGGAGTGGTGCAGTGGCTTGATCTCAGCTCACTGCAACCTCCACCTCCTGGGTTCAAGCGATTCTTCTGCCTCAGCCTCCTGAGTAGCTGGGACTATAGGAGCACGCCACCATGCCCAGCTAATTTTTGTATTTTTAGTAGAGACAAGTTTCACCATGTTGGCCCGGATGGTCTCGATCTCTTGACCCCGCGATCCACCCACCTTGGCCTCCCAAAGTGCTGGGATTACAAGCGTGAGCCACCGCACCCGGCCAGAATGCCAGAATGCCAGAACGTACCTTTTTAAAAGTAACTTTATACCCGTTTGTTTGTGGAGCACGTGCCCTTAGGGCACTGTCAGACATCTTAAAGGGCCAGATCCTTCCGCCTCAAAGCTTCTCTTCCAGGCTGGCTCTCAACCAGGGCTTTATGGCTGGACTGCCCTCCTGGGGAAGGAGCTTAGAGGTGGTGTCTCCTTTCCCCCTTCCTCTCTGGCCAGGCATGGGCTGGGTGGGCATCTCTTCCCTGTTCTCAACTGGCATGGTGCCCAGAGCCAGGCCTGGTGCCTGACTGGGGAGGTGCAGTCCCAGGGAGGCCAGGACTGTGCCCGTCTCCCCAGGAGTGCCCAGGAGTGTCTGGCTACAGCCTCACTTAGTGGATCTCGATAGGCACATTCTTGGGGCAGTGGCGAAAGTCACTGCTGCCCCGTGCCAGTCCTTGGGGCCAGGGATGCCCATACAACTTCCTCTGGGCTGAGAGACATTCCCTGTGCCCGTTTGGGTATGTAGGTTTCTAGACAGGTGGGGTTTGTGACCTCCTTCCTCGTCTACTTGGGCAGTCCCTTCCCAGATCCACCCCTACTCACAATCGCAGGTAGGAGCCTTTGTCCCCTACCGACCACTCATTTAGTCATACTGAACAGTGTCACCCAGTGACCTAGGCCCAGCTTGGAGTCTCCTCCAGTCCCCTGGCATCCATTTTTTCTCACAGTCAGATAGGGACATGTGTGTACAGAGTTATTTCAGTCTCGTCCCCCTTCCCCTTCCCTCCACCATGACTCACATTTTCCTCCTGGGCTCCTGGGGCCAGGAAGGGAAGTTGCCTGGTTTGCCCCCCTTCCCTTCTCCCCCACTGGGGGCTATTCTTAGAAACCCCCAAGGGAGATAGTGTGCCCCTCTCTTCACCCCTGCTGCTGGGAGGGGGAGCTCAGCCTAGTTGATCCTGGGCCTGTGAGCTGGACTGGGAAGGGAAGCTAGGAGGCCCATCCCAGAGGCTGGAGCTGGAAATGGCTAGGGGTGAGCCAGGCCTCCCCCTCAGTTTTACCCAAGAGGAAACGGAGGTCCCAAAGATTAAGTGACCTGCCCAATTTTGCAGGACTAGTTCTAGTTCAAGGCAGAGCCCAGAACCTCTGGCTTCCAGGAAGTGCTTCTGCTGTTTCCCTCCCTTCTCCTCAAACCAGAGCCCTGCCCCATCCAACTCTGGGGTAGAGCCGCAAGTTCCAGGTTAATTCCTGAGTTTCCGGAAGCACTGAGGCCAGCTTCCCTTAGACTTGCTCTCTAGCCAATGCCTCTGATGATGATTGGGGGCTGAACATTCCTAGGGTGGGGGCCCTAGACCTAGGGCCTGGCAGGGCTGAGTGTCAGAGGGAGTTATACTTTGAGGGGTGGCCAGGCATAGTGGACCCCGTCTCCAATTAGGGGACATCCTTTGTATCAGTAGAACTGATGACTCTCAAGCCAGGGCTCTGAGGTTGGGCTTGAGAGCTTGACTCAGTAGAGTGAGTAGGAATCTTGGAAACCTGGAATGCACTACACAGTATGGAATGCACTAGATAGATAGTAGGATTAGGACACAGGATTTGGAATCTGATTGTCCTGGGTTCAAGTCACGCACTAGCCACTAACAGCTGTGTGATCTTGGGGAAGTTACTTGGCCTCTCTATGCCTCAGTCCCTTACCTTTAAAATGGGATATTGTTACCTATTTCGTAGAGTTTTAAGAAATGTGTTAGGGGCCAGGCACGGTGGATCACGCCTGTAATCCATGCCCATAAGAACTTTGGGAGGCTGAGATGGGCAGATCACTTGAGGTCAGGAGTTCAAGACCAGCCTGACCAACATGGTGAAACCCCATCTCTACTAAAAAAATATACAAAAATTAGCCAGTCATGGTGGCAGGTGGGTGTAATCCCAGCTACTCCGGAGGCTAAGGCAGGAGAATCGCTCGAACTGGGAGGCGGAGGTTGCAGTGAGCCAAGATCAGTCCACTGCACTCCAGTCTGGGTGACAGAGCAAGGCTCTGTCAAAAAAAAAAAAAAAAAAAAAAAAAAAAAAGCCGGGCGCGGTGGCTCACGCCTGTAATCCCAGCACTTTGGGAGGCCGAGGCGGGCGGATCACGAGGTCAGGAGATCGAGACCATCCTGGCTAACACGGTGAAACCCCGTCTCTACTAAAAATACAAAAAAAATTAGCCGGGCGAGGTGGCGGGCGCCTGTAGTCCCAACTACGCGGGAGGCTGAGGCAGGAGAATGGCGGAACCCCGGGGGGCAGAGCCTGCAGTGAGCCGAGATCGCGCCACTGCACTCCAGCCTGGGTGAAAGAACGAGACTCCGTCTCAAAAAAAAAAAAAAAAAAAAAGAAATGTGTTAGTCAGTGTATAGAAGACACCTACAGAATCCTGGCACATGGTAGGCAGCCAACAAACTAGCTACCATAATAATAATGACAATGGTGATTATTGTTACTAAGTTATGTCAAGTCAGGGAGAGGCTTTAGAGATCTTCTCATTCTTCCTCTTTGGGTTATAGATGAACAAACCCAAGAGAGAGGAGGTGACTTGTCCTGGGTCACTCACAGGAGGATGTAGAGCTCAGGTCTCCTGGGTGCTGTCCTTAAGGAGGAGCACCTGCAAAAGGAGCAGCATTTGTCTTTCATGTGGGGTGTTTGAGGAGCAGGAGATACAGGGTGCTGGGGCTGGGCCCCATGACTTACCTGGCCCTAGTTGGTCTTCTGCTCCCAGAAGCTGTGAAAAGATCTCATTTCTAGTCATGGAGGATTCAGGAGGTTGGCTGGGATCTGGGGTCCTGTGGATAATGGTAGAGATATATTGCAGGGGTGGCAGTAGCTTGGGGACAGACAGGGTGCAGGACCCTGGCTTCCTTCCTCAGAGAACCTAGCAAGTTATGTGAATGTGTGTGTGTGTTTGTGGGGGCGGGCAGAGGAGATGGTCACCGTCTGCCTCTGCCACCTCCTGCAGCTTGGTGCCAATGTGCTGCTGTTCCTCTGCACCAACGTCATTGGCATCTGCACACACTATCCAGCAGAGGTGTCTCAGCGCCAGGCCTTTCAGGAGACCCGCGGTTACATCCAGGCCCGGCTCCACCTGCAGCATGAGAATCGGCAGCAGGTGGGGCTGCTCCCCGTGACCAGGGCCTGCCCCCACCTTACCCCCAAATAACTTGCAGGCTGGATCTGCTGCCTTGTCCAGTTCCACGCTGTGGAGCACAGTGTGATGGTTCCCCTGGGTTGTGCGTCACAGAGGCCCTGTGATACTGGGGTTTTGTCCTGTCCAAGGGAAGGAGGGCGTAGACAGGAGCACATCTGGGGGCTCAATGGAGGGTGGTCAGAGGGGGCTCTGATGGGGGAAGGTCAGGCCACAGTCCAGAAGGGAAGGTTAGGTCTTCAGAGAAGTCTAGGAGGGCTCTGGCGATGTGGAGAGACCAGGAGGGATTGAAATGTGAGGCCAAGAGTATAGTGATGCCCTATTGGAACCACTGGGCTAGGAGCGGCTGCTGCTGTCGGTATTGCCCCAGCACGTTGCCATGGAGATGAAAGAAGACATCAACACAAAAAAAGAAGACATGATGTTCCACAAGATCTACATACAGAAGCATGACAATGTCAGGTAGGGTGAGGGCAGGAGGATGCCAAGCAGGGCGGGGGGTCTGGAAGTCTTTGAGAGCTATGTGGTCTGTTCATCCTCTGCTGTCATCTACAGCATCCTGTTTGCAGACATTGAGGGCTTCACCAGCCTGGCATCCCAGTGCACTGCGCAGGAGCTGGTCATGACCCTGAATGAGCTCTTTGCCCGGTTTGACAAGCTGGCTGCGGTGAGGGTGCTGGGCCTTGGGATTGGGCCTGGGTGTTGACCGTGGTGAGAGCATAGCTTTGCTGGCAGCAGCTGGGGATTTGAGGGCAGATAGAGTGTGTGTCGAGGATGGTGGGCCATGCAGGCTGGGCGGGCAGGAGAGTAAAGGTTACCCTTCCCTCCAACTCTTTTCCATTCAGGAGAATCACTGCCTGAGGATCAAGATCTTGGGGGACTGTTACTACTGTGTGTCAGGGCTGCCAGAGGCCCGGGCCGACCATGCCCACTGCTGTGTGGAGATGGGGGTAGACATGATCGAGGCCATCTCGTAAGCAGTGCCCCATTCCCAGGCTTCCTGGAATTGTGGGTGCCCCAGACTGCTCCTACTTTTTGATGAGACCTCAGGAGATTTCCTCAGTTTTGGCTTTCTCTGTCTTTGAGGTCTGTCTGTCACTGGGAAGGGGAATCTTTCTCCAACCTGTGCAAAGACCCATGTGGACCCTGAGACTCCCAGCGAGCCGAGATGGGGCTGGGAGAGCCTATGCGATAGGGGAGTTGGGCTAGAGGGAATGCCATCTGTGCAGGCCAGAGGGGATAACAGTGATTCCTCTTCTCCTAGCTCACTTCCACAAGATGCTGCTGGGCCCCTGCTGGTGAACACAGCCTTAACATTTGTCCTTGAGCCCCATGCAGCCTTCTGCTCATGTCCAACCAAGGCTGTGCTCCCGTCCCCTGCATCTGGCTCTGTCCTTGCCTGCTGGGCCCTGAGAGGAGTGAAGGGCCTGGGTTGTGGGCTGGGGGAGGGGAAGACTGCCAGGAGCTGATCTGGGGCTGCATCCTCCCAGGCTGGTACGTGAGGTGACAGGTGTGAATGTGAACATGCGCGTGGGCATCCACAGCGGACGCGTGCACTGCGGCGTCCTTGGCTTGCGGAAATGGCAGTTCGATGTGTGGTCCAATGATGTGACCCTGGCCAACCACATGGAGGCAGGAGGCCGGGCTGGGTGAGTAGGGGGGTCCAGGTGGGGGAGATGGGAGCAAGGTGGGAGAGCCAGGGTCTCACCCTCTTGGCCGCATACAGCCGCATCCACATCACTCGGGCAACACTGCAGTACCTGAATGGGGACTACGAGGTGGAGCCAGGCCGTGGTGGCGAGCGCAACGCGTACCTCAAGGAGCAGCACATTGAGACTTTCCTGATCCTGGGCGCCAGCCAGAAACGGGTCAGGGCCAGGGCGGGGCTGGGGGCAGGGGAGCAAGAAGAGGGACAAATGGGGAGGAGCAGGCCAAGGCCTCCTCTGGGCCCCTCTTCTGAGCCTCTACCCATGCTGCCCGCACAGAAAGAGGAGAAGGCCATGCTGGCCAAGCTGCAGCGGACTCGGGCCAACTCCATGGAAGGGCTGATGCCGCGCTGGGTTCCTGATCGCGCCTTCTCCCGGACCAAGGACTCCAAGGCCTTCCGCCAGATGGTGAGGGGCCCTCAGCACCAGACCTAGGGCCTCATTTTCTTGGCTCCCTCAATACCCTGTCCCTGACCCTGTCCTTTCTTGTGACTGCCATTTCCATGTATGCTCTCTGGTATTGGGGCAGTGAGAAGATTTCATCTCAGGGGTCCCAGTGCCCCCAGAGGATATGGTAGGGACACCCTCAGCACAGTGTTGGGGTGGGGAAGGGGCTGCAGAGATGAAGGTTGTTGGCCCTTCACCTCACTCCACACTCTGTTCCTTTCTCCAGGGCATTGATGATTCCAGCAAAGACAAGTAAGTCAGGTTACTGAGGAGGGAGAAGGCACTTGCACCCTGGGATGGGGCTGGGGGGAGCCGAGATCCTCCTTTTCCCTGACCTTAGGTGTGTTGTGTGGGAGAAGGAGCCACCCCCCGGCTCTCCCTCCCTCCCTCGGGTGCTGCCCATACCTTTCCTTTCATTGTTTCTCATGTGGCCATGCCCATGCATCTGGTGAAGCCATGTCTCCTGCCCTCAGCCGGGGCACCCAAGATGCCCTGAACCCTGAGGATGAGGTGGATGAGTTCCTGAGCCGTGCCATCGATGCCCGCAGCATTGATCAGCTGCGGAAGGACCATGTGCGCCGGTTTCTGCTCACCTTCCAGAGAGAGGATCTTGAGAAGAAGGTTTGAGGGATACAGGGCAGAAGGACAAGGGCTGGGGGAGGGGCAGGTCGCAGCAGGGAAGGCTGAGCACAGGTGAGGGTACAGGTGTTTCTGGGGGATGGAGAAGGGACCACAGAGCAGGGTGGGGATTTCGTCAGTTGGGCCAACTGCATCTCTTCCCTGTTGAGACCCCTGGTAGTGCCCTGTCCTTGCTGTCCCTGCCTTCCTTAGGGAGGGCCCGGCACTCAGCTCAGCCTCCTCTCCCTCAGTACTCCCGGAAGGTGGATCCCCGCTTCGGAGCCTACGTTGCCTGTGCCCTGTTGGTCTTCTGCTTCATCTGCTTCATCCAGCTTCTCATCTTCCCACAGTGAGAGCCCTGCCCTTCCTCTCTTAGCTTCTCTCTTCTCCACCACTTCCCAGAAGCTTCCTAAATACCCACACGAGCCCACAATCCCTGGAGCCTGCATCCCTGCTTGTTCCGGAGGGGGGACAAGAATGCCCAGATCTTCCAGAATTAAATGATTTTTCTGGCCCTGTTCTGCCCCAGCTCCACCCTGATGCTTGGGATCTATGCCAGCATCTTCCTGCTACTGCTGATCACTGTGCTGATCTGTGCCGTGTACTCCTGTGGTTCTGTACGTAGGGGGACTTCGGAGGCTGTTGGGGAGGGCAGGCTGGACTCCAGACAGGGAGGAGGTCACGTGGGGAGAGGGAGGAGAAGGCCATGCCTTTTCCACTGGGCCCCATCCCTGGTTGGCCTTCCTCCTTGGCTGATATAACCTTCAACTCTTGGTCTCTTGATGCCTCTAGCTGTTCCCTAAGGCCCTGCAACGTCTGTCCCGCAGCATTGTCCGCTCACGGGCACATAGCACCGCAGTTGGCATCTTTTCCGTTCTGCTTGTGTTTACTTCTGCCGTTGCCAACATGGTAAGGGTCCAGTGGGAATTCTCCCGCCTCTGCTCTGTGCCAAGCACTATCCTGGACACTGGGGGTACAGAGGAGAAAAGGACATATTTTCTGCCCTCAGGGAGCCCCCTCCCAGAATAGGGGAAGGTTAACTCCAGTTCTCCTTCCTTGTTCTCCCAACCTCTTGTCATCCCTGAGTGAGTATGGGGTAGAAGGTACCTGGGCATAGCCCAGGTTAGGGTACATGGCTTCACCAGGTACCTTGCAACCCTTTCCCTCCTTGGCTACCCTGATATACCCCTCCACTTTTGCAGTTCACCTGTAACCACACCCCCATACGGACCTGTGCAGCGCGGATGCTGAATTTAACACCTGCTGACATCACTGCCTGCCACCTGCAGCAGCTCAATTACTCTCTGGGCCTGGATGCTCCCCTGTGTGAGGGCGCCACGCCCACCTGCAGCTTCCCTGAGGTGTTTGAGCAGTGCTTAGGCGGTGGGGGGGCCGTCCTGGCACAGACATTGGCCCTTCTGTGCCAGGCCTGGTGATGGGTGCTGGGGACCCAAGAACTCACCAAAGTCTCCCACACTTGGAGCAACCAGAGGCTCTGGTGTGTTGTAGGGGCTGGGCATGGAAGGTGGAGGATATGGGGGTTTGAGGGGTGTGGCGGGAAGGTTAGGTCAGGCAGGAGAGTGCAGGGCTCTCCCTGCCCAAGGGTGCTGTGGCCTCTGCCTTCACCCAACGCTGCCTCTGCCACCCCCGCAGTACTTCATCGGGAACGTGCTGCTGAGTCTCTTGGCCAGCTCTGTCTTCCTGCACATCAGCAGCATCGGGAAGTTGGCCATGATCTTTGTCTTGGGGCTCATCTACTTGGTGCTGCTTCTGCTGGGTCCCCCAGCCACCATCTTTGACAACTATGACCTACTGCTTGGCGTCCATGGCTTGTGAGTTTATTCTCAGGTCCTTTAATGCCCCAGGAGCTTCCCTGACCTTGCTAGGTCACTGTGAGCCGCTCTGGTGCCCAGGCCCCTTATGCCTTGGAATGCCACAACTCCCCTGTGGGGGAAAGGGAGGAGATGGAGGAGCTCCCAGCATGTGACCCCAAATAGTTACCCCGGAGAAAACCCTAGTCCTGGGAAATTCTTGTGTCTTTAGGCTAGACATTAAAAAAAAAATTCCCTCTTATATTTGCATGGTGCTTTCACATCCACCATCGTAACCACCCATAGGACATACAGCTGCTTGGTGGCAGGGCTCTGGTTAGGAACCAAAGCTTCTGACTCCTGCTTGGGGGCTTTGCCTGGGACACCACACTGGCTTTTCCTCTGCAAAACCCCATTCCTTTGATATGTGGCCATAGCTCGTTGTAGTAGAAAAAGCCTCTGGTGTCTGCTGGGTTTGAATCCCTGCTATGCTGCTCATTAGCTGTGCGACTTTAGACAGGTGAGTTAGCTTCTCCGAGCCTCAATTTCTTCATCTGTAAAATGGCAGTGTCACCCAAATCACAGGGTAGTTGTAAAGATTATAGTAACTAACATTTATGGAAGGCTCACTATATGGCAGGCACTGTGCTAAGCCTTTTACATACATTATTTAGATCTGATCCCTGTTGTACTGATGAGGAAGGAGGCTTAGAGAGTTAAGCGACTTGTCTCAGGTCACATAGCTGGTAAGTAGAGGAGTCTCTAAGAGCAGAGGTTTTCTTAACCTCTACTCTTAATGAGTTAATTAATGTAGGTAAAAGCCCTGGCCCAATGCCTGACTTACAGTCTGTGCTCAGTAAATGCAGTCTCTGTCTCCCCTTCCATGTGCCCACCCAGCAATCCAGGAAGCACTGATGACTTTGTCTCTTCTATCTTCTTACCAGGGCTTCTTCCAATGAGACCTTTGATGGGCTGGACTGGTAAGTGAGGGCTCTGAGGCAGCAAAGGGTAGAGCCATTAGATGCCTCCTTCAGACACCAAGCACGTCTCTGCTTATCCTTAGTCCAGCTGCAGGGAGGGTGGCCCTCAAATATATGACCCCTGTGATTCTGCTGGTGTTTGCGCTGGCGCTGTATCTGCATGCTCAGCAGGTGGAGTCGACTGCCCGCCTAGACTTCCTCTGGAAACTACAGGTGACTGTGTGGGCCTTTGGGGGAAGAGGAGGAACCTAGGGGCGGAGCCTGGGCCAGGCCAGAAATGTGTCTCGTGCTAGCTGGCTAAGGCTCAGGCTGCACCTAGGCCCACCCTGGTTCCATTCCTTCTCTGTGCCCATCCCTTACTCCCTGCCCCATCCTGTACCTGCCCCCTTTACCCTTTTGCCTGTTCTTTAGGCCTCATCTGTCTGGGCCTTTCTTCCTCTATGTGATTCCCTCTGATCCCCACTTCCAAGCCTTGGCCACCACACCCACCCCTTGTGAATGTCGGGCAATGGGTGATGGCTGTGGTGTCCGCAGGCAACAGGGGAGAAGGAGGAGATGGAGGAGCTACAGGCATACAACCGGAGGCTGCTGCATAACATTCTGCCCAAGGACGTGGCGGCCCACTTCCTGGCCCGGGAGCGCCGCAATGATGAACTCTACTATCAGTCGTGTGAGTGTGTGGCTGTTATGTTTGCCTCCATTGCCAACTTCTCTGAGTTCTATGTGGAGCTGGAGGCAAACAATGAGGGTGTCGAGTGCCTGCGGCTGCTCAACGAGATCATCGCTGACTTTGATGAGGTACTTGTCCAGTTGGCTGGTGGTGGCAGAGAATGGGGGGGACTTGGAGACCAGGGATTGGAAGGGGTGAGTGGAACTGGGAAGAGAAAGAGAGATTTGACAGGACCCAGAGGCATCAGGGGTAAGGGTAGGCACAGTGGAGGCAGAGGCAAGAACCCATGAAGGTGTCAGAGGCAGCAAGGGGGTCAGCCCTAGTGGGGCAGAGTCATCACTGTTGGGGAGCAGGAGAGGACTTGATCTGTAGGGGGATAGGATAGGTACCAGGCGGATGTCACTGAAGAAGAAGGCAATAGTCTATGGACAGAACCTCATGAGACCAACAAAGCAAGATGGTCCTCTGAATAGAGAAAATTGAAGCAAAATGTGAGGTAGTGTCCTGAACATCCAGATCAGGAATGGGCTGTTCACTGTTCTGGAGGGAAGTCACTTGCTCACCCAGGGACTCAGTATCCCAAAAGGTAAGGATTGGAGAAATTGTGTAATATCGCACCTGTGGGTCTGTGTTCTGTGAGTGAGCTACTGGAGGGACCTTCTGAAGCTATATACCCAAGTCCTGCTTGAAGTCTTAGGCTGCCTGTTTTCCCAGCTCCTCAGTCTTACACTGATAGCAGCAGCTGGAAGGGGGCTCTTGAGACAGGGAAGTGGGGAAGGCAGCCAAGGCGTGGCAAGAAATGAGTGTTGGGGCAGGGCTGGGTCTGGGGTCTTTGCCTTGACAGCCGGGTCCCCTCGTGTTGTTCAGATTATCAGCGAGGAGCGGTTCCGGCAGCTGGAAAAGATCAAGACGATCGGCAGCACCTACATGGCCGCCTCAGGGCTGAACGCCAGCACCTACGATCAGGTGGGCCGCTCCCACGTCACTGCCCTGGCTGACTACGCCATGCGGCTCATGGAGCAGATGAAGCACATCAATGAGCACTCCTTCAACAATTTCCAGATGAAGATTGGTAAGAGGGCTTCATTGCTTGGCAGGTTTTCCCAGGACTTTTTCTGGGTGAAGCTGGGATTACAGGCTGGGGATGGGATCACAGATTTCCCATCAGGGCTTCTGTGGGGTTTTCTTCCCTCTGACCTCCTATATCAAGTCTGATATTAAGAACAGAGATCATTAGGCACTGTCCTGTAAATTTTTGAGCATATTTTAATCCTGATATTATTATCGCCTTTCATTGGATAGAGACTGACTCTCAGAGAGATTAAATAACTTGCCCAAGGTCAAATAACTAGTAAGTGGCAGAGCTGGGATTAAAAATCAGGTTTATCTAAACTTGAATACTTCTGTCCTTATCTGTGACCAGTCCAATAAGAGGTATTTCCTCTCAAATGAACTGGTGGATGGGAGTGGTTAATAGCATGGCTACTAGAGACGGACTATCTGGTTTGAATTCTGGCTGCTCCATTTACTGGCTTATTTGAGAAGCCTGTAACTTCTCTAAGCTTCAGTTACCTTATCTGTAAAATGGGGATAATAATACCTACCTTTTAGAGGTGTTGAAAGGATGAAGCCATGCCAGGCGCGGTGGATCACGCCCGTAATCCCAGCACTTTGGGAGGCTGAGGTGGGCAGATCATGAGGTGAGGAGTTCAAGACCAGCCTGACCAACATAGTAAAACCCCTTCTCTACTAAAAAAAAAAAAAAAAAAAATACAAAAATTAGGCCGGGCACAGTGGCTCACGCCTGTAATCCCAGCACTTTGGGAGGCCGAGGCAGGTGGATCACGAGGTCAGGAGATCGAGACCATCCTGATTAACACGGTGAAACCCCATCTCTACTAAAAATACAGAAAATTAGCCGGGTGTGGAGGCAGGCGCCTGTAGTCCCAGCTACTCAGGAGGCTGAGGCAGGAGAATGGCGTGAACCCGGGAGGCGGAGCTTGCAATGAGCCGAGATGGTGCCACTGCACTCCAGCCTGGGTGACAGAGCGAGACTCTGTCCCAAAAAAAAAAAAACAAAAATTAGCTGGGCGTGGTGGTGCGTGTCTGTAATCCCAGCTACTCAGGAGGCTGAGGCAGGAGAATCTCTTGAACCTGGGAGGCAGAGGTTGCAGTGAGCCGAGATCGTGCCACTGCACTCCATCCTGGGCAACAGAGCAAGACTCCATCTCAAAAAACAAAGAAAGAAAGGATGAAGCCAGGTAAAATGCTTACTAGAGTGGTTGACATGGAATAGGCATTCAGGAGATCACTGTTGTAGCATGGCTGTCTTAACTCAGGGGAGCTCCTAAACTGAGGTGCTCAGGTCTTTGGGTGTTTTTGTTTGTTTTTTGGGTTTTGTTTTTTTTTTTTTTGAGATGGGGATTTGCTCTGTACCAGGCTAGAGTGCCGTGGCACAATCACAGCTCACTGCAGCCTCAACTCCCAGGCTCAATCAATCAATCTATTCTCCCACCTCAGCCTCCCAAGTAGTGGGACTACAGGCATGTACCACCATTGCCCAGCTAATTTTTGTATTTTTTTTGTAGAGATAGGGTTTCACCATGTTGGCCAGGCTGGTCTTGAACTAGATCGTTCTTTACAACCAGGAGACTTGTCCTTTTTCCATTTTTTTCTCTGGGTCCTTCTACCGGTGTCAGGAGGTGGGATGACTCCTTGGGTTGACCCTGGAGCATCCACTAGTCTCTTGCTGTTCTCTCCACCTCAGGGCTGAACATGGGCCCAGTCGTGGCAGGTGTCATCGGGGCTCGGAAGCCACAGTATGACATCTGGGGGAACACAGTGAATGTCTCTAGTCGTATGGACAGCACGGGGGTCCCCGACCGAATCCAGGTGAGGGGGATATGAGCAGGGGCTGGGAGGAACATGGGCCCAGAGGGCTTCCACAGGTATCTCTGCAGTCTGCTAGGACAGGGGTAGGGTGGCTAGTGTTCTGTGTATGGTGGGGCAGGGGTTGGGGGAAGGGAGCTAGCCTGACTAGAGAACCCCTGGGCTCCTGCAAATGCAGCAGGAAGGATTCCAGGCTAAGCAGGCTCCCCTCCCACTCCCCCAGGTGACCACGGACCTGTACCAGGTTCTAGCTGCCAAGGGCTACCAGCTGGAGTGTCGAGGGGTGGTCAAGGTGAAGGGCAAGGGGGAGATGACCACCTACTTCCTCAATGGGGGCCCCAGCAGTTAGCAGGGCCCAGCCACAAATTCAGCTGAAAGGACCAAGGTGGGCATTGAGTGGACTCTGTGCTCACTGGGTGGAGCTGTGGCAGGGGGCACTGAGCCTCCAGACCCTGCTAACCACAAAAGGGAACATCCCAGCAGGCTGTGCTTGGATCATGCTTGTCTGCCCTCAAGCTGGAAAACAAGGGGCTACCTACCAAGAGGATTATGCAAGTGACTTTCTTTCTTACTTGGGGTAGGGCTGTTCCCTCTTCAATCTTCCAGCCTATGGGAACAGGGGAGGGGTCAGTAGCAGAAGCAGAGGGAGGCCTCTTGCCTGAGGGATTAAAATGGCAGCTTGCCATGACTACCCTTCCCTGTCTGTCTGGGCAGCAGGTTCAGGGCTGAGCCCTTCTTTTCCCTCTTTTTTCCTGGGAATATTTTGTACAATATTTTGTACAAAGACAGGCATGAGGAATGCCTATTCCATGCTTGCCTTTGCAATACCTGCGTCCCCAGCACTGGTCCTGGGCACTTCCCCACCCCAGCCAGGTGTCCCTCCTACGCACAGGGCAGAGGAGGGAGAAGCTCTGGGGAGCCAGCTTTGGCCATATTTCAGGAGAATGTTTCCATGTGCCAAATCCTAGTCCCGTGATCTGTCCCCAAAGGGGAACAAAGGGACCTCTGACAGCTTAGATTTAGCCCCAGTTCCTGCACGCTCCAGGGAACGGGGTGTCTGGCCTCACTGGTACTGTGAAAATGCTCAGAGAGCAAGCCTGTGTGTGGGGATGTCAGGTCAGGAGCTGGAAGTTCACCTGCAGGTGCCAAAGAGCAGGCTGGCCAGGGCTGGGGCGGTGCCAGACTCTGATCTGAGGACCCCGTCGGGGTCCGGATCAGGTCACTCCGCCCCAGTGCTCTCTCGCTGTCTGCTGGCAAGGGGGCATGGAGCATCTCTCCCTCTTCTGTTGCCAAATAGAAAAGGGTCAGGGCATGGAGAAAGATGACCCTGATCCCAAACCTGCCCTCCCAAGTCCCTGGCATTGGGGAGGGCCTGTGTGTTTGTGTAACTGTGTGTGCATGTTGGTCTTTGTGTGCATATCTGTCTTCTAGGTCTGTGTGAGTCCTTGTGCTCCTGCTCCTCAGCTCTCCACCCCAGGTTGCCTCTCTCCTGTGGGCCTCTGTCTTCTGGGAATAAAGCAGGGTTTCCTATTTCAGGGGATGTAGAGAGATGCCCAGGTTGCACAGGAGTGGGATGGGGTGTGGTAGCAAAAGGAGGGAGAGGAGTCCTTTTTGTGCCAAATCCCTAAGTGCCGTTTGGGGGCCATGTGTGCAGCATGACTCTCCCTGTCTGTGGCAGGGACCCAAGCGCTTGCTTGAGCCCCAGTGCTCCGTGCCAGCACTTGAACTGTCTGGGGTTTGATGGACAGAGGCTCAGGAATTTCCTGGCTTTCCCAGATAGTGTCCTGGGACATGGTATGCTTTGGGGCTGGGGTAGCATGGAATCCCTCTGAGGACCCGGATACTGGTACTACGGGGTGGGGAAGAGGAACCTTAAACTTGGCTTTCCCCAGCCTTCAGCCTGAGTCTAGCATGTTTCTGACTCCCCAGCCCCTTGTGAAGCCTTGAGGGCTGGCAGAAGGGTTAGGAGGTTGAACTCTAGATTCCCTTCCTATCTTTGCCTTCCTTTTACCCCTTTCCCTGTAACCTCCTTGACTCTGGCCTGAATTTGTTGGTGCCTCAGTTTCTCTGTCTGTACCTATTTAAGCCAAAGGCACTAGCCTGAATTTTGCTTGAAGATCACTTTGTCTTGGAAATGACTAGAGAGGCAGAGGAGAAGGGTTTCCAGAGTTGCTAGGTTTGGGAGTGGAAGGGGCAGGCAGTGCATTTGCCCCTCCTCATGCCCCTTCTGACACCAGCTCCCTGTGGAGGCCTGGTTTCTGGGTACTGCCTCCCTTGGGCATCTTCATGCATCAACCAAATGGGCCATCAGGTACTTCATTAGTCATGGCAGAAGGAGGGGAAAAGACTTGTTTTTCCAGACAGAAAATCTACTCCCCTGCCCCCAGCCATATCCCTGGATAGGAAGGGTTAGGAAGAGACTACTTGGTGCCATGGGGTAGGGGTGAGGGTGTAAGTAGATCAGAGTGGGAAGACCTCAGCCTTGGGTGGCTTGTCTCTGCTTCTTGCCAGGTGGGAGGGCCTGTCCATACCCTGGCTCCCCGTACCACAGTGCCAGCCATGCCCTTCCCCTGGGCTACCATTGCCCCTTTCCTCACCCAGTTGGTAGAGGAGTCAGGAGGTGGGAGGCCATGGGCTTTGGTTTTATAATATAACCACTGTGGGGGTGGGGGAGGATGGTGAACCATGTATTTCAGTGAAATATTTAATATATTTAAATATCAATAAAATCAAACTCTTTGTAAAATTCTCTGTTCTCGGTAGCTGTTCTGGGCCCTGGGTGGGTCAGAAGTGACAGATCCTGGTGTAGGAGGCGACCTCTTGCCCCAGGGCTCCGTGGGCCTCTTGTCTGTGGTCAGAGGACTTCCTGTGGCTTTCTCCCTGCTAAGGAGAAGCTTCAGTATCTTCAGAGTGTGACTACTCAAGTCCTTTCAGCATCGTGAGCTCCAGTGTGTGCCTTCCCAGATTTGTGTGTGACCCCTGCCATGCATGAGGCCTGCGGTTCTTTCCAGTGCCTTGGCCCCTCACAGACCTCTCACTCCAAGGTCTGGCTTATTCAGGAATCTCCCACACACCAGCTCTCACAACAATCTGGACACTGGAATCACTCCCACCCTGACCCCACAGCTCCCCCCGTGCACACAAGCAACTTTTAGTCCAATCTGTTTACTCTGCTTTCTCCATCTCCTCCTCCCATTAGTCAGCCATCAGAACTGGGAAACTTCCTTCTTTCCCCCTCTGCACTCTTGCCACAATTCATCTTGTCTTTCTGCAGCCATATCTTCTTAATACAGACTGAAGGTTCTGTCATTGAGAACAGAGTGATCCATAAACCTAGAAAGAAGAGATTCAGAGAGAGATTCAGCCAGGCCAGGCTGGAGAGCAGGAGATCCTTAAAAATAGCTCCCAAGAGGCTGGGCGCGGTGGCTCACGCCTGTAATCCCAGCACTTTGGGAGGCCTTGGCGGGTGGATCACAAGGTTAGGAGTTCAAGACCAGCCTGGCCAAGATGGTGAAACCTCGTCTCTACTAAAAATACAAAAATTAGCTGGTCGCCGTGGCGGGTGCCTGTAATCCCAGCTACTCAGGAGCTAATGCAGGAGAATTGCTTGAACCTGGGTGGCAGAGGCTGCAGTGAGCTGGGTAGTGATGAAAAAGTAGGGCTACTGCCAATGGGTGGTGATTTGAGGGGTGGAGAGGTAGTGACGAAGGCAGCATTGGGCTGCCACAGGAATACGATGGACACTTGTTCTGCACTAGCTCAGAAGTCACACCCACAAAGAGGAACACAAAGACATAGACAAATCTCTAACTCCTTTGAATGCCATCACGGCCCAAATTCTGGGGCCAGTTTTCTCTGGTGAGACTCAAATCTCTCCTAATTCCCTAACTGACCGGAGATGAAATAATCTCTAAGAATTGAAGTGAAGGGAAGGAGTACTTCCCTTGACCTCCCCACCCTTACCCGTCCCAGCCTAACCTGGTCATCGCGCTTTTTATGAGACAGTGGCGTGGGCTCCGGATCCACGGCGTGGTTTCCTCTGGACGCACTCCTGGATCATGGGACCGCCAGAAGCTGAAGTTCTGAGCATCAGTCAAGGGGATTCTGAAGACCTGATTGGGAACTGAATGGGTAGGGGGAAGGGCAGGTTATCTAATTCCTTCAAGTTCTCTGCTCACTGTTCTGCCTCAGGGCAGCAATAGCCCAGCCCAGTCCAGCAACTGCTCAGCGGGACCAGGTGCTGAGAGGTCCTGGGAGTGTGGTCACCACACCCTGCATCACTTCTGGATTCCAGCATCTCACACCCTTCATGGTCAAATGAATCAGTCTTGGTTCTTCCTGCTGCTAGTAAGCCCATCTCCAAGAGAGCTTTCCCCAGTGCTAAGATGGTAGAAAAACAAGTGGTGAACCCACTTGGGAAATGTGTAAGATGGGGTCCCCTGATCTATTATTTTTCTTTTTTCTTGGCTTAATCATCCTCATTCTCTTCCCTCCTCTTGGAAACAATGGCTTCCTTCGCTCACTCCAAGTAATTCTCTGAAACCTAACTAATACCACCTCACATTTAGATGCTGTTAATAGGTGTCATTTATCTAGTGCCTATTATGTTCTAAATGTGGTATTAAATATTCTTAAATTTTTGTAATAATATCAGACTTTGATGCTGTTTGAAAAAGTACTTTTGGGCTGGGCACGGTGGCTCATTCCTGTAATCCCGGCACTTTGGGAGGCCGAGGCAGGCAGATCACCTTAGGTCGGGAGTTCGAGACCAGCCTGATCAACATGGAGAAACCCCGTCTCTACTAAAAAAAAAAAAAAAAAAACACAAAAATTAGCTGGGCGTGGTGGTGCATGCCTGTAATCCCAGCTACTCAGGAGGCTGAGGCAGGAGAATCACTTGAACCCAGGAGGCAGAGGTTGCGGTGAGCCGAGATTGTGCCATTGCACTCCAGCTGGGGCAATAAGAGGGAAACTCCATCTCAAAAAAAAAAAAAAAGTACTTTTACTATTTATTTGGATAAGTCTAATTCTACCAGTATAAAATTTGTATATATATATATATATATTTTTTTTTTTTTTTTTTTGAGACGGAGTCTCACTCTGTAGCCCAGGCTGGAGTGCAGTGGCACGATCTCGGCTCACTGCAAGCTCCTCCTCCTGGGTTCACGCCATTCTCCTGCCTCAGCCTCTCCGAGTAGCTGGGACTACAGGCGCCCGCCACCACGCCCAGCTAATTTTTTTTGTATTTTTAGTAGAGACGGGGTTTCACTGTGGTCTCGATCTCCTGACCTCGTGATCCGCCCGCCTCGGCCTCCCAAAGTGCTGGGATTACAAGCGTGAGCCACCGCGCCCGGCCAAAATTTGTATATTTTTAAAACTTAGAATTATAGCCTAATATTCTGGATTGCTATATAGGGTTTATAATAATTTGTTTTAATCCCTAATAATTCATTGAATAGATGTTACATTTTTGGCTTATTTTCCTATTAATTAATTATAAGCTATTAAAAAGTTTTGCTATTAGAGGCCGGGTGCAGTGGCTCACATCTGTAATCCCAGCACTTTAAGAGGCAGATGGATCACTCCAGCCCAGGACTTCCAGAACCAGCCCAGGCAACATGTTGAAACCCCAGTTCTACAAAAAATACAAAAATTAGCCCAGTGTGATTGTGCATGCCTGTAGTACCAGCTGCTCAGGAAGCTGAGGTGGGAAGGATCGTTTGAGCCTGGGAGGTTGTTGAGGCTGCAGTGAGCCATGATTGTGCCACTGCACTCCAGCCTGGGCAACAGAGCAAGATTCTGTCTCAAATAGATAAAAATGGAAAAATATTAAAGTTTTGCTATTAGAAATAACTTACTACCCCTCTTTCCACATGTGCCTGTTTTGATTTCTGAAAGTATTTTAGGTTTTAAACTTTAATTTTGTTATAATTATAGGTTCACATACAGTTGTAACGAATAATACGGGGAAACCAAGTGCAGTGGCTCATGCCTGTAATCCCAGCACTTTGGGAGGATCACCTGAGCCCAGGAGTTCAAGACCAGCCTGGGCAACATAGCAAGACCCTGTCTTTGTTAAAAACAAAAACAAAAACAGGGAAATCACGTGTACCTTTTACTCTTCCCCACAATGGTTACAGCTTACAAAACTATGGTACACTACAGCAACATGATATTAATATATTGAATATATATATATATTTTTTTTTTTTTTTTTTTTGAGACAGAGTCTTTCTCTGTCCCCCAGGCTGGAGTGCAGTGGCACGATCTCGGCTCACTGCAAGCTCCACCTCTCGGGTTCACGCCATTCTCCTGCCTCAGCCTCCCGAGTAGCTGGGACTACAGGCGTCCGTCAACACGCCCGGCTAATTTTTTGTATTTTTAGTAGAGACGGGGTTTCACCGTGTTAGCCAGGATGGTCTCGATCTCCTGACGTCGTGATCCGCCCACCTCGGCCTCCCAAAGTGCTGGGATTACAGGCTTGAGCCACCGTGCCCGGCCATATTGAATATATTGATACAGAACAGTTCCATCACCACCCATCCTGGAGCTGGCATTTTATAGCCACCCTCCCCCACCACCCCGCTTTGGAAATCAGTGATCTGTTCTTCATTTCTGTAATCTTGTCATTTTAAGAATGTTATAAGAGCCGGATGTGGTGGCTCATGCCTGTAATCCCAGCACTTTGGGAGGCTGAGGCAGGTGGATCACCTGAGGTCAGGAGTTCAAGACCAGCCTGACCAATATGGTGAAACCTCGTCTCTACTAATAATACAAAAATTAGCCAGGCATGGTGGCGGGTGCCTATAATCCCAGCTACTTAGGCGGCTGAGACAGGAGAATCGCTTGAACCCGGGAGGCAGAGGTTGCAGTGAGCCAAGATCGCACCATTGCACTCCAGCCTGGGCAACAGAGCAAGGTTCCATCTCAAAAAAAAAAAAAGGCTGGGCAGGGTGGCTCACGCCTGTAATCCCAGCACTTTGGGAGGCCAAGGCAGGCGGATCACGAGGTCAGGAGATCGAGACCATTCTGACTAACACGGTGAAACCCCGTCTCTATTAAAAATACAAAAAATTAGCCAGGCGTGGTGGTGGGCACCTGTAGTCCCAGCTACTCGGAGATGCTGAGGCAGGAGAATGGCATGAACCTGGGAGGCAGAGCTTGCAGCGAACCAAGATCGCGCCACTGCACTCCAGCCTGGGCGACAGGTGAGACTCTGTCTCAAAAAAAAAAAAAAAAAAAAAAGAATGTTATAAGAGTGTTACATAAGACTGTTATATAAGAATGTCATATAAGAATATTATAAGGCCTGGCGTTGTGGCTCACACCTGTAATTCCAGCACTTTGTGGGGCTGAGGCGGGAGGATCGCTGTGTGGGAGATAGCCAGACCTTGTCTCTATAAAAAAAAAAAAAAAGAAAAAGCTGGGCATAGTGGCACATGCCTGTAGTCTCAGCTACTCGGGAGGCTGAGGTGGGAAGATCACTTGAGCCCAGGAGTTTGAGACTGTAGTGAGCTATAACTGCACCATTGTACTCAGCCTGGGCAACAGAGTGAGACCCTATCTAAAAAAAAAAAAAAAGAAGAATGTTATATAAATGGCATCATACACTATGTGATGTTTATTTTTATTTTTGTTTTTTATTAGCTTACATCATGCTTTGATGTCCTACATGCTTTTTAATTTTTTTTTTTTTTGAGACAGGGTCTTGCTTTGCTGCCCAGGCTGGAGTGCAGTAGCACTATCACAGCTCATGGCAGCCTTGACCTGCCAGGCTTAAGTGATTCTCCCACCTGAGCCTCCTGAATAGCTGGGACTGCAGGCAAGCACCACCACGCCCTGCGAATTTTTTTTTTTTTTTTTTTTTTTGAGACGGAGTCTCACTGTGTCCCCCAGGCTGGAGTGCAATGGCGCCATCTCAGCTCACTGCAACCTCTGCCTCCTGGGTTCAAGCATTCTCCTGCCTCAGCCTATCAAGTATCTGGGATTACAGGCGCCCGCCACTATGCCTGGCTAACATTTTTTTGTATTTTTACAAAGACGCCCCCCTCGTCTTCCTAAAGTGCTGGGATTATAGGCATGAGCCACCGTGCCCAGCTGTATGTTTTATAGATGGGATTTCACCATGTTGCCCAGGCTGGCTACATGCTTTTTAAAATGTACATGTTCTCTCTTGACAATAGTGCTAAAAAGTATTATTCCTATTTCCAGATGGTTCAGAGAGGTTGTGGTTAAAGGAAATTGCCTAAAGTCACAGAATTCGTTTGCAGTTTAAACCCAGTTCAATAAAATGCCAAAGCTGGTGCTTACTATTCCTCAAAGGGATAATGCATGATAATATACAATATACTTTTTTCTCCCAACAATTTTGAAAGATTAGTAAAACAATAGCTCAGGCATTTTCTCTCCCCAACATCCCGCCTTTAAACCAATGAGGGGCCCGGAGTGGCAGCTCATGCCTGTAATCCCAGCACTTTGGGAAGCCGAGGAGATGGATCACCTGAGATCAGGGGTTCGAGACCAGCCTGGCCAACGTGGTGAAACCCTGTCTCTACTGAAAATACAAAAATTAGCCAGGCGTGGTGGCGCACTCCTGTAGTCCCACCTACTCGGGAGGCTGAGGCACAAGAATCACTTGAACAAAGGAGGCGGAGGTTGCAGTGAGCCAAGATCGTAGCACTGCGCTACAGCCTGGGCGATAGAGTGAGAATCTGCCTCAAAACAACAACAACGAACAACAACAACAGCAAAACCAACAAGGGAGTAGGTTAATAAAGGGTAAATGGGCCGGGTGTGGTGGCTCACACCTGTAATCCCAGCACTGTGGGAGGCCAAGGTAGGAGGATCACTTGAGCCTGGGAGTTTGACACCAGCCCGGACAACATAGCATGACTCCCTCTCTACAAAAATGTTTTAAAAATATTAGCCAGGCTTGGTGGTGCATGCCTGTAGTCCCAGCTACTCAGGAGACTAAGGCAAGAAGATCACTTGAGCCCAGGAGTTCGAGGCTGCAGTGAGCTATGATTGCTGCACTGCACTCCAGCCTGGGTGACAGAATGAAATCCTGTTTCCAAGAAAAGAAAAGGTGAAACATCAAAAAAGAGGCAGAACTAGGACTCAAACATGGATCTTCTGCTTCCAAGTCTAATTCAAATTTCATTTTATTGATGAGCATGGTGGCTTACGCCTGTAATCCCAGCACTTTGGGAGGCCCAAGTGGGTGGATCACCTGAGGTCAGGAGTTCGAGACCAACCTGGACAAATCAACCTCTACTAAAAATACAAAAATTAGCCAGGTATGGTGGCAGACACCTGTAATCTCAGCTACTCGGGAGGCTGAGGCAAGAGAATTGCTTGAACCTGGGAGGCAGAGGTTGCGGTGAGCTGAGATGGCGCCATTGCAGTCCAGCCTGGGTGACAGAGCAAGACTCGTCTCAAAAAAAAAATTGTTTTTTTCATTTTATCATATCGTGCTTACCCCACCAAGTCTACTTTCTCCCTCTTCCTCTCAGTCTCTCCTCTTGGCTCTTTTTTTTTTTTTTTTTTCCTGCCGGATAACCATACCCAACCACATCCCAGCCATTCTTTTTTTTTTTTTTTCTTTGAGACGAAGTGTCACTCTGTTGCCCAAGCTGGAGTGCAGTGGCATGATCTCGGCTCATGCAACCTCCAACTCCTGGCTTCAAGGCCTCTTGAGTAGCTGAGACTACAGGCACTCACCACCATGCCCGGCTGATTTTTGTATTTTTAGTAGAGACAGGGTTTCACTATGTTGGCCAGGTTGGTCTTGAACTCCTGACCTTGTAATCCACCTGCCTCGGCCTCCCAAAGTGCTAGGATTACAGACATGAGCCACCAAGCCTGGCCTCATCCCAGCCATTCTTTAGGAACTCAGACATATCTTTTTTTCTCCTAGCATGATGCCCACCCCAAGGTACTTACACGTCTTCAACAACACCTTCCGGACAGCTTCATGGTATCTTGTGTGGCTATTCTGGTGCACGGAATAATTCCCATCTTTTGAGATAATGGGGGGAAGCCTAGTAGGCTCTGGTTCCTTCTGGTCTGAAATTAGAGTAGACTTGTTCTGAGTACTTGGCAAATGACTATTTGATTCTCTGATTCCCTGGTCTCCATGCTAACAAGGTGCATGGCAGGGATCTCTCCTAGCCACTCACATCCAATTTTCAGGACCTCAGGAATCCAATCACCATGGCTGTGACTGAGGGGAGGGAGAGAGAACGCAGTGATCACAAGACCTCCCTTACCACTCCCTTGCTTCTCCTTGACTCCTGGATTTTTTTTTTTTTTTTTTGAGATGGAGTCTTGCTCTGTCGCCCAGGCTGGAGTGCAGTGGCGCAGTCTCGGCTCACTGCAAGCTCCGCCTCCCGGGTTCACGCCATTCTCCTGCCTCAGCCTCTCCGAGTAGCTGGGACTACAGGCGCCCGCCACCACGCCCGGCTAATTTTTTGTATTTTTAGTAGAGACGGGGTTCACCGTGGTCTTGATCTCCTGACCTCGTGATCCGCCCGCCTCGGCCTCCCAAAGTGCTGGGATTACAAGCGTGAGCCACCGCGCCCGGCCGACTCCTGGATTTTAAGAGGCCAACTTCTGGAATCAGGATATTGGACACATACTTAGGGTTAGTGCAAGTGAAAAAGGCCCTTATCTGGGTAGACATTCCTTTCCTGGGATTGGCATATTTGCAGAACTTCAAATGGTCTAATAGTGGAAGTTACGTTTGAGCTAAGTCTTGGAGGAAAAGAAAGAGGTGGGTTACAGTAGAATCAGGAAGAGCATTTCAGACAGCAGAATGGCAAGTGTTTAGAAGCGTTAGAAAGGCATCAGAGAGCTATTTGATTTGGAACCTGGAGTGCTGGGTGAAGAGGAGAAGGACAGGAGATGGGGCTGGTAAGGTAGTGTAGTATATCGGCTACCTAGCATTCATTATGTTTGGGAATCACTCCCTATGAAGCAAAACCTGTATCTCACAATAGAGCCTGAATAGACTAGTTCTTCCTTATCCACCCTCTCTTTCAGCAAGGATATGGACAAAGAATTTTGGCTAGGCCAATCAAACACATCTGTTTCAGATTTTGAATCAAAGAAGGTTGCAAAGAAGCAGTGGCCATATAAAGTTATCTGCTAGCGACGGGAGGTGGCAGCAGTGAAGCTGCATCCTGTTTCCAGCAGCAGTATTCAGGGCCCAGCATCCTCGGTGCCAGTAGTGCCCACCACAGCATTGAATGCAGTAGTGTCTGTGCCAGATCAGGTCTATGGCGTAATTCTGAGCATTGTTTCTGGTTACTATCCACCATGTGTAGTTTTCCATTCCTACTGCAGCTTTTACGTGCTTCCCAATATTTTCTTATTTTCTTTCTCTTTTTATTTATTTATGTATTTTAAGAGAGTCTCCCTCTGCCACCCAGGCTGGAGTACAGTGGTGCAATCGTAGCTCACTGAAGCCTTGAACTTATGGGATCAAGCGATCTTCCCTCCTCAGCGTCCCGAAGTGCTGGGACTACAGGTATGAGCCACTGCATCCAGCCCCACATATATATAGTTTTTCTTTTTTTAAGATGGAGTCTTGCTATGTCACCCAGGCTGGAGTGCAGTGGCATGATCTTGACTCACTGCAACCTCTATCTCCCGGGTTCAAGCAATTCTCCTGCATCAGCCTGCCAAGTAGCTGGGATTACCAGCGTGTGCACCATGCCCAGCTAATTTTCATATTTTTAGTAGAGATGGGGTTTCACCATGTTGGCCAGGCTGGCCTTGAATTCCTGGCCTCATGTGATCCTCCTGCCTCGGCCTCCCAAAGTGCTGGGATTACAGGCGTGAGCCACTGCACCTGGTCCCATATATTTATATATATATATATATATATATATATATATATTTTTTTTTTTTTTTTTTTTTTTTTGAGACAGAGTCTCACTCTGTCACCCAGGCTGGAGTGCAGTGGTGTGATCTTGGCTCACTGCAACCTCTGCCTCCTGGGTTCAAGCAATTCTTCTGCCTTATCCTCCCAAGTAGCTGGGACTATAGGCACTCACCACCACGCCTGACTCATTTTTGTATTTTTAGTAGAGACGGGATTTCACAATATTGGCCAGGCTGATCTCGAACTCCCGACCTCATGATCCGCCTGCCTCTGCCTCCCAAAGGGCTGGGATTACAGGCGTGAGGCACTGCGCCCAGCTGATATATTTTTTAATACATTCATATTCTGCTTAAATAGGCTAGATTTGGCTTGCATCTCAGACTCCTGAACAAGGGAGGATGAGTTTGAAAAAAACTTAATTTTTTTTTTTAAGTCTTTCAGAAGAGCAAGACTTGGTGAGGGAGTGAGAAAAGGAAAGCTGTTTAGGGTGGCTTCAACATTTCTGTCTCTTGGCTGTTCCATCCATTCTGTCATGCAAGCCAAAAAGGCGCTAGGCCCCTTTCCCTAGCTCCTCCAGCCAGTCTCAAATGCAGAGTAAAATCCAGCTCTTGGCTGGGCACGGTGGCTCATGCCTGTAATCCCAGCACTTTGGGAGGCCGAGGAAGATGGATCACCTGAGGTCAGAAGTTTGAGACCAACCTGGCCAACATGGTGAAACCCTATCTCTACAAAAAATACAAAAATTAGCCAGGAGTAGTGTGCATGCCTGTAGTCCCAGCTACCGGGGTGGCTGAGGGAAGAGAATCGCTTGAATCCGGGAGGTGGAGGTTCCAGTGAGCCAAGATGACACCACTGCACTCCAGCCTGGGAGACAAGAGTGAAACTCTGTCACAAAAAAAAAGAAAAAAAAAATCCACGTCTGCATCTGACATTTTCAGTGCCTCGATTCTGTATTCCTGGAGCAGAAGTCATCCTATTCCTCAAAATTTTTTTTTTCATGATTATGGATGCTTGTCAGGAACTGGATCAGTTTACCATTCTCTTTGGAAATTGCCGAGGATTGCTGACTAATCTCTGGTGGAGTGCGGCGATGCCACTTCTGTTCTGGAGTTCTTCCCCAGCTCCTGCTTTTTCCTTTTCTTCCTGGCTTGGCCTCACTCATTCATCATCTCTGTCCCTCATCTCTCTCGTTTGCCCTCCAATTAAATCTCTTTTAACATTTTCTATCTGAAATAATGGTACCACCAGAGTGGGGCACAGTTTGAATCCCCTCCCTGTACAGTTGAGGACTTGGAGAAGCAACAGTACTGAAGCCTTGGTTAGCATATAGAGTTCTGGAAGCCTGGACTGAACCACGGGGCTGATTTGTACTTCGTCACAGGTTGTAGCAACGAGGCCATTTCCTGGAAGCAATATTATTGAGCTTGGTATTTGAATATGGGCAAGATAGGGGTGGTAGGATGTCCTTGGACAAATAGACTGAGGAGGCCGGGCGCAGTAGCTCATGCCTGTAATCCCAGCACTTTGGGAGGCTGAGGCAGGAGAATCACTTGAGTTTAGGAGTTTTAGACCAGCCTGGGCAACAGAGTGAGACCTCATCTCACTCCTGGGCTTAAGTGATCCTCCTGCCTCAGGCTCCTGAGTAGTTGAGACTACAGGCATGTGCCACCATGCCTGGCTAATTAAAAAAATTTTCTTTTTGTAGAGAAAGGGTCTTGCTATGTTGCCCAAGCTAGTCTAGAACTCCTGGGCTCAAATAATCTTCCCGCCTCGGCCTCACACAGTGCCTGGATTACAGGCATGAGCCATCACACTCTGCCCCAAGGTACATTTCTCTAACTTCAGAAGGTTTATCCATTTGGAAAGGCAGAGGGGCTCAGTGGCTCTGGCCAATTCATTTTTGGCTGAATTGTGCCACTTATGCTCCTGTTTGAAAAGCCAGAATGGGCCGGGGACAGTGGCTCATGCCTGTAATCCCAGCACTTTGGGAGGCTGAGGCGGGTGGATCACTTGAGGTCAGGAGTTCGAGACCAGCCTGGCCAACATGGCAAAACCCTGTCTCTACTAAAAATACAAAAATTATTCGGGCATTGTGGCACATGCCTGTAGTCCCAGCTACTCTGGAGGCTGAGGCAGGAGAATCGCTTGAACCTGGGGGGGCAGAGGTTGCAGTGAGCCAAGATTGCGCCACTGCACTCCAGCCTGGGCGACAGAGTGAGACTGTCTCCAAAAAAAGAAAAAAAGAAAAAGAAAGAAAAAGTAAAGAAAAGCCAGAACAACAGTGCCCTCTGCTGGAGTCTAAGAATGGGATCTCCAGCTGTCTCCTAACGGTGGTTCACCAAAGAGGCAGCTCAGAGAGGCAAGGAGACTAGGAGATTGAGCAGAAGACATTCCAGCCAGGCTTGGGAAGACTACCTTTTGTGTCCTCTAACAGGATCCAGGAAATGAGAACGTAAGTAAGACAAGTTCTGCTTTTACCAGAAACTCAAGGCTGAGCCTTTCTTTAAAGAAATTCATTTGGAATTCGGAAATGGGAGCAACTCTGAGGACTCATTAGTGAATTCCTCAGGGAAGGGGAATGATAAGGACAGCAGTGGGATAAGCTGGAGTGAGGCTCTTTGGACGTGCACAGCTTGAAGCTCAGCGTGTCTGTGGCTAGAGGGCAGTCACCGGAGATTCTGGCAAGGAGAGGTCATTTGTCTCAATTGTCTCAAGACAAGAACAGGCATAATCCTTCCCTACCATCCAAATCTCGCAGAGATTTTCTCTGTGACTCCGGTCAATGAACAGTGTTCTGGGTGCCTGGACTTGTGTTATGGTGAGAGCTAGGCTGGCACAAGATTTTCATACAACAAGGCAAGGAGTTGTCTCAAAGAAGGGCCAGATTAGAGGGAATTTGTCTAGAATAAAGAACAAGGCCCTCCTGGACCAAGAGGAGTGTCAGGTATGAAGCTAAGAATAAATAGGATGGCCGGGCACAGTGGCTCATGCCTGTGATCCCTGAACTTTGGGAGGCCAAGGCAGGTGGATCACCTGAAGTCGATAGTTCGAGACCAGCCTGGCCATCATGATGAAATCCCGTCTCTACTAAAATACAAAAAATTAGCTGAGTGTGGTCACATGTGCCTGTAATCCCAGCTAGTCAGGAGGCTGAGGCAGGAGAATTGCTTGAACCTGGGAGGCGGAGGTTGCAGTGAGCCGAGATCGCCCCACTGTACTCCAGCCTGGGCAACAAGAGCAAAACTCTGTCAAAAAAAAAAAAAAAAGAATAAATGGGAGAGCAGAGTTCAAAGCTGGTGTTGAGAGAGATTCAGCAAAGGAAAGGACTGATACAGGATTGTGCTTCCCTGGGCAGGACGGAAGGGAAAGCTCGGGCACTCAAGACCCCAGAGTAGAAGGTGAACGAACCCTGGAAGCTGGACTGAATCTGCAGGAGCAACCAGTATTGGAAAGAGGAAGGGTGAGCCTAGGAGGGACAGGAATCTCCCAACTGGTAGACATAAGAGTTCTGGGCAGGCTGGGCGCGGTGGCTCACGCCTGTAATCCCAGCACTTTGGGAGGCCGAGGTGGGCGGATCACGAGGTCAGGAGATCTAGGCCATCCTGGCTAACATGGTGAAACCCCGTCTCTACTAAAAATACAAAAAATTAGCCGGGCGTGGTGGCGGGCGCCTGTAGTCCCAACTACGCGGGAGGCTGAGGCAGGAGAATGGCGTGAACCCCGGGGGGGCGGAGCCTGCAGTGAGCCAAGATCGCGCCACTGCACTCCAGCCTGGGCGACAGCGAGACTCCGTCCCAAAAAAAAAAAAAAAAAAAAGAGTTCTGGTCACTGGTTGGAGTGCTCTTCTGTGGGCAGTGAGTTGACCAGCCTCTTTCAGGGCCTAGATGAAATATCCTTTGAAGCCAGCCAGCGTTTTTTGTACCTCAAGGAATCTTATGGTTAAAAATATTGCTTTCCAGGTATCCTATCTTGGCAAGTATGTCTTGAGTAGTGGACAGAGATATTCTAGTCACAGGAAAGGTATATGTTCTATATGCAAATAGTGAACTTACATATGATTTATAACTTTTCCTCCATCATCTGTTGTAAAGTTTTATGTGCTAGGTCTCAGGTACGTTACATACATTATTTTATTTAATGTCCACAATACTTTTTTTTTTTTTTTTGAGGCAGAGCCTCGCTCTGTTGCCCAGGCTGGAGCACAGTGGCATGATCTCAGCTCACTACAACCTCCGCCTCCCAGGTTCAAGAGATTCTCACGCCTCGGCCTCCCAAGTAGCTGGAATTACAGGCACCTGCTAACACATGCGGCTAATTTTTGTATTTTTAGTAGGGATGAAGTTTCACCATGTTGGCCAGGCTGGTCTTGAACTCCTGACCACAGGTGATCTGCCTGTCTCGGCCTCCCAAAGTGCTGGGATTACAGGTGTGAGCCACCGCACCCGGCCTCTCCACAATAAGTCTATAAGGCAGACATTATTGTCTCCATTTATAGGTGAGGAAACTGAGGCACTATGAATTTGCTTAGTGTGAGTTAGCCTCCTGAATTTGAACATCTTTGGATCCTTGATAAACTGAGTTTCTTTTTGTTTTTGAGTCAGTCTCACTCTGTCACTAGGCTGGAATGCACTGGTGCAATCATGGCTCACTGCAGTCTCAACCTCCTGGGCTCAAGTGATCCTCCCACCTCAGCCTCCCAAGTACCTGGGACTACAGGCATGCACCAACACACCTGACTAATTTTTTGTAGAGACAAGGTCCCACTGTGTTGCCCAGGCTGGTCTCAAACCCCTGGGCTCAAGTGATCCTTTTGCCTCAGCCTCCCAAAGTGCTGGGATTGCAGGTATGAGCCACTGCACCTGGCTTAAACTGAGTTACTGAAGTCAAGGATAGACCAAAGTATGTTCCCCACACCCATTTGCCTCTTTGATTTTTCTATTTTGATTCTTTATCAGGAGGAAAAGGTAGGAAGGAGGCAGGGACTGGCAGAATGTTTGATTACACGTGTTGACTCACCTCTGTGAGTTTTCATTATGACTCTAATAAGGAAAGCTTGAGTGGGCCCTTTTGAGTTGAACGTTAATACACTCACACCTACTAGGAGGAAAAGAAAGCCTATCATTCTTCAAGGAAAAATTGTGAATGACTTAAAAATATCATGATAGTAAGAGTGTTAAGAATGAAAAGTGTGACTATTAATAGGTTCATTTTTATAGTTGCTGTTAAAGGCCTAGCTAAGGGACCAGGCAAGGAATGTGGCTGATTTGAACCACAGAATGGTTGAAGTGCTAAAACCAGATGGACAGAAAAGTGTCAAGCAGTTTGAGTGAATGTATTAACAAGGTGAAATCGACCAGGAAGAAACTGGGACCAGGGAACCATTCTGGAGACAAATGAGAGTCTTCCAAGATTGTTTAGCTTGTGGAAAAGGGTGAGTAGAGATTCAGGAACTGTGGGTTCCCTGAATTAATGGACATAGAATTTGGGATGAGAAAGACCAGGGTAAGCAAGGTAGATGTGGGCTTGCTAGGAGACGAAGAGAATGCTGTATTTTACCCATAATCTCCCTGCCCCACGTTGTGAATTTCCCAAACCAGTTCTGAGGTAATAGAAAAGTATGAGGCAAGTATGGTGGTCCATAAGGTCAAACCCTTCCCAGCTAGCCATGTATTTCAAGCAACCTCAGCAGCACCAGGATTCAGAACCGTCTGAGCTCTGTTGCACTTTTCTGCCCATATGTTAAATAAGATGAGAACTAAGAGTTTACCATTTAACTTAGCAATATGTGAGTCATTGGTAAATGGATACAGCAGGGTTTTGTTTTGTTTTGTTTTGTTTTTTAGAGAGAGAGAGAGTCTCATTCTGTTGCTCAGGTTGGAGTGCAGTGGCATGATTATAGCTCAATGCATCCTCAATCTCCTGGGTTCAAGTAATCCTCTCTCCTCAGCCTCCCTAATGGCTTGGACTAAAGGTGCGTGCCACCATGCCCAGCTAATTTTTTTGATTTTTAGTAGAGATGAGGTCTCACTCTGTTGCCCAGGCTGGTCTAAAACTCCTAAACTCAAGCGATTTTCCTGCCTCGGCCTCCCAAAGTACAAGGATTACAGGCCTGGGCCACTGCACCCAGGCTGAAGCAGTTTTAATGGTGTGGTGGCAAGTGCCTGGGTTGGTGTGGGCTCAAGAGAGAATGGCAGATCCAGAGACAGGCTGGGCGTGGTTGCTCACGCCTGTAATCCCAGCACTTTGGGAGGCCGAGGCGGGCAGATCATGAGGTCAGGAGATCGAGACTATCCTGGCTAACACGGTGAAACCCCATCTCTACTAAATATACAAAAAATTAGCTGGGCATGGTGGCGGGCCTCTGTGGTCCCAGCTGCTCAGGAGGCTGAGGCAGGAGAATGGTATGAACCTGGGAGGCAGAGCTTGCAGTGAGCTGAGGTTGCGCCACTGCACTCCAGCCTGGGCAACAGAGCAAGACTCCGTCTCGAAAAAAAAAAAGAAGAAGAAGAACCAGAGACAGAAAAAACAACTCTTTTTTTTTTTTTTGACACCGAGTTTCACTCTTGTTGCCCAGGCTGGAGTGCAATGGCATGATCTTGGCTCACCGAAAGCTCTGCCTCCTGGATTCAAGCAATTCTCCTGCCTCCTGCCTCAGCCTCCTGAGTAGCTGCGATTACAGGCATGTGCCACCATGCCCGGCTAATTTTTTATTTTTAGTACAGACAGGGTTTCCCCATTTTGGTCAGGTTGATCTTGAACTTCTGACCTCAGGTGATCCACCCGCCTCGGCCACCCAAAGTGCTGGGATTACAGGCATGAGCCACCACGCCTGGCCAAAACAGACAACTCTTATGTCTACGGGGAACAGGGAAATAGGAAATGAGGGGTTTTAAGATGGAAGAATAATTTTTTTTTTTTTTTTGAGACTGAGTCTCACTCTGTCGCCTAGGCTGGAGTGCAGTGGCACGATCTCGGCCCACTGCAGCCTCCGCCTCCCAGGTTCAAGCAATTCTCCTGCCTCAGCCTCCCAAGTAGCTAGGACTACAGGTGTGCACCACCACACCCAGCTAATTCTTGTATTTTTAGTAGAGATGGGGTTTCACCATGTTGGTCAGGTTGGTCTTGAACTCCTGGCCTCAAGTGATCCACCCTCCTTGGCCTCCCAAAGTGCGGGGATTACAGGTGTGAGCCACTGGGCTCAGCCGGAAGAGGAAATTATAGATGGACAAATTAATGCAAGAGTGAGAAGAATTGTTGGAGTGGTGTTTTGGAGAAGGCAAAAAGAAATGGGATCTGGTCAAAAATGGAGGGGGTTTGTCTTAATAGGTGCATGGGCCATTCATTCATGATAATAGGAGATATATGGGCACAGATGCAGGTAGATGAATAGATGTGGTTTGTGATAGCTTATGGAAATTATCTACCAATTGCTTCTGTTTTCTCTGTGAAATAGAAGGCAACTCATTATATGAGAATGAGGATGGGACAGGAGGTGTTGGAGGTTTGAAGAAACAGGAGAAGGTAGGAAAAGGCCTTCAGGAGACCAGGAGAGTGAATGGAACAAGGAAATGTAGTTTGACTTCTGGGCAGCGATAATCACTAAACTCAAGCAGACAACAAGACCCACTTGAGTTTGGTGATCATGAATTTTTTTTTTTTTTTTTTTGAGACGGAGTCTCGCTCTGTCGCCCAGGCTGGAGTGCAGTGGCGCGATCTCGGCTCACTGCAAGCTCCGCCTCCCGGGTTCACGCCATTCTCCTGCCTCAGCCTCTCCGAGTAGCTGGGACTACAGGCGCCCGCCACCACGCCCGGCTAATTTTTTTGTATTTTTAGTAGAGACGGGGTTTCACCGTGGTCTCGATCTCCTGACCTCGTGATCCGCCCGCCTCGGCCTCCCAAAGTGCTGGGATTACAAGCGTGAGCCACCGCGCCCGGCCATGGTGATCATGAATTTAAAGCAAGGGCAATTGGCATTTTTTTTTTTTTTTTTTTTTTTTTCTAGACTGTGAATATAAACTTCTCTTTCCAGGAATTTTGATATAATCAGGATGGTAGTGGGGAGACGAGGGTGGAGAAAGAAATGAGGGCAATAGCTTGAGGGGACCACGTGGCCAAGGGAGGTTTCTTCCCTTGCCCTTCCCCTGCCAGATGGAAGAGATTATATTATATTTGTATACTGATGGAAATGATCTGGGAAGAAGGAGAATCCTGAGGGAGAAGGTGATAGTTTTAGGAGCAAAATCCTTAAGTAGATGAGAAGGGATGGGCTCCAGTACACAAAAGGAATCAGTTTATTCATTGAACCTGAGGGAATGGAGTGGAATGTTAGATGTGATGATGGAAAGTCTCTGATTCCTTCTAATTTTCTTAGTGAAATAAGGAGCAAGGAAGTTAGCTCAGAGTGAGAATGGGAGAGGGGCTTTAGAGATTCAAGGAGGGAGATGTGAAATAGTTGACTTGAGGATTGGGAGAGTGACTAGGGGAATATGATAGGATTGTCAGGCTGCCCTGAGTTCCCACTTGACATCTGTGGTTACGGTACTCATCACTCTAGGAAGACTAAACATCTTAGATAAAAGCCAAATACAGTCACCTTTGTCTCGACAGTTTTCTCTGGAGCACAACACTTTTCACGGCCTTATAATGAACTCCTAGAGGTCAGCCTATGTGTCTCACAGCTTGGCCATGTGGGCACAGACTTCAGCTCTGGGGCAGTTCAAGTGGCTTCAAGAAAATACTAGGGATAGAACAAAATTACCATTGAATGTAATTTTCAGGTGGAAGATTTAATGATATGGTTGAAGCCAAACTTGGCAGAGGGTAGCCAAGTTGCCTGAATGTCTTTGTGAAAAGGATAGTGGCATCAGAAATACTATTCTATGGTTCCTTTTGTTATGAGGTCATGGATGATGTGCACAGTGCATAGCTATGTTAGGGTTTGCACTATTAAAAAGGCTGTCAGAACTGAGAGATGAATTTCAAGGCTGGGATGCAATGAAAGCAGTCTGCTCAAAGTGGGGGGTGGAGGTAACCTGCTACAGTTTTGGCTTTGAATTTTTTCTCAATTTTGAATCTGCTCTTATGAAGATGAAGCCCTAGCCTTAGCTCTACACATGACAAGCTCCTCATTCTTCAGGCTGTTGCTTAAACATTAATTCATTGAATTCTCTGTCTAAAGAGGGCCTCTTGTTGGGCATGGAGGCTCATGCCTGTAATCTCAGCATTTGGGGAGGCTGAGGCGGGAGGATCACTTGAGCCCAGTTTAAGACAAGCCTGGGCAACATAAGGAGACCCTGCCTCTCCAAAAAAATAATAATAATAATAAAAGTTAAAAAAAAAAACAAAATAAAGTGGGCCTCTCCAAGTTACTCTTCATTACAGCATCTTCAAACTCAGTTGTCCGTAAGGGCCAGGCAGATAATGCTTATGAGTAAAGCAAGCTGGGTAAGAAAACTGTACCATCTGAAGGGGAAGCTGCTACTTTATTCTAGCTGTTTGTTGTCATTTACAGCCACAGTTTAGGGCCAGTGTGGCCAAATCTAATTTTTTTTTTTTTTGAGACGGAGTCTCACTTTGTTGCCCAGGCTAAAGCGCAGTGGCACAATGTCGGCTCACTGCAACCTCCGCCTCCCTGGTTGAAGTGATTCTTCTGCCTCAGCCTCCCGAGTAGCTGGGATTACGGCATGCACCACCATGCCCAGCTAATTTTTGTATTTTCAGTAGAGACAGTGTTTCGCCATGTTGGCCAGGCTGGTCTTAAACTCCTGACCTCAGATGATCCACCTGCCTTGGCCTTTCAAAGTGCTTGGATAGGCTGGGCATGGTGGCTCACGCCTGTAATCCCAGCACTTTGGGAGGCCAAAGCAGGTGGATCACGAGGTCAAGGGTTCAAGATCAGCCTGACCAACATGGTGAAACCCTGTCCCTACTAAAAATACAAAAATTAGCTGGGTGTGGTGGCAGGCTCCTGTAATCCCAGCTACTCAGGAGGCTGAGGCAGGAGAATTGCTTGAACCTTGGAGGCGGAGGTTGCAGTGAGCCGAGATCGTGCCACTGCACTCCAGCCTGGGTGACAGAGCGAGATGCCATCTCAAAAAAAAAAAAAAAAAGAATTATAAAGTGAGTGGATTACAGGTGTGGGCTATTGTGCCCGGCCCCCAAATCTAATTTTTAAAGAGAAGTCGGAAATGTTGGTTTTACATAAAATGTCTGGATTTTTAGATGTTGGTCTAAATTTTTTTTTAAAAAAGCGCTCTGCAAGCTGAGCATGTCATCAGGCTACATCTGCCAGCAGTTTAGGACTTCTGTTCTATTGCATTCCCCCTTTATTTTCTCCCTAGCACTCGGCACAATTTGTATCTTGTTTATTTATTTACTAGTTTTATTGTCTATGTTAATCATTGTTGTATTTCCAGTGTCTTACAATCAATTCCCAATAAATAAATAATTGATGTTGGATTAGAGGGGGAGTCTGGCCTGGTGCTTTACTTAGAAGCTTTTTATGTATTCTTAATATTATCGCATACATGATTTATACATATGAATATATATGTATGGGTTTATATATGTGTGTATATGTGCATGTAGATATACACCCATCTATATATGACAAATATTTTCACTCAGTCTCTCTCTTGATTTTAACTTTATGATGTCTTTTGATACACAATTAAATAATTTTTTAGTAAAAACTGTCAATATTTTCTTTTAGGCTTCTGGGCTTAATGTCTAATAAAGAAAGATTTGCAAAACCCTGCTAAGAATATGCAAATATTCTACATTTTCTTCTAATATTTCTGTAGTTTTATTTATTGAACTCTCTAATTCATCTGAAATTGATTGATTGAGACAAAGTCTTGCTCTGTCACCCAGGCTGGGAGGCGCGATCTCGGCTCACTGCAATATCCGCCTTCTGGGTTCAAGTGATTCTCCGGCCTCAGCCTCCCAAGTAGCTGGGCTATAGGCATGCACCACCAAGCCCAGCTAATTTTTTTGTATTTTTAGTAGAGATGGGGTTTCACCATGTTGGTCAGGCTGGTCTCGAACTCCTGACCTCAAATTAACTGCCTGCCTCAGCCTCTGGAATTTATTTTTGTGTATGATGTGAGGTGAGGTGGGAGGTGTTTATTATGCTAAGAAACATCTTTTTATTCTTTTTTTTTTTTTTTGAGATGGAGTCTCACACTGTCCCCCAGGCTGGGGTGCAGTGGTATGATCTCGGCCCACTGCAAGCTCGGCTTCCTGGGTTCAAGCCATTCTCCTGCCTCAACCCCCCCAACCCCAAGTAGCTGGGACTACAGGCGCCCGCCACCAGGCCCGGCTAATTTTTTTGTATTTTTAGTAGAGACGGGGTTTCACCATGTTAGCCAGGATGGTCTCGATCTCCTGACCTTGTGATCCACCTGCCTCGGCCTCCCAAAGTGCTGGGATTACAGGCGTGAGCCACCACGCCCTGCCTCTTTAATATATTTTTAAATTCGATCTTCCAGTGGGTTTGTTCATTTATATTTACATTGATCTATGGCTTCCTCTTTTGTACATTACCACTGCTGTTGCTGCTGCTGCTGCTGCTTCTTTCTTTTCTTCTTCTTTCTGCTTTCTTCTTTTTTTCTTCTGCTTTCTTCTTCTTCCTTTTTCTTCTTTCTTCTTCTTTCTCCTCCTCCTCCTCCCCCTCCTCTTCCTCTTCCTCCTCCTCCCCCATCTTCTTCTTTATTATTATTATTTTGAGATGGAGTCTCACTCTTGTCACCCAGGCTGAAGTGCAGTGGCACAATCTTGGCTCACTGCAACCTCCGCCTCCTGGGCTCAAGCAATTCTCCTGAGTAGGTGGGATTACAGGTGTGTGCCATTATGCAGCTAAATTTTGTATTTTTAGTAGAGATGGGGTTTCATAATGTTGGCCAGGCTGGCCTCAAACTCCTGACCTCAGGCAATCTGCCCACCTTGGCCCCTCAAAGTGCCAGGATTACAGGCGTGAGCCACTGCACCTGGCCAGCCCACAAGTGCCCACAAGTCTTTTGTTTGTTTGTCTATTTTTGGGAAACAGAGTCTCACTCTGTCACCCAGGCTGTAGTACAGTGGCGCGATCTCAGCTCACTGCAACCTTCACCTCCTGGGTTCAAGTGATTCTCATGCCTCAGCCTCCCAAGTAGCTGGGATTACAGGCGTGTGCCACACTTTTTTTTTTTTTTTTTTTTTTTTGAGAGGGAGTTTCACTCTTGTTGCCCAGGCTGGAGTGCAATGGCACGATCTCGGCTCACCACCGTTTCCACCTTCCAGGTTCAAGCGATTCTCCTGCCTCAGTCTCCTGAGTAGCTGGTATTACAGGCATGCACCACCATGCCTGTAATTTTATATTTTTAGTAGAGATGGGGTTTCTCCATATTGGTCAGGCTGGTCTAGAACTCCCAACCTCAAGTGATCAGCCCTGCCTCGGCATCCTAAAGTGCTAGGATTACAGGCATAAGCCACCGTGCCTGGCCAATTTTTTGTATTTTTTTTTTTTTTTTTGAGACGATGTCTTGCTCTTGTCCCCCAGGCTGGAGTGCAAATGGCGCCGTCTCAGCTCACTGCAACCTCTACCTCCCGGGTTCAAGCGATTCTCCTGCCTCAGCCTCCTGAGTAGCTGGGATTACAGGCACCTGCCACCATGCCCAACTAATTTTTGTATTTTTAGTAGAGATGCAGTTTCACCATGTTGGCCAGGCTGGTCTCGAACTCCTGACCTCAGGTGATCCACCCGCCTTGGCCTCCCAAATTGCTGGGATAACAGGCGTGAGCCACAGCACCTGGCTATTTTTTGTATTTTTAATAGAGATGGGATTTCACAATGTTGCCCAGGCTGGTCTTGAACTCCTGAGCTCAGGCAATCTGCCCACCTTGGCCTACCAAAGTGCCAGGATTATAGGTGTGAGCCACCATGGCCAGCCCCTCAAGTTTTAATTCATGCTTGCCAAAAGTCAGTTGTGATTCCCCTTCTCCCCCGACAATTTACACTAGTTTTACCATGTACCTGCAATTTTGTAATTTAATGAAATAATATTTGATTGTTTGTTTTTAGTTTTAGGTTTTTTTGAGACAAGGTCTTGCTCTGCCACCCACGTTGGATGGGGTGCAGTGGTGCCATCACGGCTCACTGCAGCCTTAATCTTCCCACCTCAGCCTCCCAAGTAGCTAGAACTACAGGTGCTTGCCACCACGCCTTTTTTTGTTTGTTTGTTTGGTTTTTTTTGGTAGAGACGGGGTTTTGCCATGTTGGTCATGCTGGTCTTGAACTCCTTACCTCAAGTGATCTGCCCGCTGTGGCCTCCCAAAGTGTTGGGATTACAGGCATGAGCCACCACGCCCAGCCTTATTTTTGTATTTTTAGTAGAGACAGGGTTTCTAGTAGAGGCAGGCATTATGTTGCTCAGGCTGGTCTTGAACTCCTGGGCTCAAGCAATTGGCCCACCTTAGCCTCCAAAGTGCTGGGATTATAGGCATGAGCCACTACGCCCAGACAAATGAAATATTTGAACTGATGGAATCTGTGTGGAGAAAAAGGGCCATGGCTTTTATTTATTTCATTTTTATTTATTTATTTTTTTTAGATGGAGTTTTGCTCTTGTTGCCCAGGCTGGAGTGCAACGGCACGATCTCAGCTCACCACAATCTGTGCCTCTCGGGTTCAAGCGATCCTCCTGCCTCAGCCTCCCGAGTAGCTGGGATTACGTGCATGTGCCACCACGCCCGGCTAATTTTGTATTTTTAGTAGAGATGGGGTTTCTCCATGTTGGTCCAGCGCTGGTCTTGAACTCCTGACCTCAGGTGATCCACCCGCCTCGGCCTCCCAAAGTGCTGGGATTACAGGCATGAGCCACTGCGCCCGGCCTGGCAGTGGCTTTTATAAAAATGAAGCTGAGGCCGGGCACGGGCCTGTAATCCTAGCACCTTGGGAGGCCGAGGCAGGCAGATCACGAGGTCAGGAGTTCGAGACCAGCCTGACCAACATGGTAAAACTCTGTCTCTACTGAAAATACAAAAATTAGCCAGGCGTGGTGGCAGGCACCTGTTATCCCAGCTACTTGGGAGGCTGAGACAGGAGGATCGCTTGAACCCGGGAGGTGGAGGTTGCGGTGAGCCGAGATCGTGCTATTGCACTCTAGCCTTGGTGACAGAGTGAGACTCTGTCTCAAAAAAAAAAAAAAAAAAAGAAAAGAAAGAAAAGAAAAGAAAAGAAAAATGAAGCTGAATGTTTTGGAAAAACTCAAAAAAGGTGGGTCACTTAAAAGCTGGGGGCTAGGTGAGGTGGCTCATGCCTGTAATCTGTGCTAGTGCCAGGCAGAAAGATTGCTTGAGGCCAGGGGCTCGAGACCAACCTGGGCAACAAGTGAGATCCTGTGTCTACAAAATTTTTTTTTAAAAATTGTAGTAAACTTTGAGTTAAAATGGATTGGAGTTAGAAAATCACCATTTTGCAATTATCACAGAAATAACAGATTCACACAAAACCGTCAATGGATACTAAAATCAGTGGGTGAAAGTTTGATGAAGAATAGGATAGTTGGCTGGGTGCAATGGCTCACGCCTGTAATTCCACCACTTAGGGAGGTTGGGGCAGGAGAATCGCTTGAGCTCAGGAATTTGAGAATAGCCTGGACAACATAGCGAGACCTTGTCTCTACTAGAAATCAAAACAATTGGCTGGGTGTGGTGGTGTGCATCTGTAGTCCCAGCTACTTGGAAGGCTGAGGTTGGAGAATTGCTTGAGTCTGGGAGGTCAAGGCTGCAGTGAGCTGTGATTGTGTCCCTGCACTCAAGCCTGAGCAACAGAGTGACACCTTGTCAAAAAAAAAAAAAAAAAAAAAGAATAGAATACTTACATTTTTCCAAAGAATCTTACCAGAAATCATTGGTTACAAAAGAAGAATGGTAACTTGACAGTGAAGAAAACCAACAATTACACCTTAAGTGGTCAAAGTTCACATTATCAGTAATGGGACAAAATGACATCATGAGTCTCCCGATATGATGTACTGAAGATATAATGTCACTTATTCCTGCCAAACATGTTTAAACTCAATCTAATCTTGAGAAACATCAGAAAAATCCAAATTATGGAATATCCTACACAATGTCTTGCCTATACTATTATAAAAATGTCAATATTGGCCGGGCATAGTGGCTCATGCCCGTAATCCCAGCACTTTGGGAAGCTGAGGTGGGTGGATCACCTGAGGTTGGGAGTTCGAGACCAGCCTGACCAACATGGAGAAACCCCATCTCTACTAAAAATGCAAAATTAGCCAGGCCTGGTGGCGCATGCCTGTAATTCTTGGGAGGCTGAGGCAGGAGAATCGCTTGAACCTGGACTGCAGAGGTTGTGGTGAGCCATTGCACTCTAGCCTGGGCAACAAGAGCAAAACTCCATCTCAAAAAAAAAAAAAAATCAATATCATGAAACGAAGGTGGAGGAACTATTCCAGATTAAAGAAGACTAAAGAGACATGCTCACTAAATGCAATGCTTGATCCTTAACTGGATCCTGAAAGGAAAAATTTTGCTCTAAAAGACATTAATGGCCAGTCTGGGCAACATAGCGAGACCTCATCTCTTTTATTTTTATTTTTTAAGATGGAGTCTCACTCTGTCACCCAGGCTGGAGTGCAGTGGCGTGATCTTGGCTCACAGCAACCTCCATCTCCCAGGTTCAAGCAATTCTCCCACCTCATTCTCCTGAGTAGCTAGCATTAGAGGCACCGGCCACCATGCCTGGCTAATTTTTGTATTTTTAGCAGAGACTGGGTTTCACCATGTTGGCCAGGCTGAGACCTCCTCTCTTAAAAAAAAAAAAAAAAGTTGGCCAGGTGTAGTGGCTCATGCCTGTAATTCCAGCACTTTGGGAGTCTGAGGTGGGAGAATCGCTTGAGCCCATGAGCTCAAGGCTGTAGTAAACCATGATCACCTCAATGCGCTGCAGCCTGGGAGACAGGGTGAGACCCTGTCTGGAAAAAAAAAAAAAAAAAAGAGAGAGACATTTATGAAACAATTGGCAAAACTGAGAAATGCACTGTAGGTAATTATATAACAGCATTGTATCAGTGTTAAGATTTGCTGAATTTGATACCTGTATGGTGAGTTGCTGTTAGGAGATACAAGCTTATTTAGAGGGAAAGAGATATAATATGAGCAACTTATTCTCAACTATCTGAGAACAAATACATATTATAGTAGAGACAAAGCAAAAAAGAGAGTGGCAAAATGAATAATGAGTTAACTTGGGTAAAGGGTGTAGAGAAATTCTTTCTACAAGTCTTACACATTTTCTATAATTTTGAAGTTACATTAGCAAGAAAAATTTTTTAAAATGGCAGATTGATCTTATTGGCTTTATTTCCTTTTCCTCCCAAATTTGCTAAAATGACATCGTCATCATCATCATCACAACGATATTAACCTTCAAGGGCAAAGAGAGTGGTCAAGGATATAAGAGCATATGAGATATTTCAGTAGAAATATCTTTTGGAAAATGCAAAGTGGACAGAAGGGTGGCAATTAACCTAACAGTGTAAAGAATGTTATTATCTAAGTTTCTGTAGTGGAGGATACATCTAGAATTGAGCTAATTCATCTGAGGAATCATAGGATTCACCGTGAAGGCTGGCGATATGGTTTGGATTTATGTCCCTACCCAAACCTCATGTCGAATTGTAATCTCCACTGTTGGAGGAGGGACCTGGTGGAAGGTGATTAGATCATGGGATCGGATTTCCCCCTTGCTGTTCTTGTGATAGTGAGTTCTCACAAGATCTAGTTGTTTAAAAGTGTATAGTACCACCCACCCACCCCTTCTCTCTTCTCTTTTTCTCCTACTCCAGCCACGTAGGACATGCCTGCTTCCCCTTCGCCTTCCACCATGATTGTAAGTTTCCTGAGGCTTCCCCTGCTATGCTTCCTGTACAGCCTGTAGAACCATGAGACAATTAAACATCTTTTCAATTACTCAGTCTCAGGTCATTCTTTAAAGCAATGTGAGAACCAACTAATATAGCTGGCACAGGTATAGGACAGAAAATCTGGTGATTAAGTTAAAAAAAGTCAGGATCCTCAAAATTAAGACCCTCAACACCTTCTTCTGTCCTAGCCGCAGCATGCTGATAGATAAACATATCACCAATACCCAGAGAAGGAATAATAAGATTCTTCCCCGGAGAAATTATAGAGAGCCAGAGGAAAGCTCTGGAATGAAGCCTATAATGGACAACTCCCTCCATCAGCTTCTAGTTAGCTTTTTTTTTGTTTCTTACTCTTAAATCAGAATGGAAAGCCAAAGATCGCTAGTTATTTGAGGTGAGTAATCGCTGAGAAAAACAGAGACCAAAATAAACTCATAGGAAAAAGGGCTCGGAGGGAAAGACAGCCAATGCAAGGAAGAGAAGAGAACTTCAAATAAAGTATCTATTCCTGGAGAAAAGAGAGAAAATCCAACAAAGGAAAAGCAGAGGACCAAAAATGGCCCTTGGGAATTAAAATATAATAACCAAGACAAAATGTTCTTATCTACTGCATGAAGAAAAAAAAGCAAAACAAAATGTTCTGATATGAAGGTGTGCTGGTTTTCACACATTTCCACAAATCCTTTGATATACCTCCCTCAAGAAGTAGAGCTTAGTTCCCCTTCCCTTGGGTATGGGCTGGATTTAGTAATTCTCTTCTAACAAATAGAAAAGGTGAAGTGACAGTCACTTCTGAGACTAAGTCATAAAAATGCATTTTGGCTCCCTTCTTTCTGATCACTTGCTCTGAAGAAAGTTAGGTGCCATACGTGGTGGCGGGCACCTGTAGTCCCAGCTACTCCGGAGGCTGAGGCAGGAGAATGGCGTGAACCCGGGAGGCGGAGCTTGCAATGAGCCAAGATCGCGCCACTGGACTCCAGCCTGGAGGACAGAGTGAGACTCAATCTCAAAAAAAAAAAAAAAAAAAAAAGAAAGGTGCCGTATAAGAATACTCAAACAGCTTATGGAGAGGCCCATATGGTGAGAAACTGGGGTGTCTTGTCAATACCCACAGAAAAACTGAGGCCACCAGATATCCTGGAAACGGCTCCTTCAGCCCCCACCCAATCTCCAACCATTATATGGCTACAGCCCCTGCTGACATCCTGTCTGCAACCATATGAGAGATCCTGAGCTAGAATTATCGAGATAAGTTGCTTCTGAATTAACAGAAACAGTAAAATAATAAATATTTGCTGTTATAAGCCTGTATATTTTAGGGTAATTTGTTATACAGCAATAGCTAATTAACACAAGGTTGCAAGATAAAATTAAGGAAGCCTTCCAAAGAATAAATAATAATGATGATGATGAAGATAAATAAAATTAAGCCAGACATGGTGGCTCATGCCTGTAATCCCAGCACTTTGGGAGGCCAAAGTGGGCAGATTGCTTGAGCTTAGGAGTTCGAGATCATCCTGGGCAACATAGGGAGACTCCGTTTCTACTAAAAAATACAAAAATTAGCCAGACATGGTAGCCTGCACCTGTAGTCCCAGCTACTCAGGGAGGCTGAGCTGGGAGCATCGCTTGAGCCTGGGAGGTTGGGGCTGCAATAAGCCATGATCATTCCACTGCACTCCAGCCTGGGTGACAGAGCAGGACCCTGTCTCAAAAATAGTAATTAATAATAATAATAATAATAATATCAAGATTAATGTTAGAAGATCAATTTGGGAGACTTTATAGCTGACAAATGGTAGTTTGAAAAAGAATAAAGGAAACAATAAATTAAAAATTAAGGCCAGGCATGGTGGCTCACGCCTGTAATCCCAGCACTTTGGGAGGCCGAGACGGGTGGATCACCTGAGGTAGGGAGTTCGAGACCAGCCTGGCCAACATGGGGAAACCCTGTCTCTACTAAAAATACAAATATCAGCCGGGCGTGGTCGCAGGCACCTGTAATCCCAGCTACGTGGGAGACTGAGTAATGAGAATCGCTTGAACCCCGGAGGCAGACGTTGTAGTGAGCCGAGATCGCTCCACTGCACTCCTGCCTGGGTGACAAGAGCGAGACTCCATATCAAAAAAAAGAATTAAAAATTAAAATAAAATTTCTCAGAAATGGAAAGCATGAATTTCCAGAATGAAAGCGCTCATGGAGTGTTCATAACAATGAATGAAAAAAGACTTACAATAAATTCTATCATTTTGAAATTTCAGAACACTACGGAACAAAAAGAAAATCAAGTTTCCAGAGACGGGGCGAAGTGGCTCATGCCTGTAATCCTAGCACTTTGGGAGACTGAGGCAAGCAGATTGCTTGATTGCAGGAGTTTGAGACCAGCCTGGGCAACATGGCAAGACCCCATCTCTAGAAAAAATACAAAAAATTAGCCAGGCATGGTGGTGTGTGCCTGTAGTTCCAACTACTAAGGAGGCTGAGGTGGGAGGATCACTTGAGCCCAGGAGGCAGAGGTTGCAGTGAGCCAAGATTGTGCCACTGCAGTCCAGCGTGGGCGACAGAGCAAGACTCTATCTCAGAAAAAAAAAAAAGCTTCCAGAAAGAAATGAATTAGTTACATACAAAGGAATGTAAATGGAAGTTAGAGGACAATAAAAACATAGCTTCAAAATTTTCAGAAAATGATTTTCAACCTAGAATTCCCTATCTGGAAAAACTGTCAGTCAAGTGTGTGGGTATAGAATAAGGCCATTCTGGACTCATAAACATACCTCCTATGCATTCTTATAAAGCTTCTTGGCATATTGCAGGAATGGGAGGGAGTAAGCCAAGAAAAAAAAAACATGGGATCCAGGAAACAGGGAATACTACCTTGGAGAGAGGCAAAAGCAAGTCCCAGGACAATAGTTATGCAACAGGCTTTGAGAATGAACAGTCTAGACTACAGTAGGATAGGCAGTTTGGGAAAAAATGGAACTGACAGATTGCTGTGTTTTGAGTGATTGAAAAAAACAACAGCAGAGCTGTTGACGTATTGGGGAAAGAAGTAACAATCAGTACATACAGAACCAACAAATGAAAACATGATGGCAATTCTTTTTTTTTTTTTGAGACAGAGTCTCACTCTGTTGCCCAGGCTGGAGTGCAGTGGTGGGCAATCTCAGCTCACTGCAACCTCTGTCTCCCTGGCTCAAGCAATCCTCCCACCTCAGCCTCCAGAGTAGCTGGGACTACAGCCATGCATCACCATGCCTGGCTAATTTTCATGTGTTTTTTTGCGGGGGTAGAGACTAGGTTTCCCCATGTTGTTCAGCCTCGTCTCTAATTCCTGGGCTCAAGGAATCCACTCACCTTGGGCTTCCAAAGTCCTGGGATTACAGGCATGAGCTACCATGCCAGGCCAGGAATTCTTAACTCTAGGGATAAACAAAAAGTCTCTAGGGATAGGAAAAATGAAAGGAAAAGTTACAGTGACATTATTTGGCTTAGCAGTGAACCTTTTTTACATAGTTGTAAGACTACAAGACTACTGATTTAATATCATATTAGTTTTCTATTGCTGCATCACAAATTATCATAAATTTAGTGACTGAAAACATCTATTTTATTTTGTTTTATTTCTTAATTATTATTATTATTATTATTTTGAGAGGGAGTCTCCCTTTGACACCCAGGCTGGAGTGCAATGGCATGATCTCGGCTCACTACAACCACCACCTCCCGGGTTCAAGCAATTCTCCTGCCTCAGCCTCCCGAGTAGCTGGGATTACAGGTATGTGTCACCACGCCTGGCTAATTTTTGTATTTTTAGTAGAGACGGGATTTCGCCATGTTGATCAGGCTAGTCTCAGGTGATCTACCCTCCTTGGCCTCCCAAAGTGCTGGGATTACAGGTGTGAGCCACCATGCCCAGCCTTATTGATTTGTATTTATTTATTTATTTTTGAGATGGAGTTTTGCTCTTGTTGCCCAGGTTGGAGTGCAATGGTGCAATATCAGCTCACTGCAACCTCTGCTTCCTGGGTTCAAGTGATTCTCCTGCCTCAGCCTCCTGAGTAGCTGGTATTATAGGCACCTGCCACCTTAGTAGAGGGGGGGTTTCACCATGTTGACCAGGCTGGTCTCAAACTCTTGACCTCAGATGATCTGCCCACCTAGGCCTCCCAAAGTGTTGGGATTACAGGCGTGAGCCACCGCACCTGGCCTGAAAACAACATCTATTTATAATCTCACAGTTCTGTAGGTCGGAAGGCTGGACTGGCTTGACTGAATTCTCTGCTTAGAGTATTACAAAGCCGAAATCAAGGTTGGCTGGGCTAGGATCTTATCTAGAGACTGTAGAGAAGAATCTACTTCCAGGCTCATTCAGGCTGTTGGCAGAATTTAGCTCCTGGTGGTTATAGGGCTGATGCCTTGCTGGCTCTCAGCTCCTAAAGGCCACTTGCATTCCTTGACATGTGGCCCCCTCCTTCCTCCTCCTCCTCTTCTTCTTCTTCTTCTTTTTTTTTTTTTTTTAGACGGAGTCTCGCTTTTTCGCCCAGGCTGGAGTGCAGTGGTGCTACTCAGCTCACTGCAAGCTCTGCCTCCCAGGTTCATGCCATTCTCCTGCCTCAGCCTCCCGAGTAGCTGGGACTATAGGCGCTCGCCACCGCGCCCGGCTAATTCTTTTTGTATTTTTAGTAGAGACGGGGTTTCACCGTGTTAGCCAGGATGATCTCGATCTGCTGACCTCAAGTGATCTGCCCGCCTTGGCCTCCCAAAGTGCTGGGATTACAGGGGTGAGCCACTGCGCCCGGCCAAACTCTGCTTTTAAAGAGTTTATGTGATTAGATAAAGCTCATTCAGATACTCTCCCTCATTCCATATAAATTAACAATCACAGAGTGGTATCTCAGTTTTTCAGAGGTTCTACCCACACTCAAAGGGGAGATGATTACACACAGGCAAGGTTTATTGAGGATAGTTCTTAGAATTCTGCCTATCTTGAACCTAAAATTATGATATACCTATACTGGAAAAAGGGTGGGGGATGGAAAGTGTGTGGTATAAGAAAGCTAAATTCTTAGCTGTCATAATGGGAAGGCAATATATAAAACCCAGAATGAAGCTGGGCACCGTGGCTTGCTCCTGTAATCCCAGAACTTTGGGAGGATGGGGCGGGAGGATTCCTTGAGGCCAGGAGTTGGTAACCAGCCTGGGCAACATAGTGGGATCCAGTCTTTACAAAAAAATTAGCGGGGTGTGGCTCTGCTTAGAGTATCACAATACCTGTACTCCTAACTATTCAGGAAACTGAAGTGGGAGGATCACTTAAGCCCAGGAGTTCGAGGCTGCGGTAAGCTATAATAGTGTCATTGCACTCTAGCCTGGGTGCCAGAGCAAGACCCTGTCTCTAAACAAACAAAAAACACCCAAAATGGATAAATAAATATATATCACATAGGCTGGAGGGGGGATGGCTCACATCTGTAATCCCAGCACTTTGGGAGGCCGAGGTGGGCGGATCACTTGAGGCCAGGAGTTCGAGACCAGCCTGGCCAACATGGTGAAACCCCGTCTCTATTAAAAAATATAAAAATTAGACAGGTGTGGTGGCATGTGCCTGTAGTACCAGCTACTCGGGAGACTGAGGCAGGAGAATCACTTGAACCTGGGAGGCGGAGGTTGCAGTGAGTGGAGACTGAGCCACTGTACTCCAGCCTGGCGACAGAGTGAGACACTCCATCTCAAAAAAAAAAAAAAAAATCTGCATTTACACAAACAGTAGTCCCCTCTTATCCTCGGTATACATTCCAGACATTCCACGACTCCCAGAGGATACTTGAAACTTCAGATGGTACCAAACTCTATATACACTATATATTTTTTCCAAACAGTAACAGGTGGATAGTGAATATGCTAGACAAAGGGATGATTCTCTTCCCAAGTGGGATTTTCCCAAGTGCCAAATTTCATCACTCTACTCAGAAGGGCATACAATGTAAAATTTGTAAATTGTTTACTTTGGGAATTTTCCGTTTAATATTTGTGGATCACAGTCAACCATGAATAATGGAAACCAGGCCGGGCGTGGTGGCGCACGCTTGTAATCCCAGCACTTTGGGAGGCCGAGGCGGGCGGATCACGAGGTCAGGAGATCGAGACCACGGTGAAACCCCGTCTCTACTAAAAAAAATACAAAAAATTAGCCGGGCGTGGTGGCGGGCGCCTGTAGTCCCAGCTACTCGGAGAGGCTGAGGCAGGAGAATGGCGTGAACCCGGGAGGCGGAGCTTGCAGTGAGCCGAGATTGCGCCACTGCACTCCAGCCTGGGCGACAGAGCAAGACTCCGTCTCAAAAAAAAAAAAAAAAAAAAAAAAAAAGAGAATAATGGAAACCTTGGAAGACAAAACCATGAATAAGGAGGGACTACTATATTAGGTCAAAGTAAAATTTAAAGTTCATTATGTGAGCTGGGCTTGGTGGCTCACACCTGTAACCCCAGCACTTTGGGAGGCCGAGGTGGGCGGACAACTTGAGGTCAGGATTTTGAGACCAGCCTGGCCAACATGGTGAAACCTCATCTCTACTAAAAATACAAAAATTAGCCGGGCGCGGTGGCTCAAGCCTGTAATCCCAGCACTTTGGGAGGCCGAGGCGGGTGGATCACGAGGTCAGGAGATCGAGACCATCCTGGCTAACACGGTGAAACCCCGTCTCTACTAAAAAATACAAAAAAATTAGCCGGGCGTGCTGGCGGGCGCCTGTGGTCCCAGCTACTCGGGAGGCTGAGGCAGGAGAATGGCGTGAACCCAGGAGGTGGAGGTTGCGGTGAGCCGAGATCGCGCCACCGCACTCCAGCCTGGGGGACAGAGAAAGACTCCGTCTCAAAAAAAAAAAAAAAAAAAAAAAAAAAAAAAAAAAAAATACAAAAATTAGCCAAGCGGCGTGGCAGGTGCCTGTAATACCAGCTACTCAGGAGGCTGAGGCAGGACAATTGTTTGAACCTGGGAGGCAGAGGTTGCAGTGAGCCCAGATTGCACCACTGCACTCCAGCCTGGGTGAAAGAGCGAGACTCAGTTTCAAAAAAAATTAAAAAATAAAAAAAAAGATTAAATTGTGGATCAAGAAAAGACACACACAGAACTTTTCTTTTTTGAGATGGAGTTTTGCTCTTGTTGCCCAGGCTGGAGTGCAATGGCACGGTCTCGGCTCACCACAACCTCAGCCTCCCAGGTTCAAGCGATTCTCATGCCTCAGCCTCCTGAGTAGCTTTGGCCTCCCAAAGTGCTGGGATTACAGGAGTGAGCCACCGCTCCCAGCCACAATTTAATCTTTTAAAAAATTAACTCACAAATGATTAGACTGTGATGAGTCTACTGTAATTACATTCAACTTTCTTTTTTTTTCTTTTTTTTTTTTATAGATGGAGTTTTGCTCTTGTTGCCCAGGCTGGAGTGCTATGGTGCAATCTAGGCTCATTGCAACCTCCACCTCCCGGGTTCAAGCGATTCTCCTGTCTCAGCCTCCTGAGTAGCTGGGATTACAGGCATCCGTCACCACACCCAGCTAATTTTTGTATTTTTAGTAGAGACGGGGTTTCACCATGTTGGCCAGGCTGTTCTCGAACTCCTGACCTCAGGAGATCTGCCCACCTCGGCCTCCCAAAGTGCTGGGATTACAGGTATGAGCCACCGTGCAGGCCTCAACTTTCATCATATAGTATTTGTTAATTGATTCAAGCTTGCTAGCTTGATGCCTAGTAGCAAGATTATGCCAGGGGTGTGTAGTTGGTAGGAATTCATAGGCGCTGATTAGGTGTGCCAGACTCCAGCAACAAATTGATCACATTTAGTTCAAGATGCCTCTCAGAAGGATGGGATTAGTGGTAACTGGTTGCCATGTCAAATGGTGATTTCACTAAATTCTTGTCCCAGAAGGAAAATTCCTATTTTCTTTGGAAGAATATGTTTGAACTCCTATATTGAGTTTTCAACAATAACGCCAAAGGAGTTTGAGCGGCTTTTTTTTTTTTTTTAAGCAATCTTACTCTATCGCCTAGGCTGGAGTGCAGTGGTGCAATCTCAGCTCGTTGCAACCTCCATCTCCCGGGTTCAAGAGATTCTCGTGCCTCAGCCTCCAGAGTAGCTGGGATTACAGGTGTGTGCCACCACCCCTGGCTAATTTTTGTATTTTTAGTAGAGACGCGGTTTTGCCATATTGGCAAGGCTGGTCTTGAATTCCTGGCCTCTAGTGATCTGCCCGAATCAGCCTCCCAAAGTGGTGGGATTACAGTTGTGAGCCATTGCGCCTGGCCAAAGTTTGAGTTTTAAACACAGGAAACAAATCAAACTATTGTTTTGGTATTTGCATATAGTAGTTGGACTATATAATTATGATTCTCTGACGTGTGTGCAGATGTGTGTGTATGTGAGAGAGAGGGAGAGAGATGAGGGATCAGAAAGAACCCATCCAGTTACTCTTTCCCTTGCAGAACACTATTCTGAAGTTGTAGAATGTTGTTAACTCTCAGGAAGTTGCCCAGGGGTTATGGGAGGAGGCTGCAAGGTTTTGACTCTATACAGTAGTTAAGTCAACAATTCTGGCCGTTAGCAAAGTTACCATTTAGCTCCAGTGAATGGTGAGCTCCTAAGAACCACTTGCTGGGGAGAAGTGAATAATTCTTTTTTTTATTTTTATTTTTATTTTTATTTTATTTTTATTTTTATTATTTTTTTTTTTGAGACGGAGTCTCACTCTGTCGCCCAGGCTGGAGGGCAGTGGCACAATCTCAGCTCACTGCAAGCTCCGCCTCCCAGGTTCACGCCATTCTCCTGCCTCAGCCTCCCCAGCAGCTGGGACTACAGGCACACGCCGCCACGCCTGGCTAATTTTTGTATTTTTAGTAGAGACAGGGTTTCTCTGTGTTAGCCAGGATGGTATCGATCTCCTGACCTCATGATCCGCCCACCTCGGCCTCCCAAAGTGCTGGGATTACAGGCGTGAGCCACCGCGCCTGGCCATGAATAATTCTTTATGAAAGCCCAACCGACATTTGAATTCAGGGTTTGGGGGTTAACAGATTCACCTAGAAAGGCTGACCATCAATCATTTGTACAGTGGCATGCTTACAGGAAAAAGACCTGCATCATTTGTCCTCATAAATAAAGTGTTTAAGAGCACAGACAGATAAGTTAGACAATTTGGAATCAAATTCTGGCTCTATTGCTGTGGTCTTGCATAAGTAAGTTAACCTCTTTGAGCCTCAGTTTTCTTTTCTTTTTTTGTTGGGGCGGGGACAGAGTTTCGCTTTTGTCGCCCAGGCTGGAGTGCAATGGTGCGATCACGCCTCACTGCAACCTCTGCCTCCTGGGTTCAAGCAATTCTCCTGCCTTGGCCTCTCAAGTAGCTGGGATTACAGGCATGTGCCACCACGCCTGGCTAATTTTTGTATTTTTAGTAGAGGTGGAGTTTCACCACGTTGGCCAGGCTGGTCTCCAACTCCTGACCTCAGGTGATCCACCCACCTCGGCCTCCCAAAGTGCTGGGATTACAGGCGTGAGCCACCGTGCCTGGCCTGAGCCTCAGTTTTCTTACTGATAAAAAGAGAACAGTAATACCTACCTCACAGGAATGTTAGAGTATTAAATGAAATTAAGCGGCCGGGCGCGGTGGCTCACGCTTGTAATCCCAGCACTTTGGGAGGCCGAGGCAGGCGGATCACAAGGTCAGGAGATCGAGACCACGGTGAAACCCCGTCTCTACTAAAAATACAAAAAATTAGCCAGGCGTGGTGGCGGGCGCCTGTAGTCCCAGCTACTTGGAGAGGCTGAGCCAGGAGAATGGCGTGAACCCAGGAGGCGGAGCTTGCAGTGACCGAAGATCGCGCCACTGCACCACTCCAGCCTGGGTGACAGAGCGAGACTCTGTCTCAAAAAAAAAAAAAAAAAAAAAAAGAAATTAAGCATGTAGCGTGCTTAGTACAGTGCCTGGTATACTGCATAATAAGTAGTTGTTTATTATAAAGTGCTTGAGCCAACAAAAGTATGGATTAATTAGAAACCAGCAAGTTGAAATCCTTTGTCCATATTTTGAGAGAGCAACAGGAGGGTGTAAAATTGGGGTGGAGGGGAAGTGAGCAGGGAGTAGGAGTGGCATATTTGATGTTCAATCTTCCCTCTAACCTTGCATTCCACAGGTTTTGCCAAGCCTCCTGCCTCTGATTTTCTGCCACCAGAATGAGAAAACTTAGATAGTAGACGATATCGGGATACTTCTCTGTCATCCCACAGAGGGCTCTTGTTTTTAAAAAGTAAAATCTTCCACTTTGTCTAGCCTATAAAGAAATGATGCCCAGGCCTCTTTGGATCAGTATTAAGTCTTGTTCAACAGTGCTTAAGTAGCTAACTGGGTAGGACAACTGGTTGGCTGTATACTCAGTTTCTTCATGGTGAGGGAATTCTATCTAGTAGGGGTAGGTAGGATTGGAGCCAGCCAGGAGAGGCTTAATCTTGGCCTGGAAAAAGGGAAATTTGTAGGTTTCCCAAAGAGTTTGTTTTTCTGAAAGAGAATAGAGAACAGCTCCTCTTTATTTGGAGATAAAAACAGTCCCATGGCATAATGCTGGGACCCAGCTGGGGTTGGGAGGGGAAGGGCTTGTATAAGGATATTAAGGAGTCTCTAAGGTCCATCAGGGGTACGCTTTGTACAAATCTTACCTGGAAGCTGGATAGTAAAAGAGAACTTCTTTGATGGAATTGCAGAGGACAGAGAGTGACCAATGGAGGCCTGTGTAAGATTGTTCTTTACAATCTTTTTTTTTTTTTTTTTTAGATGGAGTCTTGCTCTGTTGCCAGGCTGAAGTACAGTGGCGCGATCTCGGCTCACTGCAACCTCCGCCTCGCGGATTCAAGCGATTCTCCTGCCTCAGCCTCCTGGGTCACTGGGATTACAGGTATGCACCATCATGCCCAGCTAATTTTTTTTGTATTTTTAGTAGAGATGGGGTTTCACCACGTTGGCCAGGATGGTCTCGATCTCTTGACTTCAAGATCTGCCCACCTCAGCCTCTCAAAGTGCTGGGATTACAGGCGTGAGCCGCTGTGCCCGGCAACAATTCATCTTTTAAGGTGTAAATCAATTGTCATAGCTTCTGTAAAGCCTCCCCTAGCTTCCTGTTTTACAGTTATTCAAACGTATTTATTCATCCATTCACCCTACAAATATTTATGCAACCTCTATTATGTGTGAGGCATGGCTAGGCATTTTGAATCTAATGTAGATCTGCTCACTGCCTACTAAAAATTCAATGGCTCTCTATAAAATTAAAATGCTTAGCATGGCTAACAGCATCTTCAGCTATCTAGCCCCTTCCTAGTTTTCAACGTCTGCCTCCCACTTTACCCTTTATCTGTACCCACGAGCTTGGAATTCACTTAATATGGTTCTCTCTTAGGTCTCTGTTCCTTTGTCTGTGCTATATCCCCTTCTTTTTTTTTTTTTTTTTGAGACAGAGTCTCTCTCTGTTGCCCAGGCTGGAGTGCAGTGGCTCAATTTTGGCTCACTGCAAGCTCCACCTCCCGGGTTCACACCATTCTCCTGCCTCAGCCTCCCAAGTAGCTGGGACTACAGGCGCCCGCCACCACGCTCGGCTAATTTTTTGTATTTTTAGTAGAGACAGGGTTTCACCATGTTAGCCAGGATGGTCTTGATCTCCTGACCTCGTGATCCACCCGCCTCGGCCTCCCAAAGTGTTGGGATTACAGGCGTGAGCCACTGCGCCCGGCCATCCCCTTCTTTTTAGTGAATGCCAATCATACTTTAACACCCAGTTGTGGAAGCATTTCCTGTGTGAAGTCTTCTCTGAAGGATTCCCCCATCCTCCACTCCCCCGTTCTTATTCCAAATCCAATAGTATCAGGTACTTCCTTCTTAGTGGCTCTAGAACATTCCATGTTTAATGTAATCATACAATATATTGCAATTTTTGTTTGCACACTTATCTTTCTCATCAGATAGTCGCTTTATAGCAGAGGTCTTAACCCTAGTCACTGACATAATGCCTGGCACATAAAGCCTGGTGCTTAACAAATGTTGGTTAAATGAGCAAATGAATGAGTAAGAATACACTTATTTGATTGAACAAATTGTGTGTCTTTTTTTTTTTTTTGAGATGGTTTCGCTCTGTCACCCAGGTTGGAGTACAGTGGTGTGATCATGGCTCACTTCACCCTTGACCTCCTGGGCTCAAGTGATTCTCCCACTTCAGCCTCCCAAGTAGCTAGGACCACAGGCATGCACCACCACACCCAGCTAATTTGTGTAACTTTTCATAGAGATGTGGTCTCACTATGTTGCCCAGGCTGGTCTCGAACTCCTGGACTCAAGCAATCCTCCTGCCTTAGCCTCCCAAAGTGCTGGAATTGCATGTGAGCCACCGCACCTGGCCCAAATTGTGTCTCTTAGTAAGGATATTAAATGACAGGAGAGCAAAGCTGAAAGGATATTGTCCCTATTCCACAATTTTAACTAGTGTAACTGTTGGTCTTGGAGGATAAATCTCTAACCCCAGGTAGGAAAATAAATAGCTAGGAAGTGGCTACGAAGCGTCTAGGTAAAGAAGTGGCCCTTCTAACCCTCTACCCTATATTCCCCTTACTTGTTTCTTCAGTTGCGTTCCTTTTCTTGTTCTGAAAGGAATTTTGATATCCCAATAGATACAAGTTGAAGAAGGCCATCTCAGATCCTCCCTGGCCTCTTCTGGAGTGTCCAGGTTGGGGCACTGGACTCTGTGCCTGGTAACCATGGTAATGTCCTAAGAATTACCACAACTGACACTCCCTTTGTCTAATGAGGCACAGGATTTATAGGTTCACAGTGGAGCTGGAGTGGGAGTGGGCTAAATAACTTCAGGAAAATGGAGGAATCAATTGTCAGTACACCTTTTCTTGACCTAGTCTTCTAGTGTAAGCTTCAGAAGGCAGTGAGTAGAAAGAGCACTGACCTGGGCTCATATCTTAGTTATGCCATATTCTAGGTGTCTGACTTTGAATAGATTAACTAAGCCTCCATTTTTAAGTTTAAATTAAAAAAATGACCATGACAGTATGTGACAGTATGAGAATCAAATGAGATAATATATGGATATTTCCTTAGAACGGTGTCCAACACATAATGTGAACTTAAATTTTGTTTTTTGTTTTTTGTTTTTGTTTTTGTTTTAGAGTCTCCCTCTGTTGCCCAGGCTGGAGTGCAATGGCGCCGTCTCAGCTCACTGCAACCTCCGCCTCCCAGGTTTCAAGAGATTCTCATGCCTCAGCCTTCCGAGTAGCTGGGATTACAGGGGCGTGCCACCACACCTGGCAAATTTTTGTATTTTTAGTAGAGACAGGGTTGACCAGCCTGGTCTTGAACTGCTGACCTCAAGTGATCTGCCCTCCTCGGCCTCCTGAAGTGCTGGGATTACAGCTGTGAGCCACCACGCCCCACCGGTATTTAAATGTTAACAGTTATCCAGCCTTATATTCAGGAAAAAAAAGAAATCTGAATAGGATACTTTCAATGAGTCTTTGTTTCAGCAGTCGTGTGCCAATCCATAGTGACTTTTGAAAGCTTGTTAAATTTTCATTAATTTTGTGAATTGGTTGTTAAACAAGGCATTATTAAAAATCAAATTAACTAAACTTACAATTGACTGTTATATTAAAAATAAAGGTAGTACACCAGGCGTGGTGTCTCACACCTGTAATCCCACCACTTTGGGAGGCCGAGACTGATGGATCTCTTGAGCTCACAAGTTTGAAATCAGGCTGGGTAACATGGTGAAACCCCATCTCTACAAAAAAATAAAACCCACAGAATTTAGCTAGGTGTGGTACATGACTGTAGTCTCAGCTACTTGGGAGGCTGAGGTGGGAGGATGGCTTGAGCCTGTGTGGTGGAGATTGCATTGAGCCGAGATTGTGCCATTGCACTCCAGACTGGCAATAGAGCCAGATCTTGTCATAAAATAAAATAAAATAAAATAAGATAAAATAAAAGTAGTAAATACTAACAATTCATCTCTTCCTGATTATTTTATCTATGCTCATGAGTTTATTTACTTCCATTGCATCTGGATATTCCACTCTTTTTTCATTCGTTTTTCTCTTTGCTTTTCACTTTGGGAAGTTTCCTATCGACATATTTTCAAGCTCACTGATTTTTTTCCTTTGTCATGTGCAGTCTACTGATGAGCCCACCAAAGGCATTCTACATTTCAGTTACAGTGTTTTTTATTTCTAGCATTTCCTCTTGATTCTTTAGAGTTTTCATCTCTTTGCTTACATTACCCTTTGTTCTTGAATGTTGTCCTCTTTTTCCATTAGTGTCCTTAACATATTAATTAATAGTTATTTTAAAATCTCAGTCTGGTAATTCCAAAATTTCTGCCATATGTGAGTCTGGTTCTGATGCTTGATTTGTCTTTTTTGAGATGGAGTCTCACTCTGTCGCCCAGGCTGGAGTGCAGGGTCACGATCTCAGCTCACTGCAGCCTCCGCCTCCTGGGTTCAAGCAATTCTTCTGCCTCAGCCCTGAGTAGCTGGGATTACAGGTGTCCGCCACCTTGCCTAGCTAATTTTTATATTTTTAGTAGAGATGGGGTTTTGCCATGTTGGCCAGGCTGGTCTGGAACTTCTGACCTCAGGTGATCCGCCCACCTCAGCCTCCCAAAATGCTGGGATTATAAGCGTGAGCCATTGCTCCTGGCCTTGCTTTGTCTTTCTAGATTATATATATATACATATATATATATAGTTTCTTTACATTTTAGCATGCCATATAATTGTTTTAAGTTGGACACCATGTATTGGGTAAGGGTCAGGTTTTGTGTTTATATGGCTAGGAATTAGGTTGTGTTTACTGTTTGCTGCAGCTCTAAGTGTTAGATGCTAAAATTTCCTCTGGTGTCCTTGTTTTTGCCTCCCCTGCTCTTTGACTTTCCTTAGAGACTGTTCCTGAAATAGGGTCTGGGCCTTGCAGTTTTTTTCAGTTGTAATCCCATTATTATACAGGAGCCCTATTAAGGTGGACAGACGGAAAGCATTCCATAATTCTATTATTAGGTCTGTCTTTTATTGCACATGTGTCCCTGGGCTGTGACCTTCACAACTGTCTCATTTTTTCCCTCCCTCACATGAAACAGGAAGACTGGAGGAGGCTTCTGTTGGGTATATCCTTTCTCCCACATTGGTTAGGCTCTGTTCAACAGTTTCCCTTGAAGGCAGGCCTTTGTTAAGGAGCACAGAATGCTCTGGGTACATTTCAAAATGGCTAACTCCTCTCTCTCCCTGTTGGAAGCAAAACTCACAAAAATGTGGGGGACTGCTTAACACTGGGTCCCTAGGAGTTTACAAAAATATCTCAAGCTTGTCTATGTTCAGTCTCCAGCAATTAGTCCATTGCCCTATAAGTATTCCTACCAGTTGCTGGTTTCAGTAATAGTTTTTCCTTCAAGTAAGTCATGATTCTCTGTTCCACCTATTTTGAGTCCAAATGTCTCTCCAGATTTTGGGGTGAAGGTTTGCCCTGGGACCTTGATTCTCTGAAGGGTCTAAGAAGGGTTGTTAAGTTTCAGTGTGTTTGGCTTTGTCCTTCTTGTGAAAATGGGAGGGATGACTTCCAAGCTCTTTACCTGTCAGACTGGAAACTGGAACGCCCTATCTATTTTATCTGTCTGGAGAAAATACTATGTGATGATGTGTGCCTCTTTTCCCAATTTTATGATCAGTGATGTCATATGGGCATATTGAAATCAGGCATGGTGGGAGGATTTATATCACAGAGACTGGCAAATGTTACAAACAAAGCTTGATTTATTCATTTAGTTGATTGTCTGAACTTAAGAAAGTGATAGAGAAAATGTTAATAATTCAGATTAAGTTTTAAAGCCTGTATCATGTCTGGCTGGGCGTGGTCGCTTATGCCTGTAATCCCTGCACTTTGGGAGGCTGAGGTGGTTGGATCCCCTGAGGCCAGGAATTCAAGACCACCCTGGGCAACATGGTGAAACCCCATCTCTACTGAAAATACAAAAATTGGCCAGGTGTGTTGGTGTAGGCCTGTAATCCCAGCTACTCAGAAGGCTGAGGCAGGAGAATTGCTTGAGTCTGGGAGGTGAGGTTGCAGGGAACCGAGATTGTGCCACTGCACTGCAGCCTGGGTGACAAAGCGAGAGTCTGTCTCAGAAAAAAAAAAAAGTATGTCATGTCTAAAGCCATTACATTGTTACATTGTTGCTAGCACAAAAATTTGACATATTGTTCCAGTATTTAAAAGCTATTATCTAATTGGAGGTGGTGGCATGTGCCTGTTGTCTTAGATATTTGGCAGGCTGAGGTGGGAGGACCACTTGAGCCTAGGAGTTTGAATCCAGCCTGGGCAACATAGCAAGATCCCATCTCTAAAAAAAAGAGGGGCACACATTCTTAGGACCTTCTGAAGCTGTTTCACAGAAAAATAAAAATTTAAAAATAATAAAAACAAAACCTCGGCCAGGTGCGGTGGCTCACACCTGTAATCTAGCAATTTGGGAGGCTGAGGCAGGTGGATCACCTGAGGTCAGGACTTCGAGACCAGCCTGACCAACATGGAGAAACCCCATCTCTACTAAAAATACAAAATTAGCTGAGCATGGTGGCACATGCCTGTAATCCCAACTACTTAGGAGGCTGAGGCAGGATAATTGCTTGACTCCAGGAAGTGGAGGTTGCAGTGAGCCAAGATTGCACCTTGCACTTCAGCCTGGGCAACAAGAGCGAAACTCCATCCAAAACAAAGCAAAACAAAACAAAAAAACAGACAAACCCAAAACACCATGAAATATGGTAGAATCCTATACCCAGAACAAGACTAGTCTCTAGTAAATAGGAGTAGCAGCCCTATAGGTATGGCTTATAAGAAATGGAGTAATATTTACATTTTTAAAAAAAGGAAAATTCCTCTGGTTTAAGATTTTGTCAATTGTTAAGAGTAATGTATCTAAAGGTTAATGTATGCCCCAAAGAGTGGCATACTTAACCAAGATAGCAAACTCAATATGGAGTCGTTAATCCAAGAGATTAAGTGGAGAACCAAGCACAGGTCAGAAAATCAGACAAGAGGAATCTGGAGTAAATGATCTTGGCTATTGATATGGTTTGGTTCTGTGCCCCTACCCAAATCTCATCTTGATTTGTAACTCCCACAATTCCCACGTCGTGGGAGGAACCTGGTGGGAGGTGATTGAATTATGGAGCAAGTCTTTCCTGCACTGTTATCATGGTAGTTAATGAGTCTCACAAGATCTGATTGTTTTAAAAAAAATGGGAATTTGCCTGCACAAGCTCTGTCTTTGCCTGCCACCATCCACTTAAGATGTGACTTGCTCCTCCTTGCCTTCAGCCACGTGGAATTGTGAGTTCTCCATTAAACCTCTTTCCTTTGTAAATTGCCCAGTCTTGGGTGTGTCTTCATCAGCAGTGTGAAAATGGACTAATATAATAAATTGGTACCAGGATTGGGGTGTTGCTGAAAAGATACCCAAAAATGTGGAAGTGACTTTGGAACTGGGTAACAGGCAGAAGTTGGAACAGTTTAGAGGGCTCAGAAAAAGAGAGGAAAATGTGGGAAACTTTCAAACTTCCTAGAGACTTGTTGAATGGCTTTGACCAAAAGCCTGATAGTGATATAGACAATAAGGTCCAGGCTGAGGTGGTATCAGATGAATATGAGGAACTTGTTGGAAACTGGAGCAAAGGTGACTCGTTCTATTTTAGCAAACAGACTGGCAGCATCTTGCCCATCCTAGAGATATGTGGAATTCTGAACTTGAGGGAGATGATTTAGGGTGTCTGATGGAAGAAATTTCTAACCAGAAAAGCATTCGAGAGGTGACTTGGGTGCTGTTAAAAGCATTCAGTTTTATAAGGGAAGCAGAACATAAATGTTTGAAAAATTTGCAGCCTGATGTGATAGAAAAGAAAAACCCATTTTCTGAGGAAATCTGCTTAACTAAAGAGAAGCCGAATGTTAATACCCAAGACAATGGGGAAAATATCTCCAGAGCATGTCAGAGGCCTTCATGGCAGCCCCTCCCATCACAGGCCCAGAGGTCTAGGAGAAAATGGCTTCGTGGGCCAGGCCCAGGGTCCTCGTGTGTGCTGTGTGCTGCCTAGGGAGTTGGTGCCCTGCATCCCAGCCACTCCAGCCATGGCTGAAAGTGGCCAATGCAGAGTTTGGGCTGTGATTTCAGAGGCGCAAGCCCCAAGCCTTGGCAGCTTCCACATGGTGTTGAGCCTGTGAGTGCACAGAAGTCAAGAACTGGGCTTTGGGAACCTCTGCCTAGATTTCAGAAGATGTAAGGAAACACCTGGATGCCCAGGCAGAAGTTTGTTGCAGGGGCAGGGCACTCATGGAGAATCTCTGCTAGGGCAGTGTGGAAGAGAAATGTGGAGTTGGAGCCCCCACACAGAATCCCTACTGGGCCACTGCCTCATGGAGCTGTGAGAAGAGGGCCATGGTCCTCCAGATCCCAGAATGGTAGCTCCATTGACAGCTTGCACCATTTACCTGGAAAAGCCACAAACAGTCAATGCCAGCCTGGAAAGGGAGATAGGAGGGAGGCTGTACCCTGCAAAGCCACAGGGGTGGAGATGCCCAAGACCATGGGAACCCACCTCTTGGATCAGTGTGACCTGGATATGAGACAGGGAGTCAAAGGAGATCTTGGAGTTTTAAGATTCGACTGCCCCGCTGGATTTCAGACTTGCATGGGGCCTGTAGCCCCTTCGTTTTGGCCAATTTCTCCCATTTGGAATGGTTGTATTTATCCAATGCCTGTACCGCCATTGTATCTATGAAGTAACTAACTTGCTTCTGATTTTACAGGCTCATAGGTGGAAGGAACTTGCTTGTCTGGGATGAGACTTTGGACTGTGGACTTCTGAGTTAATGCTGAAATGAGTTGAGACTTTAGGGGACTGTGGGGAAGGCATGACTGTATTTTGAAATGTGAGGACATGAGATTTGGGAGGGGCCAGGGGCGGAATGATATGGTTTGGCACTGTGTCCCTACCCAAATCTCATCTTGAATTGTAACTCCCACAATTTCCACATATGGTAGGAGGAACCCGGTGGGAGGTGATTGAATTATGGGGGTGGGTCTTTCCTTTGCTGTTCTCATGATAGTGAATGAGTCTCATGAGATCTGATGGTTTTAAAAAAATGGGAGTTTGCCTGCACAAGCTCTCTCTTTACCTGCCGTCATCCATGTAATCATTGCTCCTCCTTGCCTTCCACCACGATTGTGAGGCTTCCCCAGCCACGTGGACTGTGAGTTCTCCATTAAACTTCTTTCCTTTGTAAATTGCCCAGTCTTGGGTATGTCTTTATCAGCAGCATGAAAATGGACTAATACAGCTGTTTAAAAGATAACATACATGACTACGTAACTGAAAAAGTGCTTATTCTACTAAAAAAATCTATTTTATAAGTGCTTATTCTCTTAATAGTAAAGAGTCTGTGAGGGAAGAAATTTGAAATCCCAAGTTCTTTTACTTTATAACTAGAAGTAAGTCATTTAAATCTTCCTGAACCGGCCGGGCGTGGTGGCTCACGCTTGTAATCCCAGCACTTTGGGAGGCCGAGGCGGGAGGATCACAAGGTCAGGAGATCGAGACCACGGTGAAACCCCGTCTCTACTAAAAATACAAAAAATTAGCCGGGCGTGGTGGCGGGCGCCTGTAGTCCCAGCTACTCGGAGAGGCTGAGGCAGGAGAATGGCGTGAACCCGGGAGGCGGAGCTTGCAGTGAGCCGAGATCGCGCCACTGCACTCCAGCCTGGGCGACAGAGCGAGACTCCGTCTCAAAAAAAAAAAAAAAAAAAAAAAAATAAATAAATAAATAAATAAATCAATCTTCCTGAACCTCAATTTCTCCAGGGTAAAATGGAGCTAATACTAACTACAGGCAGTGTATGGCAGAGGTGACCTGAATGGAAAGAAATACTTCTGAGAATGAATGACAATCAAGCATAGTAAGATCACCCATGCCTAGAAATGACAAAACCCAAAATATTATCAAAGCAAGATGAAGGATTCTAATATTATCCAAATCTATCTAAAATTACCCATATTTAATCAAGGTAAACTGAATATGGTTCCAGAAAAGCAGGAATACAGCTTGCGTGAATGGAAAGACCAATGGAATTAGATTTAAGATCTACACTTATTAGTGGTGTAGTGAGGGCAAACTCCCAGAGCCTCAGTTTCTGTATTGTGGGTGTTTTGCACATTTATCTGACAAAGATTTATGGACTATTTACTAGGGCCAGGGCTTTACTAGGTAGGTGCCATACGAAAATGAAGGCATTGCTCTTGCCTTCAATTTCAATACAACGTAACAAATAACAATAAGGGCTACTGAATATTTTCTAAGTACTAGGTATTATTATAAATACTTTTTACTCATTAAATCTTTACTCCCTTTCACAATCTGAAACATAGGTATTATCACAGAAAGGAGGCATAGAGAGGTTAACTATCTTGCCCAGCACCAAACAGTTATCAGACGCTGGAGCTGGGATATATCTTTTTTTTTTTTTTTTTTTTTTTTTTTTTTTTGAGACGGAGTCTCGCTCTATCGCCCAGGCTGGAGTGCAGTGGCGCAATCTCGGCTCACTGCAAGCTCCGCCTCCTGGGTTCATGCCATTCTCCTGCCTCAGCCTCTCCGAGTAGCTGGGACTACAGGCGCCCGCCACCACGCCCGGCTAATTTTTTGTATTTTTAGTAGAGACGGGGTTTCACCATGGTCTCGATCTCCTGACCTCGTGATCCGCCCGCCTCGGCCTCCCAAAGTGCTGGGATTACAAGCGTGAGCCACCGCGCCCGGCCATCTTTTTTTTTTTTTGAGACGGAGTCTCACAATGTCGCCCAGGCTGGAGTGCAGTGGCACGATTTCGGCTCACTGCAACTTCTGCCTCCCGGGTTCAAATGATTCTCCTGCCTCCGCCTCCCAAGAAGCTGGGAGTACAGGCGTGCGACACCACGCCTGGCTAATTTTTGTATTTTCAGTGGAGATGAGGTTTCACCATGTTGGCCAGGCTGGTCTCGAACTCCTGACTTCAGGTGATCCGCCCGCCTTGGCCTTCCAAAGTGCTGGGATTACAGGCCTGAGCCACCGCGCCCGGCAAAGGAGCTGGGAAATATCTTGACAAAGGGCAAGAACTTGCTAATCTGTGCAAGTGAGGGGTAGTGGTGGAGGCTTTCCACACTCAAGGGGCAGTTTTAGTTCACCCATTCGCAACCGTACTTAAAAATTACCTCTTAGAGTTGTGCTGAATAAATGGAACAGTGTATTTAAGTCAGTATTGTGCCTGGGACATGTAAGCTCTTAATTAATGTTATTAATTTCATTTTATTCCTTTAAGTTGGATCACTGTGGCGAAACGTGAGAATGTTTTCATGCCTTTGGCTACACATTAAAGCGATCTCTCCAAATGGGTTATCGCATTTTACATTGCTACCAACAATGTAACAGCCTTCTAGTTGCTTTACGTTCTGATACACGAAAGAGCCCCACCATTTGATTGTTTTTCAGTTTCTGACAGCCTCACCTACTTTCTCTTTCAAGTTCCCCTGCCACATTTTTATTTATTTTTTTGAGACAGTCTCGCTTTGTCACCCAGGCTGGAGGCTGGGGTGCAGTGGCGTGATCTCGGCTCACTGCGAGCTGCGCCTCCTGGCTTCAAGCGATTCTCCTGCTTCAGCTTCCCGAGTAGCTGGGACTACAGGCGCGCGCCACCACGCCCCGCTAATTTTGTATTTTTAGTAGAGACGGGGCTTTCACCATATTGGCCAAGCTGGTCTCGAACTCCTGACCTCATGATCCGCCCGCTTCGGGCTCCCAAAGTGCTGGGATTACAGGCGTGAACCACCGCGCCGGGCCCATCTGCCCCATTTTATATCACCACTGCCGCCACAAACGAAGTTCTCGTAAGAACCGCCAAGCGGCGCGTGGGCGGGCGCCTCATCCCACTACAATTGCGGCCTCGCAGCCTAACCCGAGGCGCCAACGCTCAATCCGGTTCTCGCGGGAAGATACACGGTTTTTGAGCGAGAACTTCTAACCTCACTCCACCTCCCAAGGGTCACGTGACGCGCCTGCGTCCTCGCCTCAAGGTTTTTTCTGGTCGCATATTGGCTGTTAATTCGGCTACGGGGTGTTGCGAGGTGCATTCCGGAAATAGGTCCTTTGACTTTTGCTTCCTCTACGGAAGCGAGTCACGACCCGGCGGTCGACGCTTAGCGGAAGTTCGTCAAGTCGCAGTTGCCCCCGCACAGCGGATGTGGGTCGCCTGTTAGGTGACGTTGGGAAGTGCCTGCAGCCTTCGCCGCTGCCTTCTGGTTGAAGCACTATGGAGGGAGAGAGGAAGAACAACAACAAACGGTGGTATTTCACTCGAGAACAGCTGGAAAATAGCCCATCCCGTCGTTTTGGCGTGGACCCAGATAAAGAACTTTCTTATCGCCAGCAGGCGGCCAATCTGCTCCAGGACATGGGGCAGCGTCTTAACGTGTATCCTTGCGGTCTAGGCCTTCGGCCTTGGAGTTGGTCCCGCCATACTCTGGCGTCCAGGTCTCAGTCTCTGGTTGGGGACGAAAGTGGGGAAGAAGGTGGGCAGAAGCTGGATGTCTAGTTGGGAGAGCCCACGATGGGGCGGGCTTGAAACTCAGTTCGCGCTAGGGAAGCGAGGCAGAGTTGATTTCCCGCTCGCTCACCCGTGCCGCCAACTTTGCTGGGAATTCGTATCCTTCCCGGCTTTGTGTTTTAACCAGCCCTTCCAACCCTCTGTTCATTGTGTTCTGATCTGCTCTGGTGACGTTAAGATTCTCATTTTCCGCTGTGCCCTAGGGGTCTGGGTCTGGTAGAGGGTTTCTCTGTTGACGGCTGCCTCCCAAACCTAGTGTGTAAATTTCGAGAAATTCAGTACCTGAAAGTCTTATAAAGGGTGGACCAGAATTAATGCCTCAGCCTTAGTCCAAAATCCATTCCTCATCTACTAGCTGTTTAAGTGACCTCTCAAATTCTTGGTCGTCTTGTCTATGAAATGGGATGATACCTCTTGTGTTTGATTCTGTGTCCATCACAATGCTTTGCATTCAGATGCTCAATTAGCTACTGTTTTATGGAATTTCAGAGGAAAGATGTTAGTTTACGTTTGTAGGGATACCCACGAATCTAATGTTTTAAATAGTTTACAAAATACTGGGTCCTTAAGTTACTTAGAGTGATGGTATGTATTTCATTTTCTATTTCAAAAATGAGGTAACGGCTGGATGCGGTGGCTCACGCCTGTAATCTCTGCACTTTGGGAGGCCGAGGCGGGTGGATCACCTGAGGCCAGGAGTTCGAGACCAGCCTGGGCAACATGATGAAACCCCTGTCTCTACTAAAAATACAAAAAATTACCCCGGCGTAGTGGCGGGCAGCTGTAATCCCAGCTAGTCAGGAGGCCGACGCAGGAAAATCGCTTGAACCCGGGAGGCGGAGGTTGCAGTGAGCCGAGATCGCGCCACTGCATTCCAGCTTGGGCAACAATAGTGAAACTCCGAAAAAAAAAATGAGATAAGAAAAAAAAAAAAAATGAGATAACCTCTCCCACATATTTTTGTTTGTCAGGAAATACACATTTTGTGGTAGAGAAAACTAGGATAGTTTTAAAGTTCTTTCCACTCTGCGTGTGAAAATTTGCTTGGGTGCAGCTTCTATTTAAATGTGTGGCTGACGGTAATGTGTGTATCTTAAGGGCGTGTTCATCTCAAAATGGGTGTCTGTTTTATCGCCAGTTTGTTTCCTGCTGATGTCCAGGTTTGTTTCCTAAGCATCCTGTCAGTACGGAGTTAAATCTTTTTGTTCGAAATTCTGTTTCAGTGTATCCTTAAAGTGCTTTCCTTTTTGTATGTGTGTTGTCATTAAGGTTGTCAGCCAGGCGCGGTGGCTCACGCCTGTAATAACAGCACTTTCGGAGGCCCAGGCAGGTCGATCACTTGAGGCCAGGAGTTCAAGACCAGCCTGGCCAACATGGTGAAACCCTGTCTCTACTAAAAATACAAAAAATAGCCAGGTCTGTTGGTGGGCGCCTGTAATCTCAGCTACTGGGGAAGCTGAGGCAGGAGAATCGCTTGAATTTGGGAGACAGAGGTTTCAGTGGGCCGAGATTGCGCCACTGCACTCCAGCGTGGGCGACAGAGCGAGACTCTGCCTCAAAAAAAAAAAAAAAAAGGCTGTTGTAATTTGGGATTGCATCATCTCTCTACCTCATATTGTCTGTTGAAGTTTTTAGAAGTAAGGCATTGACACGTTTTTTTTTCTTCTTCAGTGAGTGAATTATCAAATCATTTCAAATGTTTCCTGTCCCATGGATCACCACGTGAGAAGGCTTGGTTGCCAGAGAGAAGTGGAACTGAAAATAATTTAGGCCAGGTGTGGTGGCTCACGCCTGTAATTCCAGCACTTTGGGAGACTGAGGCGGATGGATCACTTGAGGTCAGGAGTTCGAGACCAGCCTGGCCAACATGGTGAAACCCCATCTCTACTAAAAATACAAAAATTAGCCAGGCATGGTGGCGCAGCCTGTAGTCCCAGCTACTTGGGAGGCTGAGGCAGGAGAATCGCTTGAACTCGGGAGGTGAAGGTTGCAGTGAGCTGAGATTGTGCCACTGCACTCCAGCCTGGGTGACAGAATGAGACTCTGTCTCAAAAAAAAAAAAGAAAATAGTTGATGGAGTTTAGTAGGTGAGAGAGGTAGTGGAGACATACCTATGGGCCAGATCAGGGTGGGTGCTGTAAATCACGTTAGATTACAGATTTCTACCACCACGCCCGGTTAATTTTTGTGTTTTTAGTCAGGGAGGGGTTTCGCTATGTTGCCCAAACCGGTCTTGAACTCCTGACCTCAAGTGATCCACCTGCCTCTGCCTCCACCCAAAGTCCTGGGATTACAGGCGTGAACCACTGTGCCCAGCCAGGCCTTATAAATTCTTTTTTTTTTTTTTTTTTTTTGAGATAGAGTTTTGTTCTTGTTGCCCAGGCTGGAGTGCAATGGGTGATCTTGGCTCTCTGCAACCTCTGCCTCCCAGTTCAAGCGATTCTCCTGCCTCAGCCTCTCGAGTAGCTGGGATTACAGGCATGCCCCACACGCCCAGCTAATTTTGTATTTTTAGTAGAGATGGGGTTTCTCCATGTTGGTCAGGCTGAACTCCAGACCTCAGGTGATCTGCCCTCTTTGGCCTCCCAAAGTGTTGGGATTACAGGCGTGAGCCACCGCGCCTGGCCGCCTTATATAGTTTTTAAAAAAATTTGTCTAGATCCATACATCCTGAGATGTTTGTTTATTCATTCAGTACATTTATATTAAATATTTGTTATGTGTAAGGCATTGTGCTAAGTGTCAGTTGGCGATTAATAATTTGGTGAAAGAAAACAGACATATTCTTTGATTTGGAGAAATAAGTATGATTTTCATTTAGTAGCGTCTACTTGCTTGGCCATTTCATCCTTTTGGGAGGGAGATAGAGGTTATCTTTTCCAGAATTATACCTGCCTGTTTTTGGATCTTAACTTGAACACTTTAGCTCACAATTGACTATCAACACTGCTATAGTATACATGCATCGATTCTACATGATTCAGTCCTTCACACAGTTCCCTGGAAATGTAAGTATAATTTTTTTTATATGGTGTAATCCTTTTGTGATTGATTCCAACTAGCTATTCCATTTGTGGTTGGTCTTTGCTACTGAACTGTAACTTGAACTTTAGAATTTAGGGTTGATCACTTTCATTATGTGCTGTGTTGCTGTTCTGAATCCAGCTTTTCAGTTTTCCTGTTAAGTGTCTACTTGTCTAGTGGATTTAGTACATCCATGTCGATTCTCTAAAGAAGTAGATTAGGCCGGGTGCAGTGGCTCACAACTGTAATCCCAGCACTTTAAGAGACTGAGATGGGAGGATCACTTGAGCCCAGGAGTTCAAAACCAGCCTGGGCAACATAATGAGACCTCATTTCTACAAAATATCAAAAACAAAAACAAAAAGCAAGTAGCTGGGTGTGGTGGTATGCATCTGTGCTCTCAGCTACTCCAGAGGCTGGCAAGAGGATTGCTTGAACGCAGGGAGTTGAGGATGCAGTGAGCCAAGATCAAGTCACTTCACTCCAGCCTGGGCATCAGAGTGAGACCCTGTCTCCAAAAAACCCCCCAAAAAACAGATTATCAGACATCCAAAGTCAACATTTTGGGGTTGGAGGAATAACATTAAAGGGGAAATCATGTGTAATTTAGGTATAGCTTTCTTTTTCTTGCTGGGGTAGGGAGACAGGCAGGGTCTTGCCCTGTTTTCCATGGTGGAGTGCAGTGGTTTGATTATGGCTCATTGCAGCCTTAACCATCTGGGCTCAAGCAGTCCTGCCGTAGCCTCCCAAGTAACTGGGACCGCAGGCCTGCCAACATCCCTGGCAATTTTTAAAATTTTTTTTGTGGAGATGGGGTCTCCCTATGTTGCCCAGCCCGGTCTCAAACTCAGGGCTCAAGGGATCCTTCCGCCTCCGCCTTCTAAAATGTTGGGATTACAGGCATAAGCCGCCATTCCTGGCATTAATTTTGAAGTAGTTTATAAAATATGGTCACAGCAAAAGAAGTAAATGTAAGTTACTTAGATTTTCCAAAAGCCTTTGATAAAATTCCAGTCAGCAGTTGGAGGGGAAAGTACATTATGTAATAATAACTGGAAAAATGACTTTTAAGAACATGAAAAATAGGCTATGCATGGTGACTCATTCTTATGTATAATCACAGCACTTTGGGAGGTTCAGGTGGGAGGATTGATTGAGCCCAGGAGTTGGAGACCGGCCTGGGCAACATGGTGTGAGACCCCGTTTCTACAAGAAAAAAAAAAAAACGGAAAAAAAAAATTTTTAAAAGAACAGGAAGAATAAAATTATACTAATAAAGAAATTTTATTTTTTTGTACAGAATTATAAATAGTGATCTTTTCAGTGTTGCTATTTGAAATGGTCCTATTTAACATTATTATAAATGACTTGGAAGTGAATGCATAGTGATATCCCAGTTCTAGGAAGGACTGTATTTACTTAATAAAACGCCAAGGTAATAGGGATAAACTTGACAAGTACTTCATAGGGATTGTTTTTTTTTTTTTTTTTTTTTTTTGAGATGAAGTTTCGCTCTTGTTGCCCAGGATGGAGTGCAATGGCATGATCTCGGCTCATTGCAACCTCTGCCTCGCAGATTCAAGCAATCCTGTTTCCTCAGCCTCCCAAGTAGCTGGGATTACACACATGTGCCACCACACCTGGCTAGTTTTTATATTTTTAGTAGAGACGAGGTTTCACCATGTTGGCCAGGCTGGTTTTGAACTCCTGACCTTAGGTGATCTGCCCGCCTCAGCCTCCCAAAGTGTTGGGATTACAGATGTGAGCCACCACACCGGCTGTATACTTCAAATGGATTTGTGAGTCAAATATTTCACTGCTTTTTTTTTTTTTTTTTTTTTTAAGAAAAAGGTTCTCCTGCCGGGCACGGTGGCTTATGCCTATAATCCCACAATCTTGGGAGGCTGAGGCGGGTAGATCACCTGAGGTTGGGAGTTTGAGACCAACATGGAGAAACCCCATCTCTACTAATACAAAAATTAGCCAGGCGTGATGTCTCATGCCTGTAATCCCAGCTACTCAGGAGGCTGAGGCAATCACTTGAACTGGGGAGGCCGAGGTTGTGGTGAGCCGAGATCGCCATTGCACTTCAGCCTAGGCAACAAGAGTGAAACTGTCTCAAAAAGAAAAAGGTTATGCCTTTGAGGATGCTTATTTCATATCCTTAGAATGGTGGGTTTTCAGATTTATTATTACTTTTTAATGCTGTAGAAAGAGAGTTTATGAAACTAGACATAGCTCCTGAAATGTAAGAAACTGGCAGAAGCAGTATTGGGAGTAACTGCACAGGAAACTTTTTGGATTTGTGAATTAAGATTTTTGTGGGCCGGGTGCGGTGGCTCACGCCTGTAATCCCAGCACTTTGGGAGGCCGAGACGGGCGGATCACGAGGTCAGCAGATCAAGACCATCCTGGCTAACATGGTGAAACCCCATCTCTACTAAAAATACAAAAAAAAAATTAGCCGGGCGTGGGGGCGGGCGCCTGTAGTCCCAGCTACTCGGGAGGCTGAGACAGGAGAATGGCATGAACCCTGGAGGCGGAGCTTGCAGTGAGCCGAGATCGCGTCACTGCACTCCAGCCTGGGCCACAGAGCGAGACTCCGTCTCAAAACAAAAATAAAAAGATTTTTGCTGATGATCCAACCAGGTTGGCTTTCTTCTGCCCTTAGGCCCTGTACCTCTAGTCATGCCCTGGAGCCGTGCTCTGGCTCTGATTGCAAGGAGTATACCCTTCTTATTAAAAGAGAGAAGCCTGTTAGCATTTAACGAGGCTATCTGATAGCACCAGAATAGAAGGTAGTGAGTAGTTAAAAAGTGAAATTTGAAGAGGAAATTCCTAGCAGTTTTGCCAGTTCTGAAGGTTTTCTATAATTCTTCCCTTTTATTATGATAAAGACTTGAAATCTGGGGTGAAGTAAATCTCAAATCAAAAAACGAAAATCTCAAATCAGTTTGTCCACTCTTCATGTATAGGTTAATATATATTTTCCCCTGCTTTTAACTTTTATTTACTTATATATTTATTTATTTATTTATTTTCGAGATGGAGTCTCACTCCTTCACCCAGGCTGGAGTGCAATGGCGCCGTCTCAGCTCACTGCAACCTCCACCTCCCAGGTTCAAGTGATTCTCCTGTCTCAACCTCCCAAGTAGCTGGGACTACAGGCACCCGCCACCACACCCAGCTAATTTTTGTATTTTTAGTATAGACAGGGTTTCACTATGTTGGCCAGGCTTGTCTTCGACTGTTGACCTCATGATCTGCCTGCCTCATCCTTCCAGAGTGCTGGGATTACAGGTGTGAGCCACCACGCCCAGCCTTATCTTTTAAATTATATCTTTTTTTATTTTTTTGAGACCTGGAATCTCGCTCTTTCCCCCATGCTGGAGTGCAGTGGCTGCGTGATCTCAGCTCACTGCAACCTCCGCCTCCTGGGTTCCAGCAGTTCTCCTGCTTCAGCCTCCTGAGTAGTTGTGATTACAGGCGCCTGCCACCACACCCAGCTGATTTTTGTATTTTTAGTAGAGACGGGGTTTCACCATCTTGGCCTGCCTGGTCTTGAATTCCTGACCTCACGATCCACCCGCCTCAGCCTACCAAGTGCTGGAATTATAGCCATGAGCCACTGCACCAGGCCGTATCTTTTTATTTATCTGTTAAGCTTAACAAGGACAGAGATTCCCTTTTCTGTATATTCTCTAAAGCAGTTTCAGTAAACTTGTTGAATGAATGGATGATCTGGTAATTATCCAATATAGAGATATTCTTTCAAACATTTTTATATATATTTATTTTTTAGAGACAGGAGATCTCACTCTGTTGCCCAGGCTGGTCTCAAACTCCTGGCCTCAAGCTATCTTCCCACCTCAGTCTCCCAAAGTGCTGGGATTGCAGGCATGGGCCACCGCACCTGGCTAGTATAGGGATATTCTTTTGGATGTCATGACCTTTTTCAAAATCCATTGATTAATTTGAAGTTGTTGATCCTTTTTAGAGGATTGATTTTAGGCACATTTTGGAATCAACAGATTCCAGATTTAATATCACCTTTTAACATGCTAATTCTAAGTTTAGCTGTGATGAATCCAAATTTAAATGTGAGAGGACTTAATACGTTAAGTGTGGCCTAATAATCAGTGTGGCATTGATACGTTATATATCCTGTCAAGTCCTCAGGCATTTTTGTATGTGTGTGTGTGTTTTTCTTATTACAAAGGTATTAGAGGCTGGGCGTGGTGACTCAGGCCTGTAATCCTAGCACTTTGGGAGGCCGAGTTGGGTGGATCATTTGAGGTCAGGAGTTCGAGACCATCCTGGCCAACATGGTGAAACCCCGTCTCTATTTAAAAACACAAAAATCAGCCAGGCATGGTGGCGTGCGCCTGTAGTACCAGCTACTCACTCGGGAGGCTGAGGCAGAATTGCTCGAACCCGGAAGGTGGAGGTTGCAGTGAGCTGAGATCGCGCCGTTGCACTCCAGCTTGGGTGACAGAGTGAGAGTCCATCTCAAAAAAAAAAAAAAAAAAAAAAAAAAAAAGAAAAGAAACCCAAAGGTATTATAATAAATTCCCATGGTAAAAATTAAGACAGTACAGAAATGTATGTGGAAAGTGAAAACTAGTCTGTAATCCTACCCAGAGATAACCATTGATAAATGTTTGGTATATAGTGGCCCAGACATTTTTCTGTGCACATAAACTAGCATTGATGTATTTTTATTTAAAAAATCATATCTTGCGATGCTACTGTTGCATAGCTTGGCTTTATCATGTAACAGTATGTATCGGACGTCTTTCCATATTTCCCATTATTTTTTGGATTTCTTATTATTTTAATTTGCCACATGGTATTTGTGTAGTTACTGTAGTTTATTTAACCAGCTTTTTATTGATAGCTATTTGGGTTGTTGTTCTAGTTTATTATATTGTACGTTATGTTTCATGGGATAGTCTTGTATATATATATAGTGCACTTATATAAGCATTTTAATACAAGTTCCTATAGGTGGAATTGCTGTGCCCAAAGTATACAATATATAAAAATTTTTGTAGTGTCAGTTTGCCCTACTGAAAGATTATACATTGTTTCCAGCACTATAGGTGAGGGTCCTTTTCTTTCCACCCTAACAAACAATAAATATTCATTACTTCAAGAAACGTTTATTGTGTTCTTTTTTTTTTTTTTTTTTTTTGAAATGGAGTCCCCTCTGTTGCCCAGGAGTGCAGTGGTGCCATAATTTAGTTTAGTTTTATTTTGGTTTTGTTAGTTTATGCCATACTTTTAGTTTCTAATAGGCTTAAAACCTTAGAGTAGTCTTTGACTTGTCCTTTTCCCGTTTGTTCAGTTAGTTATAGTCCCTCCACCCCAAGACAGGGTTTTACTCTGTCACCTAGGCCAGGCTGGAGTGCAGTGGTACAAGCATAGTTCACTGCAGCCTCCATGTCCTGAGCTCAAGTGATCCTCCCACCTTACCAGGACTACAGTGTCACCACGCCCAGTGAATTTTCCTTTTGATTTTTTGTAGAGATGAGGTCTTGCTATGTTGCTCAGGCTTGAGCTCAAGGAATCCTCCTGCCTTGGCCTCCCAAAGTGCTAGAATTATAGGCAAGAGTCTGCACCCAGCCTATAAAGTCTTGCTAATTTCATAATGTTACCATTTTTTTCCTCTCCTTATATATACTTTTTAAATTATTATAAAATTGGAAGAGGACAGGAAATAAAGAGATAATCCTGTTAACATTTTAGAGTATATCCCATTAGAATTTATTCTTTGTATGCAAGTACATGTACATATATTTAGTGCAGCCCTATTAGTTTTACAAAGTGATGCCTGTGTTTCTTTTTTCCTTTATTTCTACTGCTAGTGTCTAAACTTTTTTTTTTTTTTTTTTTTTTTTTTTTTTTTTTTTTGAGACAGAGTCTCGCTCTGTGGCCCAGGTTGGAGTGCAATGGTGTGATCTTGGCTCACTGCAACCCCCACCTCCTGGGTTCAAGCAGTTCTCCTGCCTCAGCCTCCCAAGTAGCTGGGACCGAAGGCATGCGCCACCACTCCTGGCTAATTTTTGTATTTTTAGTAGAGATGGGGTTTTACCATGTTGGCCAGGCTATTCTTGAACTCCTGACCTCAGGTGATCTGCCTGCCTCAGCCTCCCAAAGTGCTGGGATTACAGGCGTGAGCCACCACACCCGGTCTACTCTAAACTTTTTAAAATTCTTTTTTCTATATTTTAAAATAATTTTTAAAAAACAGAGACAGGGTCTCACTGTGTTGCCCAGGCTAATCTTGAACTTTGGGCTCAAGTGATTCTCCTGCTTTGGCCTCCCAAAGTACTCTAAACTTTATGTCATAATGCCTAAATTATGATTTAAGTTAACTTTTATTTTATTTTTTGAGACAGTATTGCTCTGTTGCCCAGGCTGGAGTACAGTGGCATGATCTTGGCTCACTTCAACCCCTGCCTCCTGGGTTCAGGCAATTCTCCCGAGTAGGTGGGACTACCCTACTACAAGACTCCCGAGTGGTGGTGTGCGCCACCATGCCCGGCTAATTTTTGTGTTTTTAGTAGAGGCGGAGTTTCACCATGTTGGCCGGGCTGGTCTTGAATTCCTGACTTCAAGTGATCCACTGCCTCGGCCTCCCAAAGTGCTGGGATTACAGGCGTGAGCCATGACACCCAGCCTGAATTAACTTTTAATGTATCCCATCCTTTTCTCCTAGTTCTACCTACCACCAGATTACTCCTTCTAAGTATTACTTTGTTTTAAAAATTTATTTTTATTAATTATCATGGGTACATAATTATATACATTTATCATAAACATTTCTTAAACTCTATTTTTCAAAATCTTTAGTGTCACTCTTATTAAGAATCTTTGCTGGGTGAGGTGACTCACACCTGTACTCCTAGGACTTTGGGAGGCAGAGACAGGAGAATCACTTGAGCCCAGGAGTTGGAGCAGCCTGGACAATGTAGGGAGACCCCATCTCTATTAAAAATAAAAATAAATTAACTGGGTGTGGTGGCATGTGCCTGGGATCCCAGCTGCTTCGAAGGCTGAGATGCGAATATCTCTTGAGCCCAGGAGGTTGAGTGGAACTGTGATTATGACGCCACTGAACTGCAGCTGGGTGACAGAGTGAGATGCTGTCTCAAAAAAAAAAAAAGAAAAAAGAATACTTAGTGTTCCACATCCGATTATCTAATTTATTTAACTACTCAGTTTAGTGTTGAAAATGTGCTTTACGCCTAGATCACCATACCTTCGTTCATATCCATTTTTCTCTGATCCTGTGTTTATCCTAAAGTCTGAGGAATATATATGTAGTATGCTTCATATTCATCTGAAACAAATGTGAAGGAAAAGAATCATTATGTTTACTTAAAACAATTTTTTTTTGTGTGTGTGTGGAGATGGAGTCTCTCTCACTGTGTTGCCCAGGCTGGTCTCGGACTCCTGGGCTCAAGTGATCCCCTGCCTTTGCTTCCCAAAGTGCTGAGATTATAGGCTTGAACCACTGTGTCTGGCCTAAAAAAATTTTGTTTTAAATTATTTTTGTCTCCTATGGTCTTGTCTGAAATGATTACTATGAGTTGAATTTGTGGAGAAAAACTTACTCTAGAAAAGTATAGCATAGGTGACATCAGGGTTACAAATAAGTATTAGAATATCAGTTCTAGTCAGTAAAATGAAATATATATTTAAATTCTGTAAAATTATTTATGTATTTCTTTGACTCCTGGTGAATTATAGCTTTTAGCATTACTATCTTTGAGTCATTGAAATGTTCTTAATATTCAAGAAAAGTTATATTTTCTGAAGTTTCCAAGATCACCAGGCTACATTTATGTCATATTGCTCTAATCTTTTATAAAGTTTGTTATCTACTTATATATTGACTTCAATTTTTCCCTCTTGAGAGCTTGTTTGGAGGTTCTAGCAGGGGAGCGCAGCTACTCGTATACCCTTGACCGAAGACCGGTCCTCCTCTATCGGGGATGGTCGTCCTCTTCGACCGAGCGCGCAGCTTCGGGAGGGACGCACATGGAGCGGTGAGGGAGGAAGGGGACACCCGCCTAGCCAGCCAGATCAGCCGAATCAACCCTGGCGATCAATGGGGTGACAGATGTCGCAGCCAGATCGCCCTCACATCCAATTTTTCCCTCTTAATGCTTTCTATAAATAATGCCTTACATATAATGCCATGCTTTGTATTTTTGAAAGGTTTGATATGTATAAGTAATTGAGATATAATTCACGTACAATGAAATTCATTTGTTTAAATTATGTAGTTCACTGGTTTTTAGTATATGCACAGAATTGTGCAACCATCAACACAGTCTAATTGCAGAACATTTACATCACCCCAGAAAACGCCTCACCTATTAGCAGTTATTCTTATACTCCTCTCCCCCCAGCTCCTGGCAACCACTAAACTTTTTCTCTATATGGACTTGCGTATTCTGGACATTTCAGTTTACTCCTTAAAAAATGTATTGAGTGATTTGATATAAACTTAATAAAGAATCTCATTTTAAATAGAAAACTGTCTGTTTACATCTAGTAGCTTCTCCCATAGACAGCTGTTAATGAGAGTTTGTCAAAGAATTGGTGTTTGGAAGTGGAGATGGATTAATGGGTAGGAGAGGGGAAGATGGTAGAAGCTGGGGGGAAAGGGTAAAGAGGTGACAAAGTTGAGGCAAGCAAATAACTTGATTTGAGGCTTAGCTCGTCTTTAGATCTACCTTACTCTATAAATGAATAAATTGATAATAAATATGATTTATTTTCTCTCCATTCAGTCTGTGGCTCCAGCAGCCTTGTTTCTAGCAGCTAAAGTGGAGGAGCAGCCCAAAAAATTGGAACATGTCATCAAGGTAGCACATACTTGTCTCCATCCTCAGGAATCCCTTCCTGATACTAGAAGTGAGGTAGGAGATTAATTACACATCTGTTTTTCTTAAATTTTTTTCTTTCTTTTTTTTTTCCCTACTCCCAAGCATGCCTGGATCTTTATGTATTTCGATGCAACTTAATTTTATAACTTCGATTTATTGAAGTTTAGATTGGGGTTGTTAAAAGAACATTTTAGTGTTTGTGTTTTTCTTAACAGTAAAAAAATTAGGCCAGGTATGGTGGCTCACACCTGTAATCCTAGCACTTTGGGAGGGTAAGGTGGGAGAATCACTTTAGACCAGAAGTTCAAGACCAACCTGGACAGCATAGCAAGACCCTGTCTCTATATTTTTAAAAAAAGAAAAAAGCCAGATGTGGTGGCTCATGCTTGTAATCTCAGCACTTTGGGAGGCTGAGGCAGGAGAATTGCTTGAGTCCAGTTTGAGACAAGCTCTGGCAACCGAGACCCCATTTCTACAAAAAAAGAAAAACAACAACAACAACAAAAAAAAACAACTGGGCATGCTGGCTCATATCTTTAGTCCCAGCTACTTGGGAGACTAAGGTGGGAGGGTTGCTTGAGCATGGGATGTTGAGGCTGCAGTGAGCCATGATCACACCACTGCAGGCAGCAGTGCCAGGACTCTGTCTGAAAAACAAAACGAAACATAAATTTTATGGCGAAAGTTTTGTATTTGTTGCAGTAAAATTTGAAAATAAAGAAAATTTCAAGAAGAAAATATCTCTCAGATATATTCTAGACCAATGGTCCCAGACCTTTTTTGGCACCCGGGACTGGTTTCATGGGAGACAGTTTTTACATGGACGGGATGGGGTTGGAGATGGTTTTGGGATGATTCAAGCACATTACATTTATTGTTCACTTTATTTCTATTATTATTACATTGTTACACATAATGAAATAATTATATAACTCACCATAATGTAGAATCAGTGGGAGCCCTGAGTGTCTCTTTTTTTTTTTTTTTGAGACGGAATCTCGCTCTTGTCACCAGGCTGGAGTGCAATGGCGCAATCTTGGCTCACTGCAACCTCCGCCTCCCGGGTTCAAGCGATTCTCCTGCCTCAGCCTCCTAAGTAGCTGGGACTACAGGCGTGCGCCACCAAGCCCAGCTAATTTTTTTATTTTTAGCAGAGACGGGGTTTCACCATGTCAGCCAGGATGATCTCGATCTCTTGACCTTGTGATCCGCCCGCCTTGGCCTCCCAAAGTGGTGGGATTACAGGCGTGAGCCGCTGTGCCCAGCCTCCCTGAGCTTCTTTTCCTGCAACTAGATGGTCCCATCTGGGGGTGATGGGAGACAGTGACAGATCATCAGGCATTAGATTCTCATAAAGAGCAGGTGATCATTTCACCTCAGCCTCCCAAGTAGCTAGGACTATAGCTGCATGCCACCACTCCCAGCTAATTTTTATTTTTTTGTAGAGTTGGGGTCTTACCATGTTGCCCAGGCTGGTCTTGAACTCTTGGCCTTTAAAGAATCCTCCCACACTGGCCTCCCAAAGTGTTAGAATTCTGGATGTGAGCAACCATGCCTAGCTACATTTTTTTTTTTTTTCTTTTTTTTGAGATGGAGTCTCGCTCTGTCACCCTGGCTGGAATGCAGTGGCACGATCTCAGCTCACTGCAACCTCCGCCTCCCAGGTTCAAGCAATTCTCTGCCTCAGCCTCCTGAATAGCTGGGATTACTACCTGCATTCACTTTATGGAACAAGCCAAGGTTCATGCCCACCATCACGCCCAGCTAATTTTTTGGTATTTTTAATAGAGACAGGGTTTCACCATACTGGCCAGGCTGATCTTGAACTCCTGACCTCGTGATACACCCACTTCGGCCTCCCTAAGTGCTGGAATTACCAGCATGAGCCACCGCACCTGGCCCGTTCTTTATTTTTTAACTGTCTAAAAAATCCAGTGTATTTTATGGTTATAGCACGTTTCAGTTTAGACTAGCTACATTTCAAGTGATGAATGGCTACATGTGGCTAGTGGCTATAGCTTTGGCTGGCACAAATCTGAGCGAATTTTCTTACTACCTTTTCCTTTGAACTCTTCTGTTACTTTTTAGAAACCTAGCATGGCCCCAAACGGGAAGTTCTGATAGGAGCCAAATGTTTGGTATCAATTAAATGCTTACAGTACTGTAGGAAGGTTCTGCAAATGTGTTTTGGTGATGTTGAAAAACATATACTTTGTGGCCAGGCACGGTGGCTCATGCCTGTAATCCTAGCACTTTGGGAAGCCGAGGCGGGTGGATCACCTGAGGTCAGGGGTTCGAGACCAGCTTTGCCAGTATGGTGAAACCCCGTCTCTACTAAATATACAAAAATTAGCCAGGCGTGGTGGTGGGCTCCTATAATCCCACCTACTCGGGAGGCTGAGGCAGGAGAATCGCTTGAACCTGGGAGGCAGAGGTTGTAGTGAGGCGAGGTCACGTCACTGCACTCCAGCCTGAGCAGCAGAGCGAGACTCCCTCTCAAAAAAAAAGGCCGGGTGTGGTGGCTCACGCCTGTAATCCCAGCACTTTGGGAGGCCGAGGTGGGCCGATCATCTGAGGTTGGGAGTTTGAGACCAGCCTGACCAACATGGAGAAACCCCGTCTCTACTAAAAATACAAAATTAGCTGGGTGTGGTGGTGCATGCCTGTAATCCCAGCTACTCGGGAGGCTGAGGCAGGAGAATTGTTTGAACCGGGAGGCGAGGTTGCGGTGAGCCGAGATTGTGCCATTGCACTCCAGCCTGGGCAACAAGAGCGAAACTCCAACTCTCAAAAAAAAAAAAAAAAAAAGCAAAAAATATATACTTTTAATTTTCTTATGTCTAAATCACATGAACCATAAAACCTTAAATATTAGCCTGAAAATGAACCAAATACGTGGTGCTTTTTCTGTAGCCATATATAAAGTGTTACCTCTCAGCATACTACTTATTTATTTATTTTTTAAAGAAAATGTGTACTGAATGGGCATACGGGATAAAGAATGTATTTCACAAAAATATTAGCCGGGCGTGGTGGCGTGCCCCTGGAATCTCAGCTACTTGGGAGGCTGAGGCAGGGGAATTGCTTGAACCAGGGAGGTGGAGGTTGCAGTGAGCCGAGATCACACCACTGCACTCCAGCCTGGGTGACAGAGGGAGACTGTCTCAAAAAAAAAAAAAAAGATTGTATTTCAGTTCTTAACTCTACCTCCTAACTGCACTCATGCCTTTTATTGTTTGGTTTCCCTGGAAGGGATTGTTAGAATTGTTTATACTTTATATATTGTGCCTTGGTAGGGAATAATTTCTGTCTTCTCACTTTTAGGTTTATTTGCAACAAGTTCAAGATCTAGTCATTTTAGAAAGCATAATTTTGCAGACTTTAGGTAAGTTTATTTTCTTTTGAAACATTTTTTTAAATTATGCAATAAAATGATTTGATTTTAAAAATTTGCTAAATAGGAATAATCTTTCTTGGGAAAGTTTTTGTAGTGTTCCTCTGTTTCCAGATGATAGAGGTTGTAGACCTGAGTTTAACCGTGGCCTGTTCCGTAGAGTGAATGCAGGTAGTACAGCTGACCTTTGAAACAGCAGCCAGTGGGTTATTATTTTCTTCATTCTAGGGTTCATTATTTGCTTTTTAAGTTTTGGTGATTTTTACCCTCAAAAATCATAAAAACTATCTAAAGAATGTTTTTCCTTCTGTGGATTGTTATGGTCTGTAACAGCATTTGTTTTTAAAATTGGTAACTAGTGTTTAGAACAGCCGAGTGAAAGTGGGGGAACTTAAGCTTTAGTGGTTGCATGGGCAACTCTGATGATATTGTGTTATTATCTGTTATTTTCATCACATAGGCTGCCTTTAAAAGTTTAGAAAATATGAAAATACAGATTTTTTTTTTCCTGGTTCTTTTGGGCTATCATTTTTCTCTTCTAGGTGGGGTAAGATTTCATGAGTTGTATGTCAAAGTTATTGGTGTAGACACAATTTTTTTTGCACATATATATATATATATATATATATATATATGATGAGTTCTTCAAAGTTTATCTCTCAAGTTAATGTATTCCAGTTAACTTTTTTTTCTTTTTCTTTTTTTTTTTTTGAGACAGAGTCTTGCTCTGTCACCCAGGCTGGAGTGCAGTGGCACAATCTTGGCTCACTGCACCCTCCGCCTCCTGGGTGCACGTCATTCTCCTGCCTCAGCCTCCAGAGTAGCTGGGACTACAGGCGCCCGCCACCACGCCCAGCTAAATTTTTGTATTTTTAGTAGAGATGGGGTTTCACCGTGTGAGGCAGGATGGTCTGGATCTCCTGACCTTGTGATCCGCCCGCCTCGGCCTCCCAAAGTGCTGGGATTACAGGCTTGAGCCACCGCGCCCAGCCTCTAGTTAACTTTTTTCTTAAAATGTCTTCAAATTACATTTCATGGGACTATGATATTTTTCTGGTGGAATAAATTTCTATTAATATTTTAATGTGGAAACCAGTAAGGTGTAATTCACAATCAGTTATCCTTTTAGAATAATTTGTAAAATGTAAACTTTTTAATAGTTTTTTAACCAATTACTTTTTCTTTTAAGGCTTTGAACTAACAATTGATCACCCACACACTCATGTAGTAAAGTGCACTCAACTTGTTCGAGGTAAGGAATCCCAGCTTATGAAGACTATCTCAAATTGTTTTCCCTTTTAGAGGTTGTGGTTTGTGGTGGACAATACGTAACAGTTCTGCTTTGGCCAAATTTAAAGGCCTACTTGGCTTAAATCAAAATGAGTTGTTCTGACTTGATGTTTTTCTGTTGGGTTCTTACAAGTAATGTTTTTAGATGGTCTCTAGTTAAAGAGAGCTAACCTCTTGAGAAAGTTTGTCAAAGTTTGGGCAGGTTGTGAAGTTATTTAACAGAAATTTTATGAAAGTTGTGAGGAGTAGGTGATTTTATTTTAATTCTGGGGTTGATTAAAGACTACCTAGAGGATCATATAGAATTTATTTGGACTTTCCATGATACACAATCCCTTGGCAGAACTTTTCTTTTTAATTCTAATTTAACAATATTAGGTATAATTGAATGAAACTCTCTTATTTAGTTTAAGTAGTATTAAGAGTATCTGAACACTATTGTGCCTTTAAGTGCCTTTTATGATTTTGTAGGCCAAACTGATAATTGGTCTTATTTTACATTTTGCTAATATGTGTTTCATGTGAAAATTCCCAAATTTTCCCGAGTTCTTTATATTTGAAAGTATTAAAATGTTATATTGAACAAGGATAAGACTAGAGATGGATGTATGTTAATATTGAGAAGACTATGTCCTGAGGAAGATAAAAATTTGCTTTGTCACCCAGAACAGTTTGTTTTGGAAGAAGTTAAATTTTTTCATTGTAATATATTACATCATTTGATGATTTGGGGATTAATTAATTAAATCTTAAGGCTACTTAATTAAAAACTTTTTTTTTTTTTTGAGACGGAGTTTTGCTCTTGTTGCCCAAGGTAGAGTGCAGTAGCACGATCTCAGCTCATCACAACCTCTGCCTCCCGGGTTCAAGCGATTCTCCTGCCTTAGCCTCCCGAGTAGCTGGGATTACAGGCATGCGCCACCACCTCAGCTAATTTTTTATTTTTAATAGAGACGGGGTTTCTCCATGTTGGTCAGGCTGGTCTTGAACTCTGGACCTCAGGTGATCTGCCCGCCTTGGCCTCCCAAAGTGCTGGGATTACAGGCATGAGCCACGGCGCTTGGCCTTAATTAAAAACTTTCTTGACAGCAAAAGTCCCTTTTCCCAAATATGTGAAAGTCTTCTAGATTCTGATCTTGCTTCTAGATCATCTTAGTTCATCCTGTAGTTTAGTGTTTCTCAGTGAATCCTTACATCAGAATCTCTGTGTTACTTGTTAAAAAATGCTTGCACCCTTCTCCAAACATTTAATTAAATTTTAGGGAGCAGGTCCAAGAATTGCATTTAAACAAGTACCTCAGATATGTAGTGTGCAGAATAAAGCTTGAGTACCTAGATCTGGAAGCAGCATAGTTATTAATGTTAAAATTAAAAATCATTGATCTGTCTACTTTGGCAGAATGTAAACGTCAAGTTTACAGGGACCATGTGTGTCTCATTTGCCACTATATTCACAGTACCTTGCAAATATTAAATGCTTACTAAATATTTGTTGAGAATGAATGGAACTAATAACTTTTTTCCTCCCCCACCCGACTTTTTTTTTCTTTAGCAAGCAAGGACTTAGCACAGACTTCTTACTTCATGGCAACCAACAGGTTTATATTTTAATTTTTTTCTCTTTGATTTTTGATATAGGACTTTACTTGGGTTTGATACAGTGTGCTATAGATAATTCTCTGGTGAATATTGATTTTTCTGCACAGTTTTCATGTTGTACTTTAAATTTCCATGGTACTTTTTAATTTTCTAAGGTTATGTAATTATTTAGTACTGATTTTTTTGATAACCTACTCAATTCTGCATGATAGTGACTGAAAATCTAATTTGGAGGATTCTGCAATAATTTTATATATATATATATTTTTTTTTAATTTTTTTTTTTTATGAGACAGAGTCTTGCTCTGTTGCCCAGGCTGGAGTGCAGTGGCACGATACCAGCTCACTACAAGCTCCATCTCCCAGGTTTACCCCATTCTCCTGCCTCAGCCTCCCGAGTAGCTGGGACTACAGGTACCTGCCACCACGCCTGGATAATTTTTGTGTTTTTAGTAGAGATGGGGTTTTACCCTGTTAGCCAGGATGGTCTTGATCTCCTGACCTCATGATCTGCCCACCTCGGCCTCCCAAAGTGCTGGGATTACAGGCATATATATATATATATATATATATGTATTTTTTTTTTTTTTTTTTAAGACAGAGTCTCACTCTGTCTACCAGGCTGGACTGCAGTGGTGCGATCTTGGCTCACTGCAACCTCTGCCTCCCAGGTTCAAGTGATTCTCTGGCCTCAGCCTCTTGAGTAAGCTGGGATTATAGATTGGCGCCACCACGCCCGGCTAATTTTTTTGTATTTTTAGTAGAGATGGGGTTTCGCTATGTTGACTAGGTTGGTCTCAAGTGATCCACCTGCCTTGGCTTCCCAAAGTGCTGGGATTACAGGTGTAAACTACTGCGCCTGGCCAATAATTGTATTTTAAAGTATTCCTTTTTCTTCCCCCTCTATCAATCAGTGGGCACTTATGGATGTAAAGAGTTTCAGTCTTTTTCCTTCTTCCCTTTTTGAAAAAAGTAAATGAGACTGGGCACAGTGGCTCATACCTGTAATCCCAGGCTGAGGCTGGTGGATCACTTGAGGCTAGGAGTTCGAGACCAGCCTGGCCAACGTGGTGAAACCACATTTTTACTAAAAAATACGAAAATTGGCAGGGCTTGGTGGCACACGCATATAGTACCAGCTACTCGGGAGGCTGAGGCATGAGAATTGCTTGAACCCAGGAGGCAGAGATTGCTGTGAGCCGAGATTGCCCCACTGCACTGCAGCCTGGGTAACAGAGAGAGAGGCTCTGTCTAAAAAAAGTAAATGATTAGTACATAACTTGTATTACCAAGTGACTTGCCCAACATTGTTAGTTAATGGAAACCAATGATATCCCTAGTAACTGTCAGGGCTAAGAAGTTCATTTTTATAGCCTGTTATGAAAAAGTTTTGATCAAATTAACCAACATATTTATACTTGAGAGAGTAGTTGTCTATTATTTTAAATAGACCAGAACTATGATTGGTGAGAGACAAATTATTTTTAAGATATTTCCTGAAGTATTTGATTTACGGATTACACAGACCAAAAAGCTTACAATTTTCCTTAGGATCTGAGCTTAGTCTCAGGATAATAGGTAATAAATATTGACTTCTAGGCTTGAATACTGGCCCAGAAGTCAATGTTTTAAAGAACTTGAATTCCCAGCCTTTTTCCTTTTTTCCTTTTTTTTTTTTTTTTTTTTGGCTCTGGTCAATGTGTGGATTAAGTGATGTGTATTCAAGAGTTTTTAAAATGTTACCTGAACAGGTGGGTTAATAGGAAATTATATTATCTATTACCTATTATCCTGAGACTAAGCTCAGATCCTAAGGAAAATTGTAAGCTTTTTGGTCTGTGTAATCCGTAAATCAAATACTTAAGGAAATATCTTAAAAATAATTTGTCTCTCACCAATCATAGTTCTGGTCTATTTAAAATAATAGACAACTACTCTCTCAAGTATAAATATGTTGGTTAATTTCAAAACTTTTTCATAACAGTGCTAGATCAGAGCATTGCATATTTCTTACCCTTCTTACTCTCCTGTGTATTTTTAAGCCTTTTTTTTTTTTTTTTTTTTTTTTTTTTTTTAATAATGGAGAGTTTTAGCTTTGGGTTGAGAATTGAGAGCTCATGACACTCTCTGTTTTCTTCCCTCTGATGTCAGCCTGCATTTGACCACATTTAGCCTGCAGTACACACCTCCTGTGGTGGCCTGTGTCTGCATTCATCTGGCTTGCAAGTGGTCCAATTGGGAGATCCCAGTCTCAACTGACGGGAAGCACTGGTGGGAGTATGTTGACGCCACTGTGACCTTGGAACTTTTAGATGGTAAGTTTTAGAGTAAGGGACCTTGAAAAGCACTTGCTGTTGATCTGTCACGTAGCTGGCCAAAGGTGACTTGATTCAGATGAAAATAGTTAGTTAGTAGTTGAGGTTATTCTTGTTTCATTACTTCTGTTTCTCTCAGTCTTTCTTGAATGTTCTGTTTTACTTGTAGAACTGACACATGAGTTTCTACAGATTTTGGAGAAAACTCCCAACAGGCTCAAACGCATTTGGAATTGGAGGGTAAGAATCATTACTGTCAGCTTGTGGAACAAAATCAATTTCTTTTGACTGCACCAGTGAATATAACAGTATTGAATATGTACCTTAGGTTTGGAATTGCCATTTCTATAGTTACACAGTAATCATGACTTCCACTTCATACTTTGGATACTGTTGTAAAAGTCAGTGCCTCTATGAGATAGCAGGATTTGCTTTTCATTGTGTAACTCCTGTGATATGATCATTTGAGCAGTAACACTGGTTCAGTATTTTCTGTGTGGAAACTGGTAGGGAAAAAACATGGCTTCTCTGAGTCAGAGTATTGGCTTCTGGTAGAGGCAAGATAGAGAATTACAAGGTTAGAGCTGGTATCATAGTTTTGTGTTTGACATTACCTACTTTTAAAATGGATTTTAGAATTTTGTTTTTATATAGGTTGTAGTCTGAAGTTGTATTTCAAATACTTGTCAAAGACTTACTCAGGAATAATGGAATCATTCCCTTTTTTTCTATCAGATATAAAACTTGTTTTAAAATGTTTCCATTGTTTTCTCGTAAATCCAGACAAAGTTAATTTCATTCTCCTGAGTTGAGTGAGTGGCAGAGAGTGAGTTTGCCTCTTAGAAGCCTGAGATTAGAAGTAGGCTTGAGAGGCCGGGCATGGTGGCTCGCGCCTGTAGTCCCAGCACTTTGGGAGGCCAAGGCAGGCGGATCAACTGAGGTCAGGAGTTCGAGACCAGCCTGGCCAACATGGTGAAACCTCATCTCTACTAAAAATACAAAAATTAGCCAGGAATGGTGATGCACACCTGTAGTTCCAGCTACTTGGGAGGCTGAGACAGGAGAATCGCTTGAACTCGGGACGTTAGGTTGCAGTGAGCCGAGATCGTGCCACTGCACTCCAGCCTGGATGACAAAGTGAGACTCTGTCTCAAACAAACAAACAAAAAAACAAACAACAGCAACAACAAAAAAGAAGTAGCCTTGAGAGCACATAGTTCATCTTTTACTTTAGCATAAAACCTCACCAAAATTTCTAGAATTCAGTTATGGACTAACTATAATCATAAGCAGAAGGCATGGATGATGGATGTTCATGTATGAATTTTAGATAAGCATAGATTCTTTGTTGTTATTATTGTTTTGTAACATTTGGATAGATTGCTGTGACTCTTAATTGAAGGTTTTAAAATCTTCTCTTGATGGTAATATTTATTGGATTTCATGTTAGGATAGCCTCCTGCCTGTGGCCTATCCAGAACTTCCAGTGTTGCTGCAAGTACAATCTACTCATCTCAGTGTTTTTTTATTTAGTAAATTACCTAAGTAAAGAGATGCTATTTGCTTCATTCCAGGCATGCGAGGCTGCCAAGAAAACAAAAGCAGATGACCGAGGAACAGATGAAAAGACTTCAGAGCAGACGATCCTCAATATGATTTCCCAGAGCTCTTCAGACACAACCATTGCAGGTTTAATGAGCATGTCAACTTCTACGACAAGTGCAGTGCCTTCCCTCCCAGTCTCCGAAGAGTCATCCAGCAACTTAACCAGTGTGGAGATGTTGCCGGGCAAGCGTTGGCTGTCCTCCCAACCTTCTTTCAAACTAGAACCTACTCAGGGTCATCGGACTAGTGAGAATTTAGCACTTACAGGAGTTGATCATTCCTTACCACAGGATGGTTCAAATGCATTTATTTCCCAGAAGCAGAGTACTAAGAGTGTGCCGGCAGCTAAAGTGTCACTGAAAGAATACCGCGCAAAGCATGCAGAAGAGTTGGCTGCCCAGAAGAGGCAACTGGAGAACATGGAAGCCAATGTGAAGTCACAATATGCATATGCTGCCCAGAATCTCCTTTCTCATCATGATAGCCATTCTTCAGTCATTCTAAAAATGCCCATAGAGGGTTCAGAAAACCCCGAGCGGCCTTTTCTGGAAAAGGCTGACAAAACAGCTCTCAAAATGAGAATCCCAGTGGCAGGTGGAGATAAAGCTGCCTCTTCAAAACCAGAGGAGATAAAAATGCGCATAAAAGTCCATGCTGCAGCTGATAAGCACAATTCTGTAGAGGACAGTGTTACAAAGAGCCGAGAGCACAAAGAAAAGCACAAGACTCACCCATCTAATCATCATCATCATAATCACCACTCACACAAGCACTCCCATTCCCAACTTCCAGTTGGTACTGGGAACAAACGTCCAGGTGATCCAAAACATAGTAGCCAGACAAGTAACTTAGCACATAAAACCTATAGCTTGTCTAGTTCTTTTTCCTCTTCCAGTTCTACTCGTAAAAGGGGACCCTCTGAAGAGACTGGAGGGGCCGTGTTTGATCATCCAGCCAAGATTGCCAAGAGTACTAAATCCTCTTCCCTAAATTTCTCCTTCCCTTCACTTCCTACAATGGCTCAGATGCCTGGGCATAGCTCAGACACAAGTGGCCTTTCCTTTTCACAGCCCAGCTGTAAAACTCGTGTCCCTCATTCGAAACTGGATAAAGGGCCCACTGGGGCCAATGGTCACAATACAACCCAGACAATAGACTATCAAGATACTGTGAATATGCTTCACTCCCTGCTCAGTGCCCAGGGTGTTCAGCCCACTCAGCCCACTGCATTTGAATTTGTTCGTCCTTATAGTGAATATCTGAATCCTCGGGCTGGTGGAATCTCCTCGAGATCCGGCAATACAGACAAACCCCGGCCACCACCTCTGCCATCAGAACCTCCTCCACCACTTCCACCCCTTCCTAAGTAAAAAAAGAGAAAGAAGAGGAGAAAAAAACTTCTTTAAAAAAACACATACTTTTTCTTTTTTTTTTTGGATTAAGAAAATTACTTATGAAATATGTCATCCTTCTTGGACTAGGGAATAAATTGATATTGAGACATAGTTAGGAGGGTGGTAGAAGGCCTTGGCTATTATATCTGCTGTCTCATGCATTTAACTGTTTTCTTACAGTTTTTACTGGTATTAGAGAGGTGTTGAAGCTGTGAAGGATTAAGGACACATTCTGAATTCTTGGCCTCTCCACCATCTAATTAGATTGATTGGAGTTGATATCTTCCCTCTTCTTGCCAGAGCCGAAAAATGGAGGGTTTGTTGTATCAGATAATTGTGGATCCTTTTGGTGTTTAATATATCAGAAGAGAGGAAGTATTTAAACGTCAAATCTTTTAATAGACTTAAATAATTTAAAGAAAGTAAGTTATCTGTTTAGTTTTTTTATATAATTGGGAAGGGGATAGGGATTTTGCTGTGTGTATAACACAGCAGTGACTCCTGGTGGGTGGGATTGGAGGGTAGGAATGTGTGAGGGTGGGTGGGAGGGTAGGTTTTTGGCTAGGAGTTCTGAAATGGGCTCAGGCCACTTTTTTCAGACTTTCAAGTGTTTATGTAAGTGTGGGTATGTGTGTTTTTAAGTGTGTGTGTTTAAAAATCATGTTTTATCTTTCCCTCCCTGTTCCTTACCATTTTCATTTTCCAACAGTCTACTAGAGAAAAACATGGTTGGTCTTGAGAACATAAAGGAAGAGGCATGTATTTGCCATGGTATTTTTCCCTTTCTTTATGTTATAATTGAGTCGTAGCCTTCTAATTTGTAGTTTGGGCAAGTACAGCCAACACCCTGACTCTTAACTTCATTATAAGAACTTCCTTTTTACTCCTTTTTTTGTTTTTGTGCAAAACAGAGATGGGGTTGAGGAAGGAGGGTTGGTGAGCAAGGCCAGCTTCTGCCCTACAGAATTGGGTGTGTGTTTTTTTCAAGTGAGGCTTTGGGAAAGTGTTCAAATGACAGCAGTCTCAAGGTCTCTAAGAGATGGGGAATTTGCTATGTATATCCTGCCTGTGAAAGCCCAAACCATATGGGAGAAGCTAGAGGATACTAAAAACAATGAAGTTGTGATTTGGAAGTTTTAGAACATTGTTTTAAAAATTACATTATGAATGTAAGACATGGCTTTTATCTGTATATCCGAAGGGAAACAGCTGCATCCTCAAGTTTTAGCAGCCTATATGACTTGAGATTGGAGCTTGTGAGTTTAACAGTACTGGTGCCATGAGAATGAGCAAAGCCTAGCCAATGGATACTATTATGTTTAGATTGTTCATCTTTGGTAGCTTTAGGTTCTTGATCGAGGTTCTTAAGATTTCTAAGTCCTTTATAAAAATAGGTCAAGAGTCCTGTTGTTATGGAGGCTTAATTATCCCAGATATTAGGAGTGAACATTTTTGATAAATCTTTCAGAAAATCTTGGCTAGAAAGAATTCTAAGTTAGTTGTCTAACCACTGAAAACTACCTAGCCAGAGATCATTTAATGGGATATTCTTTGATCTTCATTGCATTTTTTTGCGCTGGAAAAGATGGTGCAATTTGAGTTTGTTTTCGTGATTTGATTGCAGCTTACTTCATGTCAAGTATTTTTTAGGGAGAGGTTGAATTATTTTTCATTTGGAAGTCATAGGGAGACAGGAGTTGTACTTATGCTGCTACTTGCCAGGAGCAGGTTGGGAAGAAAATTGTGGCTGTTGGAATTGATGATGTACTGGCTTAATATAGAAAGGAATTTGTAGGCAGGAGTAAACGTTAACTGACGGTGGGTTAGTGCCCTGCATCTTGCATATTTGAACTGTCTAGAGTTCCTGCCATTGCTGGTTATAAAACGAGGAGCTCTCTGTTGACCTGTAAATCATTAATACTTCTTGACTTGGAGTGTCCCTTCACTTTATAGATGACATTTTCCTCTTTCCCCTTGATATTTTCTGTGTTGTGTTAGATAATTGGTAGATATATAGTTGTGGTTTAGTACATTTAGGGCTTCTATTTATTTAGATTTTGTTTGGTGGAGTCTGTTTCCAAAACGGAATGTGCCATTTAGTCTGCATCTGTATCTTTGTGGAATTGATGATCACTGGTTTGATTTTGAAAAATGTCTTTTCCAGCTTTTAGTTACTCTCATCAAATGTCACATATTTTCTAATCATATGCACTCCTTTACCACAGAGGCACATAATCATTTGGCCTCATAGCAGTTATCCATGGCCATACTGTAGTAAAGTTCCTTAGAACTTTGTCAGGAGTGAACTAGAAAAAAGTGCTTACTAGAGCCTAAGAGTTGCTTTGTGCTGTGTAGTCTGGCCTTTGCACTAGTAGATCATTGCTGACATAGGTCAGTTTAGAGACCTTTCTGTGTTAGTGCCTCCTGGTACTGTCTTAAGATACATACAGTGTTTGTTTTTAGATCTATGCATATGTCATGAAGCTCCTTGTGGGCTCTGCATGAAGCTGCTGCTTTGTTTTTGGGTTAACAGATGTGCCTGTCAACTAGCATGTGTATTGTCCAAATTCCATAAACCTAAGGTTTTTAAGGGCTGTGTGGTTTCTGAGCTCTATGTGTCTTTCCTATCCTTGCACCTTCAAAGGGTGAGAAATGAGATTTATACATCCAAAGTTAGTCTGGTAAACATGGCTTTGTGTTTCTTCATTCAACCTAGACTGTCAAAAATAAGTGATGATGATAAGTAGGCCCGGAGCCTCAGCTTCTGTAAATCTCATTCCTAAAATTTTGCTAGACTCATGTTGGCAAAAACAAATACCTGTGGATTGTCCTTAAGGCTTTTAATCAGATACCTGTGTTGCTGTTAGCTGAACTGTAGTGAAGCATCGATCCAAATCGGTCTTCTGAAGTATCAGTTATGCTTTTGAGTTTAGAAAATACTTACATGTTAGTCTAGTCTTCTCATTCATGAATCAGTGTATGTCCATATCAGAGAGCCTCAACTTCTTTTTTCTTCCTTTTTAAAAATGATTTTAGTGTTTTGATTTAGTGTATACTACATAGTTCAGTATTATTGGCTCTACCAGTGTTGACAGAAAAATTTTAAATCTCTAGTTGCAAACAGCAATGGATTAGGATATGGAAATAAAATCGTGGTGACATCACTGCTGAGTTATCTTAAACCTCTGCTACTTAATTCTCCATATTGAAATGCATACTCCTCCACATACATGGCTTCTAGGTGAAGGCAATTGTAGAGGGGCCCTGTCTATCCCAGTATGGTTGGATTTTAAACATATCTGTGTTTCCGTTATTTTGGGAACTGATTATTTACAATTTTTTTGTTTATGAGTTATTTTGATACTAAGAAAAGAGAGAATCTAGAACATCTTGAAGTTGAAATACAAATTTTATTCTTTTGGTCTTGGGAGATTTTAAGCAGTCTATGCAACTCATCAAATGGTGAGAAATAGCCCTCCAAGGTTCCAGTAAGCTTTCAGTGACTTTGATACCTCCCCAAGTTTCTTGAGTTGCTGCTTGTTAACACCCAGCTTTTAACTGAGTGTTTGCTCCTGATGGTTTAGGAGATTTTCATGTTGTATCACACTGTCAAGTTTTATTTTGTCTTTTTATCCCTCCGTGGATGTGAGTTTGAAACAAGCACGGTACAGTAATCCTGCCTGATAGTCTGGAATGAGAATTACTTTTTGGGTGGGAGAGTTCTCCATTTTAATGTTTCTATAAAGTTTTTCATATGAACTTGGCATTGGAAAAGGGAGGTAAAGAAAAAGGACATTTACTAAAAGCAGTGTCTACTCTTCCCCTTTGTGAGTGTGTATTCATGGCTAATGAAAAAAAGAGAAGGATGGAGAGGGATGCTTGACAGCATGCTAATTGAAGCCAGAGCAAGTATGTCCTTCATCAGGTAATCAGGAACTCTTCAGTTGAAGCTGAGGAACTAACTGATTAGTTGTTGATCATAATGTAATTGGTTACAAAGTGGAAGTGCTGGCTGGCTTAAGTACCCAAAGAAAAGAATGCAGCAGCCTAACTTAGTGTTACCATGTGTTACTGAATTTGAAACTGACCTTTTTTCCCACCCTACTTCACACACCTAAAACTGTTTTCTTGTCAGACCAAAGAGCAAAAAGAAAAAAAAAAAAAGTAAAACACTTTACCAATCTATGTCACTCAGGTACAATTTTGTGGTGAGATTTTTGTCTGTTCTCTTTGTATTGCTCTTAAGAGTCCTTTCTCAGCATATTATTCTGCCATTGCCTCTGTCTTCCTTGGGGCACCTCAGCCCTGGATGCTACCCCTGGGATATCTACTGCTGTTATATGAATGATAGGAGGTAACTGACCATTATAGTAAGGGCTCTTTGTAAAAAAATGCAAAAAATTTAAAAAGGATGTATACATTATATAATCTGGCTATCAGTTTGATATCTTGCTGTCAAGTATGTTTCTCAGTCTGTATTTATCCATCCCATCAATAAATGTTAATGGTAAAACACTCATTTGATTGTTGTTTATGTGTGCTGTCCTCAAATTGGTCCTTAGTCTTTTTTTTTTTTTTTTTTTTGAGACGGAGTCTAGCTCTGTCGCCTAGGCTGGAGAGTACAGTGGCATGATCTCGGCTCACTGCAACCTCTGCCTCTGCTTCCCGGGTTCAAGCGATTCTCCTGTCTCAGCCTCCTGAGTTGCTGGGATTACAAGTGCCCACCACTACGCCCAGCTAATTTTTGTATTTTTAGTAGAAACGGGTTTTCACTGTGTTGGCCAGGCTGGTCTCGAACTCTTGACCTCAGGTGATCTACCCACCTCGGCCTCCCAAAGTGCTGAGATTACAGGCGTGAGCCACCGCGTCCAGCCTGGTCCTTAGTCTTTAACTGTAATTTTATTGATATGTTTACAATTTTGTTTCAATTTTGGCATTAGTATGTTTTTTTATTGTGCAAGATCCTGTGGGAATTGAGTCCATTGGAAAGACTCAAGATTTGTCGATCAATAAACCCAGTAGTATAAAGTATGTTGTAGTCAAAGGGAAGAAAAAAACCCCTCACTCTATATTGTTACATGAATACCTGGAAGAATAATGTACAAAAAAAAATTATAGCACCAACAGATGATGGCAGCATGTACTGCCTATCTAGCAAGCATTATCAACATGATTCATAATTGTATACGTGGTTCTTTGAAAAGCCTGACATGTTAGTACAGACATAGCATTGTATCTGGAAGAAAATACACTTTGAAGAAAAAAACATTCTTGGTAGTGCCTGGAAAAATTGATAGTGAATACTCATCCTGAGACATAATAAAACCACATTTACAAGGTAACTCTTGTAAATTACATACTGAAAATAAAGAACTTTTATGCTAAAGTACTCCGTACTTATTACACAAAGTAATATAGTTTGAAAGCTTTAAAAGGAAAAAAATAAATAATGATACTTAACGAAAAGTCACTTGAGTCGTTTCTTCTATTTTCTAAAATAAGGTAGCTAGTTTTACAAACTATATACCACTCCTGAAAAAAATATGAAATCGGAAGTCTTTGCAGAAGTTGCTGACAGAATATGAAGATGCCAACAGTTTAGGAATTCTGGTGTGGTTTGAAGCACTCCCCTGCTTTTCATTCATTCCTTCTTTAGAAAATAATACCTACTTCCCAACACTTCGGGAGGCTGAGGTGGGAGGATTACTTGAGGCCAGGAGTTCAAGACCAAGCTGAGCAACAAAGTGAGAACCCATCTCTGCACATAGACACACAAATTAGCAAGGCACAGTAGTCCCAGCTACTAGGGAGGCTGAGGAGGGAGGATTGTTTGAGCCCAGCAGTTGGAGGCTGCAGTGAGCCATGATTGCACCACTGCACTCCTGCTGGGCTATAGATCTATACCCAGTCTCTGGAAAAAAAAAAAAAGTTAAAAAAAAAAAAAACTTCCTACTAAGTGCTGTGGACTGTACTAATGGGAATATGGCAGTAAACAAACATTCTGCCTTCAAAGAATTTACAAATAAATAAAACATAGTATGTTAGGTGGTGATAAGCACTTTAAAAAAAAATTTTTTTTTTTGAGACAAAGTCTCATTGTCTCCCAGGCCAGAGTGCAGTGGTGAGATAACGGCTCACTGCATCCTTGACCTCCCTAGGCTCAAGTGATCCTCCCATCTCAGCCTCCTGAGTAACTGGGACTACAGGTGTGCACCACCACGCCTGGCTAATTTTTTTAGAGATGGGGTCACCCTATGTTGCTCAGGCTGGTCTTGAACTCCTGGGCTTAAGCGATCTGCCCGCCTGGGCCTCCTTCGCTCTTGGGATTATAGGTGTGAGCCACCACACCTGGCCATAATAAGCACTTTGGAGACTAAGACAGGGAATAGGGGATAGGGATGTGTGTGTGTGTGCATGTGTGTGTGTGAGCACGTGTGTGTGCGTGTAGGTAAACAGGGCTATTGGAATTGGAAAAAAGGTGGCCAGGGAAGGCTTCATGACCAGAAGCCTCATGACCTTTAGGGAAGACCTGAAGGAGGTGACAGCAAGTCATGGGAATAACTAGGATAAGATCATTCCAGGAAACGTGAGACATCAAAGGTTTTGAGGTGAGAATATGCTGGTATCTTTGAGAAATAGCAAGGAAACCAGTGTAGCTGGTATAGGAATGAGTGGGGAGGGGGTATTGGAGAGGGGAGAGTAGCAGGATATGAGGTTAGAGAGGCAATAGCCAGTTACAACAGGACCTTGTATAAAGACAGTGAATGGAACAGATGCTATTGGAAAGTTTTGAGAAGGGAAATGACATCCAACTTAGGTTTTAAAATGTTCATTTGGGCTGCTGTGTTGAAAATAGATTATAGGAGTCAAGGACAAGGAGCGCTCACAATTCAGGTAAGAGATGAGGGTGGCTTGGACAGGTTGGAAGTACCCAAGGTAATGAGAAGTGATGTATCTTTTTTTTTTTTTTTCTTTGAGATGGAGTTTTGCTCTTGTTGCCCAGGCTGGAATGGAATGGTGCGATCTCAGCTCACTGCAACCTCCGCCTCTCAGGTTCAAGCGATTCTCCTGCCTCAGCCTCCCAAGTAGCTGGGATTACAGGCATGCACCACCACACCCGGCTACTTTTGTATTTTTAGTAGACACAGGGTTTCACCCTGTTGGCCAGGCTGATCTTGAGCTCCTGACCTCAGGTGATCCACCCGCCTCAGCCTCCCAAAGTGCTGGGATTACAGGTGTGAACCACTTGCTCGGCCGAGAAGTGATATAGCTTGAAGATGGAGCTAATAGATTTGCTATTAGGTAGAAGAGAAAAGTGAAGGATAACTCTCAGTGTTTGTCCTGACCAACTGGAAGGTTGAGGTTGTCATATACTGAGGTAGAGATGACTACGGGAGTAGCGGGAGGTTGGCTTTAACATTAATAGACATCCAAGTGGAGATGCCTACTGGACAGATGACTAGAGAGTCAAGTTCAAAGGAGGGGTCCAGGTTGGATATACACATTTGGGAGATAACAGCTTATGAATGGGATGAAACAGAGTGAGATAACTAAGGAAGTAGTAGTAGAAAATAGAAATGTTCAGTATTTAGAATTGGGGAAAAGAGAAACAAGACAGAGTGGGTGACTGATGTAGATGGGAAACTAGGAAGAGTATGGAGATCTAGAAAGAGCATGGAGTTCTTTTTTTTTTTTTTGAGACGGAGTCTCGCTCTGTCGCCCAGGCTGGAGTGCAGTGGCGCAATCTCGGCTCACTGCAAGCTCCGCCTCCCGGGTTCACGCCATTCTCCTGCCTCAGCCTCTCCGAGTAGCTGGGACTACAGGTGCCCGCCACCACGCCCGGCTAATTTTTTTGTATTTTTTGGTAGAGACAGGGTTTCACCGTGGTCTTGATCTCCTGACTTCGTGATCCGCCCGCCTCGGCCGCCCAAAGTGCTGGGATTACAAGCGTGAACCACCGCGCCCGGCGAAATAGTATGGAGTTCTAAGGAGGAGGGTTGGCCAAGTGTGTTAGACATTGCAAAGTGGTCTAATAAGATGAGGCCTGAAAACTTCATTAGAATTAGCAAGGTGAAGTTCTTTGATAACTTTTTTTTTTTTGAGACAGTCTTGCTCTGTCACCCAGGCTGGAGTGCAGTGGCACAATCTTGGCTCACTGCACCCTCTGCCTCCTGGGTTCAAGTGATTCTTCTGCTCAGCCTCCCAAGTAGCTGGAATTAAGGCATGTGCCACCACACCTGGCTAGTTTTTGTACTTTTAGTAGAGATGGGGTTTTACCATGTTGGCCAGGCTGGTCTTGAACTCCTCGCCTCAAGTGATCCACCTGCCTCGGCCTCTCAAAGTGCTGTGATTATAGGCGTGAGCCACCGCGCCCAGCCGTTTTCATCTTTTTTCTCACTTTTCTCTAGGATTAGCCCCCCGCCCAAACTCCAGTTTCCTAATCCCTATTTACAAATAGCTTTTGGTCTACTTTAACCTCTTCAATAGCTACAAAGTGTTCAGTGAATTAAAAATAGCCATCTACCTCCAGCCTGGGCACAGAGCAAGACTCCATCTCAAAAAAAAAAAAAAAAAAAAAGCCATCTACTTTGTTAAACAGAACAAAGAATTTGTTGACATCTTGAGCTTTTAATATCTGCTCCCTCCTTTCACTTAGAAGTGGTTCTAGGCCGGGCACGGTGGCTCACGCCTGTAATCCCAGCACTTTGGGAGCCAGAGGCGGGCAGATCACGAGGTCAGGAGTTGGAGACCAGCCTGGTCAGTATGGTGAAACCCTGTCTCTATTAAAAATATAAAAAAATTAGCCAAGCACGGTGGCTCACACCTGTTGTCCCAGTTACTTGGGGGGAGGCTGAGGAAGAAGAATCCCTTGAACCCGGGAGGCGGAGGTTGCAGTGAGCCGAGATCGCGCCACTGCACTCCAGCCAGCCGGGGTGACAGAGCAAGACTCCGTCTCAAAAAAACAACAAAAAAAAGGAAGTGGTTCTAAATAGTAATGTTTTGTCTGTCTTGGACTTACAAGAAGGATTCTTTTTTCAACTACGACCTTCAGTAAATTCATTGAAAGAAAGTCTTGTTTCTTCCCCATCTATTCCTGTGTCTCTTCATATTGTTCACTACAGTAGTTTTAATGTTGCTTTTTGATATTACTACATTTGGTTGCAGATTCGGATTCCCAAATTTTCTGTGGCATGACTGCCTCTGGCTGTTTTTTAATTATAGGGTGTTTATAACAAAACATCTTTCTTTGTACTCCTGAGGGTCTGTTTGCTTATGTATATAAATCATTGTTATTAATATTATGTTTGTATTGCATCCATAATCCCAAACTATCCTAGAATGTTCACTCCAAGAGAGCAGGGTTATCTTCCTTGTTCTCTCCTGGCACTTAGGTGCTCAATAAATATTTGTTGAATGAATGAATTTCAGGCCTTCTTCTAGGGCTGCTCTGGTCTCTGGAAACAGCACAACCCCCAAGGTTTTTTTTTTTTTAAATAATTTATCGGTCCTATAGTGTTTTTCTTTCTTTCATTGTTATTTATTTATTTATTTATTTATTTATTTATTTATTTAAGATGAGGTGTCTCCATATTGCCCAGGCTGGGATCGAACTCCTGAGCTCAGGCGATCTTCCCACCTCAGCTTTTCAAAGTGCTGGGATTACAGGGGTGAACCATGACGCCCAGCCTTAGTGTTTTTCTTTTCTTTTTTTTTTTTTTTTGAGACGGAGTCTCGCTCTGTCACCCAGGTTGGAGTGCAGTGGTGCGATCTCGGCTCACTGCAAGCTCTGCCTCCCGGGTTCACGCCATTCTCCTGCCTCAGCCTCTCCTAGTAGCTGGGACTACAGGCGCCCGCCACCACGCCCGGCTAATTTTTTTGTATTTTTAGTAGAGACGGGGTTTCACCGTGGTCTCGATCTCCCGACCTCGTGAACCGCCCGCCTTGGCCTCCCAAAGTGCTGGGATTACAAGCGTGAGCCACCGCGCCCGGCGGCCTTAGTGTTTTTCTTGAGGGCTGTAGAATCTTTATGTTCACTTCCACTGTGACTCATGCTCACTTGCTCGTTAGGCATGGATAAAACATCTTTCTTAAACTGACAGCAGATAGGGGATGCTGGAAAGCAAAAAAGGTCTAGAAGAGTTATGGGAAGAAAGCGAGGAATCATTTCTACAAGTGGTGGAGATATCAGAAAGATGCTTTTAAACTAAAAATCCTTAAAGGATGGTATGACTGGTATTATGTCTGTCATTTTTATGATACCTGCATTATTTAGCATGGAATTTTTTTTTTTTTTTTTTTTGAGACGGAGTCTCGCTCTGTCACCCAGGCTGGAGTGCAGTGGCGCGATCTCGGCTCACTGCAAGCTCCGCCTCCTGGGTTCACGCCATTCTCCTGCCTCAGCCTCTCCAAGTAGCTGGGACTACAGGCGCCCGCCACCACGCCCGGCTAATTTTTTGTATTTTTAGTAGAGACGGGGTTTCACCGTGGTCTCGATCTCCTGACCTCGTGATCCGCCCGCCTCGGCCTCCCAAAGTGCTGGGATTACAAGCGTGAGCCACCGCGCCCGGCTTGCATGGAATTTTAAAGACAAGGTACACAGTTATGAGAAGCAGCCCTAAACTAGAACAAATATTTCCTTATTCTCAGTCCAATGCTCTTTACTATATAAGAGGCAATAAGGGATAAAGAATGCGGGCTGGGTTCAAATTCGTCTTCCTTTCCCATTTACTAGCTATGGTCCCATTCTGTTCCTCAGTCCTCTTTTCTGTAAAATGGACATAATATTAACCTCTACCTCTTAGGGTTGCTTTGAAAAATTCAATGAATTTATACATGTAATTCCCAGGATCAGTAAACACCCAAAAAATGTTTCTCAGTGTTCTCTACACCAAATGTTCAGTACATATATTGAACTGTTCACAAAAGAAAGCTAAAGACTTTTTATGTGTAAACAGTGATCCTCCAGCCTCTGTCTGATTTATTTATTTTTATTTTTTTTATTTTTGAGACGGAGTTTCGCTCTTGTTGCCCAGGCTGGAGGGCAATGGCGCGATCTCGGCTTACCGCAATCTCCGCCTCCCAGGTTCAAGGGATTCTCCTGTCTCAGCCTCCAGAGTAGCTGGGATTACAGGCGTGCACCACCACGCCCGGCTAATTTTGTATTTTTAGTGGAGACGGCGTTTCTCCATGTTGGTCAGGCTGGTCTCAAGCTCCCGACCTCAGGTGATCCGCTCGCCTCAGCCTCCCAAAATGTTGGGATTACAGGCGTGAGCCACTGCGCCCGGCCTGTCTGTCTGATTTTATACTAGCTGTGTACAGTGGTGAGGGAACAGCAGCCTAGGACCACAGACTTGAGGGTCCAAAAGTCGCCGGAAAACGAGCCACGCTGCAAGGTGGAAAAATATCAGTAGTTGGCAACCCGCCCGGCAGCCCGCTCTCCGCCCCCTTCCCCGACTCACTCTCCTCTTGGAGGAGTTGCTGACAGACAGTCCGTCTTAGCCACCCCAACCTCGCATTTTCTCGGCGCTCCGCCCTCCTAGACACTATAGGTAGTGGGCCTCGGCCAATGGCGACACCCTGTCGTACGAGCGATAGCCAATCAGTAGCCAGGAGTCCGGAAAGGGGCGAGGCCGATCTAGGAGCCGCGGGCGCCACCAGAGGAGTGCGAGCGGCACAGCAGAGCGCGGCGAAGCGCAGCTCCTGAGGTAAGACGGCGGTGCTCCTTGCTCTAAGCTCTTGCAATTGGGCTGCTATTTCGCTCTTGTTGTCAGCTCAGAGCTGCTACTCCGCCTCAAAGCAGTGTCAGAGTCAGTCTCCTTCCTGCAGGCTTCCAGGAGCCAGGATCTCCGGTGACCGGAGCCGTAGGACAAAATGGCGCTCGCATGGGCTTCCGAGGCCAGGCCCAGTCGTGCGCTCTGAGGCAGGCCGGGACAAAGGCGGCGTGCGGGGAGGCGGCGTGGCCGCCGCGTGTGGCTGGTGTTGTCACTTCCCTTCGTGCTGCAGCTGTGCGAGTCCTGAAGATACATTCAGCGTGGTGTGGTTCGGGGTGGGGCTGGGCATGGAGGGACACGCTAAAGGGAGGCAAAGCCACAAATGCCTGTGGAGACTTGGGGAGGGCGGCGGGTAGTTACGGAGCGTACCTTAGGGGAAAGACTTCTGCCTGTCGTTTGGAAACTGCCCGCGCGATCTGTGTGGAGCAGGAATTTTCGGGAAGGGTAAGGGCTTTTTGATCTTTCGTTTGACCCCGCAGGTTTTGGTTATGAACAGGATTCGGATTCACGTCTTGCCAACCAATCGGGGGAGGATCACTCCAGTGCCCAGGTCTCAGGAACCTCTGTCTTGTGCATTCACTCATCGTCCATGCTCTCAGCCTCGTCTGGAGGGGCAGGAGTTTTGCATTAAGCATATCCTTGAAGACAAGAATGCACCCTTCAAGCAGTGTAGTTATATATCGACGAAGAATGGAAAAAGATGTCCCAATGCTGCCCCAAAGCCAGAGAAGAAAGATGGGTATATATGTATAGATATATATGTAGTTTGTCTTAAAGCGAGGGGGTATGTGATATGATGCGGGCTTCAGCATAGCTGCCGCTTTTGATATCATGTCCTTGTAAATTTGGGGTTATGGTTGTATCCTTGGGAAACTGAAAAAACGGTGAAGACTGGAAAGACCCTTGAGTTGGATTACTTAGTTCACCTCTTTGGTCCTTTTCCCTTATCTGTAAAATAAAGGCATATTCTAAATTACTTTTTTTTTTTTTTTTTTATAAGAGAGATGGGGTCTTGCTATTTTGACCAGGCTGGTTGGTCTCAAACTCCTGGCCTCAAGGTATCTTCCTATCTCGGCCTCCCAGAGTGCTGGGATTACAGGCGTGAGCGACCGCGCCTGGCCCTAAAATTAATTTTTTTTTTTTTTTGGAGACAGTCTCGCTTTATTCCCCAGGCTAGAGTGCAGTGGAGATCTCGGCTCACTGCAACCTCCTCCTCCCAGGTTCAAGCGATTCTCCTGCCTCCCAAGTAGCTGGGACTTAGCCTGTGCGCCGCCACGCCCGGCCATTTTTTTTTTTTTTTTTTTTTTTTTTTTTTTTTTTTTGAGACAGAGTCTCGCTCTGTCGCCCAGGCTGGAGTGCAGTGGCACAATCTCGGCTCACTGCAAGCTCCGCCTCCTGGGTTCACGCCATTCTCCTGCCTCAGCCTCTCCGAGTAGCTGGGACTACAGGCGCCCGCCAACACGCCCGGCTAATTTTTTGTATTTGTAGTAGAGACGGGGTTTCACAGCGGTCTCGATCTCCTGACCTCGTGATCCGCCCGCCTCGGCCTCCCAAAGTGCTGGGATTACAAGCGTGAGCCACCGCGCCCGGCCAACCCGGCCAATTTTTGTACTTTTTAGTAGAGACAGGGTTTCACCATGTTGGCCAGGCTCGTTTTGAACTGCTGACCTCAGGTGATCCATCCGCCTCGGCCTCCCGGAGTGTTGGGGTTACAGGCGTGAGCCACCGCACCTGGCCCCTAAAATTCCTCTTAATGGAGGAGTACGTGGCTCTATTTGGGTGTCCATGAATTTTGTTAAATAACATGCAAAGTTGTATATGTGTGTATTCTTCTGTAAGAGGCTTCATAGTTTTCATCATGTATGCAAAGGTATCCATGCAAAAACATAACCTGACTAGATAATTTTTTACATATCTTGTAGTTTTAAAATTGTGTCCCTGGCTGGTCGCAGTGGCTCATGCCTGTAATCCCAGCACTTTGGGAGGCCACGGCAGGAGGATCACTTGAGGCCAGGAGTTGGAGACCAACCCAGGCAATACAGTGAGACCCCGTCTCTACAAAAGATTAAAAAATTCGCTGGGCATAGTGGTGTGGACATGTAGTCCCAGCTACTTGGGAGGCTGAGGTGGGAGGATCACTTGAGCCTGGGGGTTCCAGACCAGACTTGGCAACATAGACTTCGTTTCTACAAAAAAAACTAAAGAAAAATTTGCTGGGCACAGTGGTACATGCCTATAGTTCTAGCTACTTTGAGGCTGAGGCAGGAGGATCACTTGAACCAAGCAGTTTAAGGCTACAGTGAGCTATGATTGCACCACTGCACTTTAGCCTGGGCAACAGAGCAAGACCCAATCCCTTGCCTCAGCCTCCCAAAGTGCTGGGATTACAGGGGTGAACCACTTCATCCCGCCTGTTATTTTCCTTTAATAAAGTCAAATGAGTTGACCTTGGGCCAGTTAAATTCCTCTGACTTGAATTTTTTTTTTTTTTTTTTTGAGACGGAGTCTCGCTCTGTCGCCCAGGCTGGAGTGCAGTGGCGCAATCTCGGCTCACTGCAAGCTCCGCCTCCTGGGTTCACGCCATTCTCCTGCCTCAGCCTCTCGGAGTAGCTGGGAGTACAGGCGCCCGCTACCACGCCCGGCTAATTTTTTGTATTTTTAGTAGAGACAGGGTTTCACTGTGGTCTCGATCTCCTGACCTCGTGATCCGCCCGCCTTGGCCTCCCAAAGTGCTGGGATTACAAGCGTGAGCCACCGCGCCCGGCCTGACTTGCATTTTTAGAAATGAATGTAATAGTCATTTTAATTCCCTAAAAATGATTTAAAGATTAGGGACTATGAACATTATTGAACACTTTCGAGAAGGAACTTATAAAATATTAATGTTTTGTCTCTTTAGGGTGTCCTTCTGTGCTGAACATGTCCGTAGGAATGCCCTGGCACTTCATGCTCAAATGAAGAAGACCAACCCAGGGCCTATGGGTGAAACACTCCTGTGCCAGTTGAGCTCATATGCTAAGACAGAGGTGGGGTCTCAGACTCCAGAAAGTAGTCGCAGTGAAGCCAGCCGAATACTAGGTAAGGACCTTCTCTCCTGGAATGAAAAGGGAGGAAGAAAGTTAAGGGGGAACTATTTTGGGTTAGCACAATGCCTTGAACTATTTGGCAATATTGTTAATTCATCAGCAATTTGGTGAGAATTCTGGAATTGCTTTGTTGTTTACCAATTCTTTTGAATTTGAAGTAGTGTTTGCCTAGGTTTACTTTCCTGAGTTGGTGACCATTTCTTTCATTGCTTTTTTAATGCTCAGCGGCTTTGTTAGGTAATTTCAGGGAACAGTAATTTTAAGTTGATTTTTCTGTTTGAGAGGGCATGGTTTACTCATTTATGTTGTAAGTAATCTTACTTGGGTTGTATTTTCTTAAAGCATTTTTATTTGCCAGTACGTTTGTACTAAGTGTTTTTTTTTTGTTTGTTTGTTTTTAAAATTTCAAGGTTTGGGTTGATAAGTAATCTAGTTTTGTGTGGTGGAGTTACAGAGGTGGGAAGTCTTAATGGCTGCTCTCCCTTCCTTGCCTCAGATGAAGACAGCTGGAGTGATGGGGAGCAGGAACCCATTACTGTGGATCAGACATGGAGAGGTGACCCTGACAGTGAAGCTGATAGCATAGACAGTGATCAAGAAGATCCCCTAAAGTAAGTTGTAACTCCACATAAGGCATTTGAAATGTAGTTAGTAGGTGGAATGTAGTGCTGCATGCTGTGTTAATAAATTAGTATCCTAGGAGGGTGGAAGACAGCTATTTGTCAGCAGTAAGAGGTTCTGTATATAAAAGTGGCACGGTTCGTTGTCATCTTGCTTCAAGGCAGGATGATTCTTTTTTAGAAGCCTTGTAATTTAAAAAAAAGTTTGAACACCAAATTCTATGTATGAGAAAGTATAGGGGAGAAAACAGAAAATTTAGACATGGGAATGTGGGAGGTGGATTGAGAAATGGTCAGACCAGTTTAGAGAAAATGGTTGTGAATGGGTGCTTGGCCTAAACCTCAGGAATAATGTGATTGTAGTTGAATACTTCTGCAAAATGTCGTGTTTATGGGATTTATAAATTTTTAAAAGTTGTATATTGTTTTAAATTGACAATTGTACGTATTTATGGGGCACAGTGTGATGTTTGGATACTTGTAAACCTTGTGTCATGATCAAATCAAGGTAATTAGCATATTCATCAGCTCAAGCATTTAGTGTTTTTTTGTGTGTGGATTTTTTTTAAAAAGAAGAATAAAAAGGTATTCAAGAATTTTGGGTTCATGTCTAAGAAAGAGAAACCGATTTAGAAACCCAAAAGTGATTGTATCTTAATCAGGTTTATATCTTAGTAAGCTTCTGCTCTTCACTTAACCCATCATCACCATAGGAGTTGTAGAAGCATAAAAACATTACCACTCTGGAGTCTCATATTTGTGTCTCAAGGTCTGGGTTTAGTTTTTAAAAATGTTTGCCTGCTGACTTCTGTGTGTTAACACTTTGTACTGTCAGTTTATGTAGAGGGACTGTAAATAGTGGGAGGGGTAATTTCTAGATTGACTATTGGGCTTTTGTTCTTGCAATAGCATTTTCTTCATTACTTTGGATTCTTTGGTTTATAAGAAGTCATTTAGGGTTACATTTTCTCCTGACCCTGCTTAGCTTCTGAGATCAGAGGAGGTTGGGCATGTTCCGGATGGTATGGCCATATGTTAGGGTTACGTTTTCTGAGTAGAATAATTTCATCCATTTCTTTTTTTTTTTTTTTTTTTTTGAGACGGAGTCTTGCTCTGTCGCCCAGGCTGGAGTGCAGTGGCGCAATCTCGGCTCACTGCAAGCTCCACCTCCCGGGTTCACGCCATTCTCCTGCCTCAGCCTCTCTGAGTAGCTGGGACTACAGGCGCCCGCCACCACGCCCGGCTAATTTTTTGTATTTTTGGTAGAGACGGGGTTTCACTGTGGTCTCGATCTCCTGACCTCGTGATCCACCCACCTCGGCCTCCCAAAGTGCTGGGATTACAAGCGTGAGCCACCGCGCCCGGCCTAATTTCATCCATTTCTATTGAGTAATCTCACTGTGGTCAACTATTCAGGAAGTACTAGTTTAGAAAGCCCATCTAAGTAGTTTGAAAGGGAATATCTGTTCTCTCGCAGGATTCTCTCACAAATAGTAACTTAAACCAACATATTCATTCCTTTTTTTTTTTTATGAGATGGAGTCTTGCACTGTCACCCAGGCTGGAGTGCAGTGGCACGATCTCAGTTCACTGCAACCTCCACCTCCCAGGTTCAAGCGATTCTCCTGCCTCAGCCTCCCAAGTAGCTGGGATTATAGTCACCCACCACCACACCCAGCTAATTTTTTGTATTTTTAGTAGAGATGGGGTTTCACCTTGTTGGCCAGGCTGGTCTCGAATTCCTGACCTCGTGATTCACCTGACTCGGTCTCCCAAGGTGCTGGGATTACAGGCATGAGCCATCAGGCCCAGCTTCATTCCTTTTTTTTCCATTGTGGTTCTAGATGGCCAAACTTGCTGCTTTGAAGAGATGTATGCTCTCTAGGGTTACAAAGGGAGTGTCGTTTGATGTGGTAAACACTCAGCTTAAGGTCAAGAAACTTGATTTTGTTAGTAATAATCTAGAGTGGATCAGTCTCTAGGAGGCACACGCATGCTGATTTAACTTACAAGAGACTGCTGTATAAACCAAAATACCAGGTCATTTTATGAGAAATATAAAAGTGGAAAGGACTAGGCAGTTGATGTCACTCTTTCCTAGAAGAAACATGTTCAGAAGAGAAAATAAAGCCCCAAATACGGTCAGCTATTAGGCAACTAAGTATAAGGCTTTCGTTAATTTTCCTCAGTGAGATTATTTTTTAAAAAAATTTAGGCCCACTAAATTTATGCATTTTTAGGCATGTAAATAGAGTTGTTCAGTGTCTCCTTATGATTACATATTACTCTCCTTATATTTAATAGTATAGTAATTTAGTAGTATGTCCACTGAGTGAAATTCTTTTCATTAAGAATTTTTATCTTAGGGCACCAGTGTGTTTGTCATCAATAGGATCACTTTTTGAATCATCTAATAGTTTAACCACATTTATCTTCAATTGCTTGTTACACAAAGGGCACCTTTTATATTGTTTATGATGTTGCTAGAGACTTTATCCTAACTAGAATATTGTTGGCATAGATTTTTTAAACTTCCTGTTAGTATATATATGATTTCTCTCAAAGTAACTATTTACTTAATTGTTTTGTTAAAAGTAAGGTTTGTTTGTGGCCAGGCACAGTGACTTACGCATGTAATCCTAGCACTTTTTTTTTTTTTTTTTTTTTTTTTTTTTTTTTTTTTTTTTGAGACGGAGTCTTGCTCTGTCGCCCAGGCTAGAGTGCAGTGGCGCGATCTCGGCTCACTGCAAGCTCCGCCTCCCGGGTTCACGCCATTCTCCTGCCTCAGCCTCTCCGAGTAGCTGGGACTACAGGCGCCCGCCACCGCGCCCGGCTGATTTTTTGTATTTTTAGTAGAGACGGGGTTTCACCGTGGTCTCGATCTCCTGACCTCGTGATCCGCCCGCCTCGGCCTCCCAAAGTGCTGGGATTACAAGCGTGAGCCACCGCTCCCGGCCACACTTTTTTTTTTTTGACACGGAGTTTCACTCTTGTTGCCCAGGCTAGAGTGCAATGGTGCGATCTCAGCTCACTGCAACCTCCGCCTCCCGGGTTCAAATGATTTTACTGCCTCAGCCTCCCAAGTAGCTGGGATTACAGGTGCCCGCCACAATGCCCAGCTGATTTTTGTATTTTTAGTAGAGACGGGGTTTCTCCATGTTGGCAGGCTGGTCTCGAACTCCTGACCTGAAGTGATCCGCCCACCTCGGCTTCCCAAAGTGCTGGGATTACAGGGACGAACCACCGTGCCCAGTGATCCTAGCACTTTGGGAGGTCGAGGTGAGAGGATTGCTTGAGCCCAAGAGTTCGAGACCAGCCTGGGCAACATAGGGAGACACCGTCTTTACGAAAGATTTAAAAATCAGCCAGACGTGGTGGTGCACGTGGTCTGTAGTCTTAGCTACTCAAGAGGCTCAGGTGGGAGGATCGCTTGAGCCTGGGAGGTTGAGGCTCTGTGATGGTGCCACTGCATTCCAGCCTGGGCAACAGAGGGAGACCCTATCTCATACACACAGAAAAAATAAATAAAAGCTTGTCTACAACATCTAATACTTAAGAAATTTTATCCTAAAGGTAATTGTTAAATCTTCATTTCCCTTTTTAAATAATAATTGTATCATATGACCTCTATAAACATCCAAAACTTGTTTGGCTGAAGGTTATTTCACATTATTGAATCTTCATCATTGTTTTCCAAATAAAGAAATTTGGAGAATGCCCTTTATAAGAGAGACTATTTAGTAGAATATAAGGTGAGACCCTCTTTTTTGAAGATGAATTCTAATAATAAAACCTTGACTTTAATTTGTGCATACCAGAGCAAGGGCAATTAGTACATAATTTTAATGTCCAGCTCTGAAAGTCTGGCACATTCATCTTTAAGTAAATGAGCCATCTTTTACATGAACCAGCAGGCATTCATTTAGTAGGTTGCTTACTGCCCCCACCAAATGATTTCTAATAACTTCTAATAGTAATGGCTTCAGATTAGCACATTTCAGTCCCAGACCATTGGTTAAATTCTCTTCTGACAGGGTGCCGTGAAATTAATTTTTTAAAACAATTTTTATTTTTCTCATTTTCAGTATTCAAAAAGTGAATTTCATTTTAACAAACTCTATATTAGGTCAAGGCCTCAGTATTTTAGGTTACAGACAGGATAATGTAGGCATAACCCGTTTTTCTGAAGATGTAACTTAGTCACCTTGTGAAACCGTTATGTATTTATTTTTGAGACGGACTCTCGCTCTCTTGCCAGGCTGGAGCGCGGTGGCACGATCTCGGCTCACTGCAACCTTTGCCTCCTGGGTTCAAGCAATTCTTCTGCCTCAGCCTCCCTAGTAGCTGAGACTACAGGCGCACGCTGCCGTGCCCGGCTAATTTTTTTTTTTTTTCTTTTGTATTTTAGTAGAGACGGGGTTTCACCATGTTGCCCAGGCTGGTCTCAAACTCCTGAGCTCAGGCAGTATGCCCACCTCGGTCTCCCAAAGTGCTATAGAATTACAGGCTCGAGCCACCGCGCCCAGCCAACCGTTAGGTATTTTTAAAGCCTTTTCACATTTTCTGATAGTCTGTTAGCTTTTGTCATTTCTGTAATTTGCTGGTTTTATTTTATTTATTTTTTTAATTTATTTTTTATTATTTAATTTAATTTTATTTAATTATTTATTTTTATTTATTTAATTTGTTTATTTTATTTATTTAATTTTTTATTTTTGGAGACAGAGTCTCGTTTTGTCGCCCAGGCTGGAGTGCAGTGGTGTGATCTCGGCTCACTGTAATCTCTGCCTGCCAGGTTCAAGTGATTCTCCTGCCTCAGCCTCCTGAATAGCTGGGATTATAGGTGCTTGCCACCATACCTGGCTAATTTTTGTATTTTTAGTAGAGAGGGGGTTTTGCCATGTTGGCCAGGCTGGTCTCGAACTCCTGACCTCAAGTGATCTACCCACCTTGGCCTTGTGCACCACGCCCGGCCCTTTGCTGGTTTTATTAACCATGTTTTGATTTTTCTTAATTTCTTTTCACTTTTACTTCAGAATATAGTGAAGTACCTCTTACACACCGGTAATATTGGCTTTCGTTTATATTTATGAAGAAATTTTGGCAGAAATTACTTGCTGTCAGTCCTAAAGTTAATTTTATATATTCTGTGTATTTCAGTGCCTTAACAGCTAGTTTTTAAAAATAAAGCATAGGCTGGCCACAGTGGCTCATGCCTGTAATCCTAGCACTTTGGGAGGCCGAGTCAGGTGGATTGCCTGAACCCAGAGTTTGAGACCAGCCTGGGCAACATGGTGAAACCCCATCTCTACTAAAAATACAAAAAATAAAAAAAGTAGCCAGGTGTGGTGGCACACGCTTGCAATCCCAACTACTGTGGAGGCTGAGGCACAAGAATTGCTTGAACCCAGGAGGCGGAGGTTGCAGTGAGCCAACATTGTGCCACTTCAGTGCAGCCTGGGAAACAGAGCAAGACTCTGTCTTAAAAACAAAAAAGTAATAAAGCATAATTTTTTGACTTAAAATGAGTGTAATTTATGTGTTTTGCCTTTTCAATAAAATTTTTACTCAGTATGAAACTTAAGGTATATAGCTTGTTCTTTGTATTTATGTAATGATCAGACGGTGAATGAAACAAAATTTTTAAAATTCAAAGTTATTCTCTTATTTATTTATTTATTTATTTATTTTTGAGACATGGTCTTGCTCTGTCACCCAGGTTGGAGTGCAGTGGCGCCATCTCAGCTCCCTGCAGCCTCCCCACTCCCAGGCTCAAGTGATCCTTTCACCTCAGCCTCCTGAGTATCTGGGACTACAGGTATACACCACCATGCCCAGCTAACTTTTGTATATTTTGTATTGACAGGGTTTTACCATGTTACAGCCCAGGCTGGTCTTGAACTCCCAGGCTCAAGCAATCTGCCTGCCTCGGCCTCCCAAAATGCTGGGATCGCAGGTGTGAGCTATCACACCTGGCCTCATCTCTTAATTTTGATTGCATAAATCAGAGCCAGAGAACAGTCTTCCACATTTTAATCCCTAGCATAACTTTTAGAAGTTCTTTTTTTTTTTTATTCTTTTTTTTGAGATGGAGTCTTGCTCTGTCACCCAGGCTGGAATGCAGTGGCACGATCTCGGCTCACTGCAACCTCTGCCTCCCAGGTTCAAGCAATTCTCCTGCCCCAGCCTCCCGTGTAGCTGGGATTACAGGCGCCCACCACCATACCCGGTTGATTTTTGTGTTTTCAGTAGAGACGGGGTTTCGCCACGTTGGCCAGGCTGGTCTTGAACACCTGACCTCAGGTGATCCGCCTGTCTTGGCCTCCCAAAGTGCTAGGATTACAGGCGTGAGCCACCATGCCTGGCCAGAAATTCTTTAGTTTATAATTGGCAGCAAAGCTTAATCAAGTTGATATGGATCTGTGCCAGATCTTTGGCAATTAAGGGTTAACCTAGGGTACTGAATTTTGAGAATATTGTCAAGAAAATTAGCTGAGGACAGGGTATAGCCCATTTTGACTGGTTATTTGAGGGTCCATATGAGCTCCAATATAGGCCTATATTTTTTAAACAATTACAAATTTTGGCTGGGCACAGTGGCTGACGCTTGAAATCCCAGCACTTTGGGAGGCCGAGGCTGGAAGATCGATCTGAGGTCAGGAGATAAGACCAGCCTGACCAACATGGAGAAACGCCATCTCTACTAAAAATATAAAAATTAGCTGGGCATGGTGGTAGGTGCCTGTAATGCCAGCTACTTGGGAGGCTGAGACAGGAGAATTACTTGAACCTGGGAAGTGGAGGTTGCAGTGAGCCAAGGTTGTGCCACTGAACTCCAGCCTGGGTGACAGAGCAAGACTCTGTCTCAAAAAAAAAAAAAAAAGAAATTATTTGATATTGGTATCTTTAGTGCTTTAATTAAAATATATTGCCAGGTGCAGTAGCTTATGCGTTTAATTCCAGCACTTTGTGAGGCTGAGGCGGGAGGATCGCTTAAACCCAGGGGTTCAAGCCTGGACAACATGGTGAAATCCCATCTCTACAAAAAATACAAAAATTAACCAAGTGGGGTGGTGCACACCTGTAGTCCCAGCTACTCGGGAGGCTGACATGGGAGGATCACTTGAGCCCAGGAAGCAAAGGTTGTAGTGAGCTGTGATCGATTGCACCACTGCACTCCATCCTGGGTGACAAGAGTGAGACCTTATCTCAAAAAAAAAAAAAAAAAAAAAAAAAAAAAAAAAAAAAATATATATATATATATATATATATATATATGTATATGTGAGAGATACATGTTAATGAATTGAACATTTTAAAGCTGCCCTGACTGGTAAGTGATGATTTCATATCAAAACATTAAGAATGTGGATTAATAAAAGTTTAAAGTGTTCCACATGTTCACTTTCTTTTCAACATAATGCAAATAGCTGGGAAAAATAAGACATTTCTCCTTCCCCCATTTTGGGAAATCACAGATTAGTATTCTTTCTTGGAGATTTTCTCTTTTGTTTTATTTAATAACAACTTGAATGGTACAATGTTTTGCGAAAACATTACTATTAAGGTGATTATTTCACCACTTGTTAAATAACAAACTTAGTCTGACATCTCTGCTCTTTTAAACTTGGGTTTTATTATTATTGTTTTCTTATGCTTTGCTGAATTCTGTTTTATTCCAGACATGCTGGTGTCTACACGGCAGAAGAAGTGGCCCTGATTATGCGTGAAAAGCTAATTCGTTTGCAGTCTTTGTATATTGATCAGTTTAAACGACTTCAGCATCTGCTCAAGGAGAAGAAGCGCCGGTACTTACATAATCGCAAGGTGGAACATGAAGCTCTAGGCAAGTTTTATGCCAGTTCCAACAAGCTGTTGTGGGTTTAACGTGTGAATTTGGTAGTACAGTCATGTGTCACTTAATGACGGGGATACATACGTTGTTAGGTGATTTTTGTCATTTAAACTTCATAGAGTGACTCACGCTAATGTAGGTTGTATAGCCTACAATGTACCTAGGCTGCAAACCTGTACAAGCATGTTACTGTACTGAATACTGTGGGCAGTTGTAACAGTGGTATTTGTGTACCTAAATACATCTAAACATAGAAAAAGTACAGTTAAATTATGGCATAAAAGATTTTAAAAATGGGCACTTAGCATGAATGGAGCTTGTAGGACTGGAAGTTATTTTGGGCGAGTGAGTGAGTGGTGAGTCAACAGGAAGGCCTAGCACATTATTTACTACTGTAGACGTTATAAGTACTGTACACTTAAGCTGTACTAAATTTATAAAAAAATGTTTCTTCAATAATAAATTAACCCTTACTGTAACTTTTTTACTTTATAAACTTTTTTTTTTTTTTTTTTTTTTTTTTTTGAGGTGGAGTCTCGCTCTGTTGCCCAGGCTGGAGTGCAGTGGTGCGATCTTGGCTCACTGCAAGCTCCACCTCCCGGGTTCACACCATTCTCCTGCCTCAGCCTCTCCGAGTAGCTGGGACTACAGGCGCCCGCCACCACGCCCGGCTAATTTTTTTTGTATTTTTAGTAGAGACGGGGTTTCACCGTAGTCTCGATCTCCTGACCTCGTGATCCGCCCGCCTCGGCCTCCCAAAGTGCTGGGATTACAAGCGTGAGCCACCGCGCCCGGCCAACTTTTTTTTTTTTTAAATTGAGACGGACACGGAGTCTCGCTCTGTTGCCCAGGCCGGAGTGCAGTGGCATGATCTCAGCTCACTGCAATCTCTGCCTCCTGGGTTCAAGCAGTTCTCCCACCTCAGCCTCCCAAGTAGCTGGGATTACAGGCACATTCCACCATGCCCGGCTAATTTTTTTATTTTTAGTAGAGAGGGGGTTTTGCCATGTGGGCCAGGCTGCTCTCGGAACTCCTGACCTAAGTGATCCCCCTACCTTGGCCTCCCAAAGTGCTGGAATTTCAGGCATGAGCCACCGCGCCTAGCCTATAAGCTTTTTTTTAAAGAGACAGAATCTTGCTGTGTCACTCAGGCTGGAGTGCAGTAGCATGGTCCTCACTCACTGCAGCCTTCAACTTCTGGACTCAGGCTATCCTGCCTCAGCCTCCTGAGTAGCTAGGACTACAGATGCACCACCACACCCAGCTAATTTTTAAATTTTTGTAGAGACAGGGTCTCACTATGTTGCCCAGGTTAGTCTTGAACTCCTGGGCTCAAGTGATCCTCCGACCGTGGCTTCCCAAAGTGCTGGGATTGATTACAGGCATGAGCCACTGCACCTGGCCTTTATAAACCTAAAAAATTTTTTAAGAACTTCTGGACTTTGTAATAACACTTAGCTTAAAACACAAACACACTGTACAGCTGTACAAAAATATTTTTTTATATCCCTATAAGCTTTTCTAGTTTTAATTAAAAAAAAATCCTTTTAAACTTCTGTTAAAAACTGAGATGCGAACACGTACATTAGCCTAGGCCTACATGGGCCTAGTGTCACTGTCTTTCTCCTCCACATCTTTTCCCAGTGGAAGGTCTTCAGGGACAATCTCATGCAGCGAGCTGTCATCTCATGATAACAATGTCTTCTGCAATACTTTCTGAGAGACCTGCCTGAGGCTGTTTTACATTTAACTTTTTTTTTTTTAATAAATAGAGTGGAGTACATTCTAAGGACAAATATAGTAAATATATAAACCAGTAACACAGTTGTTTATTATCGAGTATTAGGTACTGTGCATAATTGTAGGTGCTAGATTTTTTTTTTTTTTTTTTTTGTGATGTAGTGTCACTCTGTCGCCAGGCTGGAGTGCAGTGTGTGATGTTGGCTCACTGCATCCTCCACCTCCCGGGTTCAAGCGATTCTCCTGCCTCAGCCTCCTGAGTAACTGGGACTATAGGCGCGTGCCACCACGCCCAGCTAATTTTTGTATTTTTAGTAGAGATGGGGTTTCACCATGTTGGCCAGGATGGTCTCAATCTCCTGATCTGGTGATCTGCCCGCCTTGGGTTCCCAAAAAGTGCTGGGATTACAGGTGTGAGCCACTGTGTCCAGCCTATGCTAGACTTTTATATAACTGGCAGTGCAGTAGGTTTGGTCACCAGCATCACCACAAATATGTGGGTTGAACTATGATGTCACTAGGCAATAAAAATTTTTCAGCTTTGGCCGGGCGCGGTGGCTCATGCCTGTAATTCTAGCACTTTGGGAGGCCGAGGCAGGTGGATCACGAGGTCAGGAGATCGAGACCACGATGAAACCCCGTCTCTACTAAAAATACAAAAAAAAAAAAAATTTAGCCGGGCACGGTGGCGGGCACCTATAGTCCCATCTACTCAGGAGGCTGAGGCAGGAGAATGGCGTGAACCTGGGAGGCGGAACTTGCAGTGAGCCAAGAGTGCGCCACTGCACTCCAGCCTGGGCAACAGAGCGAGACTCCACCTCAAAAAAAAAGAAAAAAGAATTTTTCAGCTTTGTTATAATCTTACGGGACCACCATATATATATGGTCCATGATTGATTAAAAAGTGGTTATGTAGTACATGACTATAATTAGATTTATTTCTGTCTTTTTACCTGGATTGGGAGCTCATTTGCTTTTGAAACTGCCTATCTTATGCCCAAGGATTTTCCTGTTTACTTGTTGACTTGGAGAAGTAACCTTGATGGACTGCTTGGCAAATAACATCTTGACTCATGTAACTTTAGGCAGTAGTCTCCTGACTGGCCCAGAGGGACTTTTGGCCAAAGAACGAGAGAACTTAAAGCGATTAAAATGTCTGCGTCGATACCGCCAGCGCTATGGAGTGGAAGCCTTACTGCATAGGCAGTTGAAGGAACGGAGAATGCTGGCCACAGATGGTGCCGCCCAACAGGTAATTTGTGTGTATACCTTTAAGGTATATATGTTCACTTTATTTATTGTTTTTATTTTTTCGAGACGGAGTCTCGCACTGTCACTCGGGCTGGAGTGCAGTGGTGCAGTGGTGCGATCTTGGCTCACTGAGATCTCTCAACCTCTGCCTCCCAGTTTCAAGCGATTCTCCTGCCTCAGCCTCCTGAGTAGCTGGGATTACAGGCGCCCACCACCACGCGCCCCGCTAATTTTTTTGTATTTTTAGTAGAGATGGGGTTTCAGTATGTTGGCCAGGCTGGTCTCCACTGCCTGACCTCGTGATCTACCCACCTTGGCCTCCCAAAGTGTTGGGATTGCAGACATGAGCCACCGTGCCTGGTCATGTTCACTTTATTTACAAAATTAGAGTAATTGCCAAAACATTATGTCCAGTCTTTTTTTGAGACAGAGTTTCAATCTTGTTGCCCAGGCTGGAGTGCAATGGCACCGTCTTGGCTGACCGCAGCATCCACCTCCCGGGTTCAAGCGATTCTCCTCCCTCAGCCTTCTGAGTAGCTGGGATTACAGGCATGTGCCACCACGTCTGGCTAATTTTGTATTTTTAGTAGAGACGGGGTTTCTCCATGTTGGTCAGGCTGGTCTTGAACTCCCTATGTCCAGTCTTGGATCTGAAATTGACTTTTTGCACTTGGGTTATAGTGAAAGCACTTAGCTTGAAGTCAGGAGACATGGATTCTAGTCTGAGTCCCCACTGACCAGCTCTATGTCTGCACAGTTAGCTTAACTTTTCTGGGCCTCAGTATTCTCATCTGCGTATTGAGTAGTTGGGAAAAGTTTCTAAGTCCTTGGTTCAGATATTCTTCAGTTCAGAAATAAGCACAGGTTAAGCCTAAATTGCTTGGGAATCTTGTTTTAAAAGGTGGGAAGGTAGAATAGGAGCAATTGAATGTCAGGAAGTAAGGTTAATAGGAAGAAGAGTTAAGTGATCATTCTTAAATTTGTTTTTCAAACCCTTGGTCTCTGTTTCAGTAAGAGTAATTTTGTTTCATTTGTTGAGATTCCACTTAAGGCTACAATTTCAAAGAGTTCTGTTGGTAAAAGACAAAATTTGTGTTAATTAGGCTATATCACACTTTTAGAATATGGAGAGGTGTATTTGGGATTAAGGTTGACTCATTCATTATACACTAGGTTTTAAAGTTTTTTGTCTTTTGCATAATATTATTGAATCTATTTTTGTTAAATGTTGAATTTCTAGCCTTTAGGATGTGCTTTTCTTATATAACTATTTTCATCGTAATTGTTTGTATGTTCTTTTGTGGGTCTATTTTATCTGTCTTTTTCCATTTTAGGCCCATACCACTCGTTCCAGTCAGAGGTGCTTGGCCTTTGTGGATGATGTTCGTTGTTCCAATCAGTCTCTTCCAATGACCAGACACTGCCTTACCCGTATCTTTTTACTCTGCCTGTTAAGGCTGTGATTTGCTAGTTTGAAGACTACTGGGAATCTCTGTGCTAGTTTGCTTAACTGAAGGATTTTGTTTTCCTTTGGCCCTGAATCAAGGCCAGCAGTTTGCTGAAGCTGTTGGTTTCAAGCAGGAGCCTAAAGAATTGTCTTTCTGTGGTCTGTTGGCCATTTCATAACTTCGGAAATGTAATGGTCAATTCATTAGAAAGAAACATGAGTCATTTTTCATAGATGTGGGCTAATATTTATTTATAGTCTTAATACTTGGGTCCCAAAATATACATAAGATATTTGTAATTGTCTCAAGGTTTCTGATTTAACTTGCTTATTAGAATCCTAATGCTGTTAAATCTAATTATAAACTTAAAAAATTACTGTGGGTTTTCCACCCCAATTGAAAGGATGATTTTGCACTGTGAACTTCTTGTATTATCCTTTTGTGTGGTTAAGGCCCTCACTTCTATATTTTATTTTATTTTTTTTGGAGATGGAGTTTTGCTCTTGTCTCCCAGGCTGGAGTGCAATGGCGTGATCTCGGCTCACTGCAACCTCCACCTCACTGCAACCTCCGCCTCCCGAGTTCAAGTGATTCTCCGAGTAGCTGGGATTACAGGCACGTATCGCAACACCCGGCTAATGTTTGTATTATTAGTAGAGATGGGGTTTCACCATGTTGGCCAGGCTGGTCTCGAACTCCTGACCTCAGGTGATCCACCCGCCTTGGCTTCCCAGAATGCTGGGATTACAGGAGTGAGCCACCATGCCCAGCTTTTTTTTTTTTTAATTTTTGTTTTTTTGAGACAGGGTCTCACACTGTTATCCAGGCTGGAGTGCAGTGGCTCAGTCATAGCTCACTGTAGCCTTAACTCGTGGGTCAAGCAATTCTCCCACCTCAGCCTTCTGAATAGCTGGGACTATGTATGTGTGCCACCATGCCTGGCTAATTCTTTATTTTATTTTATTATTAATTATATTTTTTGAGACAGAGTCTCACTCTGTCGCCCAGGCTGAAGTGCAGTGGTGTGATCTCGGCTCACTGCAACCTCCACCTCCACCTCCTGGGTTCAAGGCAGTTCTTGTGCGTCATCCTCCTGAGTAGCTGGGACTACAGGCGTGTGCCACCACACCTGGCTAATTTTTGTATTTTTAGTAGAGACGGGGTTTTACCATGTTGGCCAGGTTGGTCTCAAATTCCTGACCTCAAGTGATCTGCCTGCCTTGGCCTCCCAAAGTGCTGGGATTACAGGTGTGAGCCACTGCACCTGGCCTATTTTTTTTTTTTTTTATTTTTTGTAGAGACAATTTTCAATATGTTGCCCAGGCTGGTCTCAAACTGCTGGGGTTAAGCAATCTGCCAGTCCTTTCCTCCCCAAATGCTGGGCTTACAGTCATGAGCCACTGTACCTGGCCTTTATAAACTTAAAAAAGAAACTTGACTCTTTAAAAAGTTTTCTTTTTTTAATTTTTTTGAGACAGAGTCTTACTCTGTTGCCCACGTTGGAGTGCAGTGGCATGATGACGGCTCACTGCCGTGATCTGCTGGGCTTAAACGATCTTCCCACCTCAGCCACCAGAGTAGCTGGGACTACAGGCATGTGCTGCCATGTCCAGCTAATTTTGTTTAATTTTTGTAGAGAGGATGTGTCACTATGTTGCCCAGGCTGGTCTTGAACTTCTGAGCTCATGTGATCCTCCCGCCTCAGCCTCCCAAAGTGCTAGGATTACAGGTGTGAGCCACCATGCCCAGTCTCTTGACTCTTGTAATAACACTTAGTCACTGTGCCTGGCCTCTAACTTGCATACTTTAAACATCATTCGAATTAGAAGTTTACCATTTCCATCAGGAGATCGAGACCACGGTGAAACCCCGTCTCTACTAAAAATACAAAAAAATTAGCCGGGCGTAGTGGCGGGCGCCTGTAGTCCCAGCTACTCGGAGAGGCTGAGGCAGGAGAATGGCGTGAACCCGGGAGGCCGAGCTTGCAGTGAGCCGAGAGGGCGCCACTGCACTCCAGCCTGGGCGACAGAGCGAGACTCCGTCTCAAAAAAAAAAAAAAAAAAAAAAAAGAAGTTTACCATTTCCAAAAATGAGATGCATTTTTTTTCCTTCTTTTCAATTAATTTGCCTTTGAACCATCATAATGTCTCTTGATTCTGTTAAAGGACTACATTTGGCATTGGGCCTTCAAACCTTTTTGAGTTGTTGATTGAATTGTGAAAGTGCTTATTGTAGGCATTGAGAAAAATTTCGAAGTAAAAGCACTTGTTAATTAAATAGGATTGCTGGATTTCATTTGCTTGGCAAGCAATGCCAAATATTTGGAAATTAAAACTTATTTTCTTTATTTGTTTGTTTTTTTTTTTTTGAGACGGAGTCTGACTCTGTCACCCAGGCTGGAGTGCAGTACCGCGATCTCAGCTTGCTGCAACCTCCACCTCCCCGGGTACAAGCGATTCTCCTGCCTCAGCCTCCCAAGTAGCTGGGATTTTAGATGCCTGCCACCGTGCCCAGCTAATTTTTGTATTTTTAGTAGAGACAGCGTTTCACTGTGTTAGCCAGGATGGTCTCGATCTCCTGACCTTGTGATCTGCCCGCCTTGGCCTCCCAAATGCTGGGATTACAGGCACGAGCCACCACGCCCAGCCACTTAATTTTCTTTAGTAGGAAGAGGAGAAGGAGAACCTCTTCTTTTTTTTTTTGAGACGGAGTCTCGCTCTGTCACCCAGGCTGGAGTGCAGTGGCGTGATCTCGGCTCACTGCAAGCTCCGCCTCCCGGGTTCACGCCATTCTCCTGCCTCAGCCTCTCCGAGTAGCTGGGACTACAGGCGCCCGCCACCACACCCGGCTAATTTTTTTGTATTTTTTATAGAGACGGGGTTTCACCGTGGTCTCGATCTCCTGACCTCGTGATCCGCCCACCTCGGCCTCCCAAAGTGCTGGGATTACAAGCGTGAGCCACCGCGCCCGGCCTAGGAGAACCTCTTCTTAGTCTTTTGATGGGAAGCTGATTTTTATTTTGCTTATTAAATATTTTACTAATTTATTAATTACAACATGTCTGATAAGAGATTATTGTTCTTAATATATAAAATGGTTGTGCAAAGTAATGAAAAACTAAAGATAAACGCTTACAGCCTGGACAATACAGTGAGACCTCATCTCTAAAGAAAAAGAAGAAAGAAAAATTATCTGGTCATGATGGCATGTGACTGTAGTCCTAGCTACCTGGGAGGATTTTTTGAGCCTAGGAGTTTGAAGCTGAAGTGAGTTAGGATCATGCCACTGCATTCTATCTTGGGTGACAGAGCAAGACCCTGTCTCTTAAAAAAAAAAAAAAAAAAAAAAGCCAGGTGCAGTGGCTCACGCCTGTAATTCCAGCACTTTGGGGGGCCAAGATGGGTGGATCACGAGGTCAGGAGTTCAAGACCAGCCTGGCCAAGATGGTGAAACCTCATCTCTAGTAAAAATGCAAAAAAAATTAGCCAGGCATGATGGGGGGTGCCTGTAATCCTAGCTACTCGGGAGGCTGAGGCAGATAATTGCTTGAACTCGGGAAGCAGAGGTTGCAGTGAGAGGAGATCATGCCACTGCACTCCAGCCTGGGCAACAGAGTGAGACTCCGTCTGAAGAAAAAAAAAAAAAGGCCAGGTGCGATGGCTCACGCCTGTAATCCCAGCACTGTGGGAGGCCGAGGCAGGCAGATCACGAGGTCAGGAGGTCGAGACCATCCTGGCTAACATGGTGAAAACACATCTCTACTAAAAGTATAAAAATTAGCTGGGTGTGGTGGTTGGCACCTGTAGTCCCAGCTACTCAGGAGGCTGAGGCAGGAGAATGGCATGAACCCGGGAGGCGAAGCTTGCAGTGAGCTGAGGTTTTGCGCCACTGCACTCCAGCCTGGGCAACAGAGCGAGACTCTGTCTCAAAAAAAAAAAAAAAAAATTGCTTAAAACATAATTGGGCAAAGGCTATGGGCAGATTTAAAAGAAGATAGAAAAGGCTAATAGGGCCGGGCAAAGTGGCTCTTGCCTGTAATCCTAGTACTTTGGGAGGCTGAGGTGGGTGGATCACCTGAGGTCAGGGGTTCGAGACCAGCTTTGCCAATATGGTGAAACCCCGCCTATACTAAATATACAAAAATTAGCCGGGTGTGGTGATGGGCGCCCGTAATCCCAGCTACTTGGGAGGCTGAGGCAGGAGAATCGCTTGAACCCAGGAGGCGGAGGTTGCGGTGAGCCGAGATCGCGCCATTGCACTCCAGCCTGGGCGATAGAGTGAGACTCTGTCTCAAAAAGAAAAAAAGGCTAATAGTTAAAAGTGTGTATCTTCACTATAAATACAGTTGGCCTTTGAACAATTCATGGGGTTAGGGTGCTGACCCCCTACACAGTTGAAAATTTGTGTGTAATTTTTGATTCTCCCAAAATTTAACTGCTAATAGCCTTATGGCTTACTGTTGATCAGAAGCCTTATCAACAACATAGCTTCCTAACACATATTTTATATGTCTTATATATTGTATTCTTAAAATAAACTAGGAAAAAGTGTTACTAAGAAAATCATAAGGAAGAGAAAATATATTTACTGTTTATTAAATGGAAGTGGATTATCATAGAGGTCTTTATTCTCATGGTCTTTTTGTTAAGTGGAGGGGGAAGTGTTATTGTCTGTGGGATGGCAGAGGCAGAAGAAAATGCACGTGTTAAGTGGACCCGTGCAATTCAAGCTTGTGTTGTTCAAGGTCAACTGTAAATAGGAAATAAAACAAGGAAGATTTAAAATCTATAAAATTGATATTTGTACATATATTTGTTTTAAAATAAAATTTAAAATACGCAGTTTTTCAAAAATGAGTCAGTGAATTTCAAAAGTAGTTGAGAGTATGGTGAAATTGACCCTTCTAAGTATTGCCAGTGGGAATATAAATTGATAAAAGCTTTTTGGAAAGCAATTTGACAATTCATATTTCCTCATACAGTAATTTTTACCTTTGGGAATTTATTTTAAGGAGATAATGAAATGCAGACCAATATTTTTACATGAAATATTCTTCCAACTTGAGACAGCCTTAAAATTTTTAGAGCTGGAGAATAGGGAGATAAATTAATGACACAACATAGTGTGGAATATTTTCAGTCATTAAATCTATTTAACAAAATTTATGAATGACAGCAAAATGATAGTGACATTCCAGGATATGGAATTCTGTACGGTGTCTGAAATTTCATGAAACCAAATACTGGGAGGGAACAATACAGAAATGTGATAATTTGTGCATGGTATGGTTGTGAATGCCCTTTTTTCACTGTTCTTTTATTTTTTGGTTAAGACGAGCTTGAATTACTTTTATAAGGGAAAAAACTCAGTTTACAGATACTAAGGACTATTTTAGATGTTATAATACTGTACTTAAATAGCTTATTAAAATATAAATATAAAGCAAAATTGAAAATGTATTTGAAAAGAGAAGGGAAGTATTTTTTTTCCTTTTATGCTCTTTCCTTTCCACTCCATAGTTGCCTAAGTTACTTACCCTTCCTTAAGTCCTTATCCCAGAGAAAGATGCGACTGCCATTGGTGACCTGTTAACTCTTTACTGTGGTCTAATGGAGACAGCACTCGACTGAAAGTGAAGGACCCAGACTCTAGTTGTAGGTTAACCATTCCCTTCTTTTTACCTCTTTTGCCCCATCTGAAAGGAAAGCGGGTGGAGGATGATGGGGGGAGTCCTTTTTTAGTATATTGTGGTATTAAATACATAAGAGACTTGTGAAAGTCCTTTGAATTCCAGTGAAAAAAAGTTCTTGGCTAGGCGCGGTGGCTCACGCCTGTAATCCTAGCACTTTGGGAGGCTGAGGCGGGCCGATCACCTGAGGTCAGGAGTTAGAGACCAGCCTAGCCAACATGGCGAAACCCTGTCTCTACTAGAAGTATAAAAATCAGCCGGGTGTGATGTCAGGCGCTTGTAATCCCAGCTACTTTGGAGTCTGCGGCAGGAGAATCTCTTGAACCCAGGAGGCAGAGGTTGCAGTGAGCCGAGATCACGCCACTGCATTCTAGCCTGGGTGACAGAGCGAGACTTCGTCTAAAAAAAGTTCTGGTTGAAACATTTAATGGGTAATATTTTAAATATTAATAATTTAAATAAGAGTGGGCTTTTTTTTTTTTTTTTGAGACGGAGTCTCGCTCTGTCACCCAGGCTGGAGTGCAGTGGCGCAGTCTCGGCTCACTGCAAGCTCCGCCTCCCGGGTTCATGCCATTCTCCTGCCTCAGCCTCTCCGAGTAGCTGGGACTACAGGCGCCCGCCACCACGCCCGGCTAATAAGAGTGGGCTTCTTAAGCACATTAGATATTGCTTAGATTTTCTTAAGCGCATAGTGCAAATCTGATGATTCCCATTAGATTCGTATGTTTATTCATTTGGTCATTCAATAAATATTTGTTTGCCTTGTACTATCTTCTGTTTCTTTAGAGTAGTGGTTTTCAACTGGGGGCCATTTTGTTTTCCAGTTGGCAATGTGTGGAGAAATTTTTGGTGGTTATAACTCAGAGTTGGAGGTGTTACTGACAGCTAGTGGATAGAGGCCAGGAATGCTGCTATACATCCTTCTTCCAACAAAGATGTACCTGGCCCACAATGTTGGTAGTGCCACAGTTGTCACACCCTGCTTGAGAGTTTAGTTATTTCCAAATATGCATTGAAAGAAATAGCTTTATTCAAGGAAGTTTATATGGTTTTAAAAATTATAATGTATGTTAGATTTTTTTATTTAAAAAAATTACCATAAAAGTTTTGAGTTGAAAATTACAACTCCATAATTCAGGTACTATCAGTTTGTAGAAAAATTCTGTTTTCTGGTTAAAAATAAGTCAAATTTTAAAATAATGTTTATTAATCTAGGAAAATAATCAAGTAGTTAACAGATTTCAAGAAATGGTAGCACTTGCATAAAATGTGTTTTGTAAAGTAACTTGAATTTTATTATATCTAATCATCTCAATTTTGATTCATCCTACAGAGCTTCTTTGCTAACTTGAAAATATAGCCCTTCTTCTACCTTTAACAAAAGTTGTTAATAGAGTCCTTGGAGTGTTTCTAGAATACTTTTTTTTTTTTCAATGGGCCTTCATAAGCAAAATTTTCTTCTTCCTTTAGGATCATAAAAGGATTCCTCTGTACTAGCACACGCCTCTAAAAAAAAAAAAGGCATGGATATTTAATTGCTTGTTAGGATATGATACCTAGTGACTTTTACTGGAGCTCTGTTTCCCCCTATTCCAGTGGTGCTTTAAATGAATTTATCATGTAATCATCTTTGGAAACAAGGTCCAAGAAATTGTTGCAAACTTTGCCAGTCCGCTAAGGGAGCAGACACATTATATCGCTTAACTCTTTTGGAAGGGCTGTTTAGGGGCATTTTCAAGGTTATTTGCATTTGCCACTACATGTTTCTTCTGAATACGTGTGTGTTCCTAGGAGTGTTAGGGAGAATGGGATGGTGTCTAGTTTAAATGACCAGGATCCTGAAAAGGAGGTTGGGGACAAGTTTTAAATTACTGGTAGAGCTAGAATTTGATGCTAGTAAATGACATTTATTTTGAGAAGTAACTTTAAAAATTGCTAACTGCATTTTTTACGCTTTCGATAGATTGTGTTTTATTTCCCTTGACCGTTTTTCTACAGATATTTGTCAGGATACGAATCAGGTTCTCTTCAAGTGCTGCCAGGGATCTGAAGAGGTACCCTGCAACAAACCTGTTCCTGTAAGCCTCTCTGAGGATCCCTGCTGCCCACTGCATTTCCAGTTGCCTCCTCAGATGTATAAGCCCGAGCAGGTACTGTCTGTGCCAGACGATCTGGAAGCCGGCCCCATGGATCTGTACTTGAGTGCTGCTGAGCTTCAGCCCACTGAGAGTTTACCTCTGGAGTTCAGTGATGTAAGTTAGAGAAGCTCTGCCCTTGAGAAGTTCAGGCCCTTGGGACAAAGCCTTATTTATTAATGGTGAGAATAGGTTAGTCTTTGTGGTTAGGAGAATCGACAAAGTTTTTGAAGTGATATACGTATAGTTGTATTTGTATGTTAGCATATTCATTTAGAGAAATCTGCCCTACCTTATATTTTTTTTCCAGACTCTTCCCATACCTTTTAGGGATACAATTTACATACTATAAATTGCAGTCTTTGAAAGTGTGTAATTGAGTGATTTTTAGTATATTCACAAAGTTACACAACTACCACCACTATCTAATTTCAGAAGGTTTTCACTATCTCCAAAAGAAACTCAGTACCTATTATGACACTCTTCATTTTCTTCTCCCCCCAGCCCCTGGCCACCACGAATCTACTTTTTGTCTCTGATTTTGCTTATTCTGGACATTTCATATCAATGTAATAGTGTATGTATCCTTTTGTGTCTTGCTTATTTCACTTAGCATAATGTTTTCAAGGTTTATCCATGCTATAATATGTATCAATACTTCATTCCTTTTTGTGACTGAATTAATATTCCATTGTTTGGAAATACCATGCTTTAAAAATCTATCAGTTGATGGATATTTGTGCTGTTTCTACTTTCTGGCTATTAAGGAATAATACTGTTAAGAACTTTTGAGACAGAGTTTCTGTCAGTGGCATGAGCCACCACGCCCAGCTTAGTTACCATTTTTCTAACTTTTTTTTTTTTTTTAAATTGGGGTCTTGCTGTGTTGCTCAGGCTGGAGTGCAGTGGCATGATCATGGCTGACTGCAGCCTCGAACTCCTGGGCTTAAGTGATCCTCTTGCCTCAGCTTCCCAAGTAGCTGGGGCTATAGGTTTATGCCACCATGCCCAGCCAATTTTTTATTTTTTGTATAGATGAGGTCTCCCTACATTGCATGGGCTGGTCTTCAACTCCTAGGCTCAAGTGATCCTCTTACCTTGGCCTCCCAAAGTGCTGAGATTACAAGCGTGAACCACTGTACCTGGCCACTATAACTTGGCTTTTTTTTTTAGACTGAGTCTTGTTCTGTTGTTCAAGCTGGAGTGCAGTGATGTGATCTCAGCTCACTGCAACCTCTGCCTCCAGGGTTCAAGTGATTCTTGTGCTTCACCTTCCTGAGTAGCTGGGACTACAGGTGTGCGCCAGCAGGGCTTGCTAATTTTTGTATTTTTTGTAGACAGGGTTTCACCATGTTGGCCAGGCTGGTCTCTAACTCCTGACCTCAAGTGATCCGCCCACCTTGGCCTCCCAAAGTGCTGGGATTATAGGCATGATTCACCATTCCTGGCCTATAACTGTTAATGATAACTTTGGTGATTTTACTTGTGGGAAGACTAGGCATCAGATACTAATATGAGTAAAAACACAGCTGTTCATTCTGTATATTTGCTTGTTTTCTGTACTTTGATGCAAGGGTGGTTGGCAAGTAGTAACTTAACACCTTAATCTTACTACATTTGAGTTCCTTCTCTCTCATTCTCTATTGCTGGTTTTGGAGATAGTAACAAAACGTGGATTCTCTTATTTTATCTTTATTTATTTTTTGAGACGGAGTCTTGGTCTGTCGCCCAGACTGGAGTGCAGTGACACGATCTCGGCTCACTGCAACCTTCACCATCTGGGTTCAAGCAATTCTCCTGTTCCTGCCTCCCGAGTAGCTGGGATTACAGGTGTGTGCCACCATGTCTGGCTAATTTTTCTATTTTTTAGTAGAGATGGGGTTTCGCCATGTTGGCCAGGCTGGTCTCGATCGCCTGACCTCAGGTGATCCACTCGCCTCAGCCTCCCCAAAGTGCTGAGATTACAGACATGAGACACTGTGCCTGGCTGAAAACATGGATTCTCTTTATATCCTGATACTTTAGTTTTTAAAACACTCCTGTTTTAATAGGCATTTTTGCTGGTTTTCTTATTTTAGGTTCCATTTCCCAATTTAAAATCTTATAAAAGACAACACTTTGTATATATGAGAAAATCCTTTTCTGAAAATATACACGTTCCATTATTATCTTGAGATTTGGATGCGTTTTGTTTCAGTGTTTAAATAATTCTAAGCTAATCATTATCATTATTATTTTTGACAGAGTTTCGCTCTGTCACCTAGGCTGGAGTGCATTGGCGTGATCTCGGCTCACTGCACCCTCTGCCTCCTGGGTTCAAGTGATTCTCTGGTCTAAGCCTTCCGAGTAGTTGGGATTACAGGTGCGCGCCACCGTGCCTGGCTAAGTTTTGTATTTTTAGTAGAGACAGGGTTTCACCACGTTGGCCAGGCTGGTCTCAAGCTCCTGGCCTCAAGTGATTGGCCCACCTTGGCCTCCCAAAGTGCTAGGATTACAGGCGTGAGCCACCGTGCCCATTCCAAGCTAATTATTTATGTAAGAATTGCACATGGGCCTGGTGCGGTGGCTCACGCTTGTAATCCCAGCACTGTGGGAGTCCGAGGTGGGCAGATCACCTGAGGTCAGGAGTTCGAGACTAGCCTGGCCAACATGGTGAAACTCCATCTCTACAAAAAATATAAAAATTAGCTGGATGTGGTGGCACGTGCTTGTAATATCCCAGCTACTGGGGAGGCTGAGGCAGGAGAATTGCTTGAACCCAGGAGGTGGAGGTTGCAGTGAGCCAAGATCTTGCCATTGCACTCCAGCCTGAGTAACAAGAGTGAAACTCTGTCTCACACACATGCACACACATACACAAAAACTGCACATAGTAAAAGAATGGGAGAAAACAGATTTATAGTCTTAATGGTGTGAGAATACTGGTTTCTGTGGGTAGTACAGAAGTTTCCAACTCACCTGAAATGGATGGTAGGTTGAGTGTATCCTATGCCCTATGTTTCTGTTTAAATTGAGCAGCTTTATTTTATTATTTTTTTTGAGACAGAGTCTTGCTCTGTCGTCCAGACTGGAGTGCAGTGGTGCAGTCTCGGCTCACTGCAACCTGTGCCTCCTGGGTTCAAGCAATTCTCCTGCCTCAGTGTCCTCAGTAGCTGGGACTACAGGTGTGTGCCACGACGCCTGGCTCATTTTTGTGTTTTTAGTAGAGACGGGGTTTCACCATGTTGGCCAGGCTGGTAATTTTTTGTGGAGACGGGGTTTCACCATGTTAGCCAGGATGGTCTCAATCTCTTGACCTCGTGATCCGCCCGCCTAGGCCTCCCAAAGTGTTAGGATTGCAGGCGTGAGCCACCGCGCCCGGCCTGAGCAGCTTTAAGTAAATTTTTAAATTATATATATTCTTTAATGTGAAGATGTTGTGATTCTCATTTTTGGTGATTAGCACACCAAAAAATGGGAAAGGATTGCAAATTCTTAGATTTATTTAAAAGCATAGAACTAAGCTTCTTCTGAAGCTAGAGGAATAGAAACACAGAGCATCTATAAACTGGATTAGACATAGGGGGGTACAAACCTCCTGGATATTTTTAATTCTTAGTAAGAAGGAGAATTTAGCATGAGACTCTTGAAAAGCAGTGGCATGAAAGTTAGTTTGATGCATTGTTTGAGTTTGTGTCGCCTTAGGCCCTGAATCAAGACCAATGGTTTGCTGTAGCTGTTGGTTTCAAACAGGAGCTAAGAGTGATGTCTTCCTTGTGGTCTGTTGGCTATTCAGTATTCCAGCGTGAATTGCGAGTTCAGTTGGAAGAAACATAGTCTAGAATGTAATGTCATTTTTTTTTTTTACAGAGCAAAACTATGTTAGGCTTAAGAACCAAGGAGTTGGCCGGGTGTGGTGGCTCATGCCTGTAATCCGAACACTTTGGGAGGCTGAGGCGGGCCAATCACTGGGCCAGGAGATTGAGGCCATCCTGGCTAACATGGTGAAACCCTGTCTCTACTAAAAATACAAAAAATTAGCTGGGCGTAGTGGCACACGCCCATAGTCCCAGCTGCTTGGGAGGCTGAGTCAGGAGAATCACTTGAACCCAGGAGGCGGAGGTTGCAGTGAGCCGAGATCGTGTCACTGCACTCCAGCCTGGGTGACAGAGCGAGACTCTGTCTCGAAAAAAAAAAAAAAACAAACAAAAAAAAACCAGGTTGTTGCTCTGTTGGGATAGGGACTTAACCAAAATAATATTTCCTAGCCATTTAGAGGAACTGTGAGTTTTCTGTCGTCCTTCCTTTCTTCCTACCTTCTCCCTTTCCCCTGTTGGAGCTTGTTTGCTTGCTTTGTGGCTGTTAGGATGTTAATCAGGCAATCTTGTATTGCCCAGCAATATTTAATTTTAACGTAGCATTGTTCATATTTAAATTAATCACTGGTGAACTTACATGTTGATTACAGGTAGCCTCAGAGAGAATATGCTTTTCTAAAGAATATTTTTTTAATTGTAGTAAAACATACATAACAAAATTTTACTCTTTTAACCTATGTATGTATGTGTGTAAGTAGGTGGGTAGGTAGAGATGGAGTCTTGCTGTGTCACCCAGGCTGGTCTTGAATTCCTGGCCTCAAGTGATCCTCCCACTTCGGCTTCCCAAGGTGTTGTGATCATAGGCATGAGCCACTGCACCTGGCCATTTTTAAGTGTACAAGTCAGTGGTGTTATGAACATTTACCATGTTGTACAGCTGTCACCATTTTCTGTTCCAGAACTTCATCAACCCAAACAGAAACTTTGTACTTTTTAAACAGTAATCTCTCCTTTCCCTTCCTCCTGTTCCCTACTATGCTCCGTTTCTACTTTGTGTTTCTGTGAATTTTCCTGGGAATTTTTTTTTTTTTTTTTTTTTTTGAGACAGGGTCTGGCTCTGCCACCGAGGTTGGAGTGCAGAGGCGCAATCTCGGCTCACTGCAGCCTCTGTGTCCCAAGCTCGAGGGATCTTTCCACCTCAGCCTCCAGAGTAGCTGGGACTACAGGTGTGTGCCACCGTGCCTGGCTAATTTTTGCAGTTTTTGTAGAGACAGGGTTTCACCATGTTGCACAGGCTAGTCTTGAACTCCTGGGCTCAAGCGATCTGCCTGCCTCGGCCTCCCAAAGTGCTGGGATTACAGGTGTGGTGGCCAGAATTTTGTTTTTTAATCCACTATATTGGTCTATGTTTTACATTTGGCAGCAAAAGCTCTCAGTGCTTTTGGATCTTGTTTCATTTGTTGGACATTCTGGTAAAATTTTTTTTTTTCATTAAAGGTAGGCTAGGGTTGAGGGAGACAGCAGAGTATTGCTTTAAAGTTTGCTGAAAAACATGCCAACTTTATTACTGTTTCCCTTGGTATTGCTGATGGGCTTTTCTCTTTTTTCTAGGACTTGGATGTTGTGGGTGATGGTATGCAGTGTCCTCCTTCACCTTTGCTTTTTGATCCTTCACTAACCCTTGAAGATCATTTAGTCAAAGAAATTGCTGAAGACCCAGTGGATATTTTGGCAAGTGAAGAACAGTCCCACCTGTTTCCCTCATGTAGTGACCTGGCCAGGCAGAGGGTTCCCTGCTGGATAGCACGTACTCCTGGAGGGGAGTGGGGTGTCATCACTAGTAAAAGATGCTCCACATGTCTCTCACTCATTGAATACCATATAAGCAAAGCACTTTTAAAAATGCCCTACTCCACTCCTGTGTACCCTTGTTGCTGTAGTTCTCCAGATGGGCTCTTAGAACACCTAATGGCCCCTGATCCTCATATCCCAGAGTAGGACATACCTTTATTTAAATAAAAGCTTGAGACAAGGAATCTAGGGAAATCACACCTTCTGAGGGAGAGCTCATCACTGAAATTGTTCTCATTGTAGAAGGACCAGTAAAGTAATGTGATTTGAGTTCTGTCCGTGAGCCTTGGGTAGAATTCCAGTGGCCCTGACTGAAGACCAGCAGTTGTACTGTGGCTGTTGGTTTCAAGCAGAGGCCTAAAGGACTGTCTTCCTGTGGTCTTTTGGCTGTTCTGGGACCTCAGCAGGGAATGGCTATTTCATTTGGAAGAAACAACCTACAGCTCACCATCCCATTGGAAGAGGCTCAGGAATAGGCTCTTCCAAGGGACTAGGATAGCTAATATGGGAAGAGCATCTGTCCAGAATTAATTAATTTCTGTTGTATTGTTCTTATTGCTAGTATAAGTGGCCACTGATAAGTTAGATTCATACTTCAGACCACAGTGAATGAATTTCTAACTGAAGTGCCTTTATTTCTTTTAACAGGGCCAGATGCAGATGGCTGGAGATGGGTGCAGATCCCAGGGATCTCGAAATTCTGAGAAAGCCTCTGCGCCGTTGTCTCAGAGTGGATTGGCTACTGCAAATGGGAAGCTAGAACCCACTTCTATTAGTTGATAGTTTGTTTGAGGAACCATTTTACTTTGGTGGATTTAAATTTCTCTTTCTTCAAAGAAGTATTTCTGATCATCTCTCACAAAACATAGGCAACCCAGACTACCTTGTTTTTCTTCTGGATTGAGTATTATAGTCAAACGTAAAGCCAAATTTTGAGGACATGGACCATGGGTTTCTTCCCACTCAGGGCAAGGAAGAGAAACAGAGATAATCCCTATCAAAGCTTTTGGGATTATTTGGGACCATACCTAAAAGGAAAGTGACATCTTTGTAATGGGATTTCCCAAGTCATGGATAGAAATCCACTTAAGTAACTAGGTGGGAGCCGTCTTTGTGAGTGGTGTCTTTGAGATACTGTTGGCCCTAATATCTGGTTATCTCTATCTAAAGACCTGCAGTTTAGCTTTTCTTCACCTCTACTTAATTGGGCAATCTTTAACCCCTTTCCCTGGTGAACTCTGGCTTTTATCCTCTGAGAAAACAGCCCAAGGACTGGGTCCTCCTTATCCATCTTGCTTTTAAACCTATGTAAATTTCTGTGGTTGCTATCTTATGTAAAATATAGTAAAAATTTATTGTATATAGTTTCTATTAAGTGTTAAAGAAAATGTTATGAAAATATCAGACAGTCACCTGAATTGAATGCATGTTTTGTTTGAGAGTATAGTCTCTTTTTCACGGTTTTAGGGACCTGTCTCTGATGGGAAAGGGAAGTCGGGACAGATGATACTTCCATCCCAAAAAGTAAATGAATTTTCAGTAGCTCATTTTGGTTTTGCTTTGAAGGAAGAAGTAAACGAAAAGGGGCAGGACTTATTAAAGCCCATCAGTTCCAAATATCTTTCTTTTTTTACCCTCCACTCTGTGTCTTCTACACCGACTCCCATTTCTCACGATTAATGCCAATGCCATCTCTGCCAGGCGTGGTGGCTTACGCCTGTAATCCCAGTACTTTGGGAGGCTGAGGTAGGCGGATCACTTGAGCTCAGGACTTCTAGACCAGTCTGGGCAACATGGTGAGACCCTGTTTTTTTAAATTTTAAATAATTATTTTTTAAAAAATAATGCTAATACCATCTCAAAATTCTCTAGTGGTAGGAATATACTTAAAACAGAGAAATTGGGCCTGATGCTGGATCACTAAGATAGACATAGATAGGTATTGTCAAGATCGTTTTGACACTGAATCTTAGAGCAGGGTTAAAATAGAAGTTCAGTTAGGGTTGAGGTACCTACGCTAGAAATTGTCTGTTTCTATACTGCATTATGACAAGGAGGGCAAAAGATTACTTTCTATAAGAACTGAAATGGGCACAGAATGGCTTACAGTTACACCATCATCTTAACTCTAAGCATTTACATTCAGAGAATGGTCGAAAGTAACTCATAAAAGGCCCATCAGATGAACCACTGGGGAGATTGCCTTTACTAGGTCTTCCAGTGATACTGTTTTTAAGTTTGTAGTTCCCACTGCTTTTTTGATTCCCTAGTCTAGTACTTTTTTTTTTTTTGAGACGGAGTCTGGCTCTGTCGCCTAGGCTGGAGTGCAGTGGCTCAATCTCGGCTCACTGCAGCCTGCATCTCCTAGGTTCAAATGATTCTCCTGCCTCAGCCTCCCGAGTAGCTGGAATTACAGGCATGCACCACCATGCCTGGGTAAATTTTGTATTTTTAGTAGAGATGGGGTTTTGCCATGTTGGCCAGGCTGGTCTCGAACTCCTGACCTCAGGTGATCTGCCCGCCTCAGCCTCCCAAAATGCTAAGATTATAGGTGTGAGCCACCATGCCTAGCCTAGTCTAGTGCATTTTATACTTTATCCACAAAGACAAACATTACTTTTTATTTATGTGTTTGTTTATATTTGCGATGTGATCTTACTATGTCACCCTGGCTGGAGAGCAGTGTCATGATTATAGTTCACTGCAGTCTTGAACAGGGCTCAAGCCATTCCCCTGCTTCAGCCTCTTAAATATGGGACTTATGTACCATCATGCCTAGCTAAGACAAACGTTACTTCTTACACAGCTATGAGCTTGAACATGACTTCTCAGATATCCTCTTCCTGTTGTTTAAAAATATATAATTTACAGACCACTAGCAAATACATCACCCAGCATGATTGCTAAAAAGTAAATTAATAGGCCCGTCAGCACTTTCTGGGGAATGAGAGCCAGGGAATCTACTCTTAGTACCTCAGAAATTGTGATAGCCACGCATGCTTGCAGACTCAGCTGTGGTGAGTTTTGGGAAGGCTATGTTTGGCTACCATTCTCCAAGGTTCTGGCTCTTACTAGGTGCGGAGAAAACACGAAGAAGCGGTAGGAGGGGCCTCAGGCTGCACTGTATTACTGAAAAAGTTTTGGCCCTGGTAATGGAGTCTCTAAACAAAGGTCTGTTAGAAGAAATGGCCTAATACCCTTGTTGTGCTCGGTCACTGGCAGCAACCTGAGGGAAGTGTGATACCTTGGTAGATCCAAAGATTAGGATGCTGGAAGCTGTCAGTTAACTGCAGCTCATTCTCTTGAAATCAGGGCAGCATACCTCCATGGCTACAGCCTTTTGTCAGATCCACTTCTCCCATGCATGTTCGTGATTCCTGGGGACCTTTTAAAGGAGAAACGGGTACAAATTACAGCCCTCATAGCTACAGTTTTGTCTTGGGAACTGCAACTGGTAATCATCTCCCCTCTATTATACATTCTAAATTCCCTCAGTTATTAACGATGGTAGGTCTTGGTTTGCCTGGTGGTGTGAACCTAACTTCATTCCTGGCAAGTCTTGAGCCTTTGGTAAACATACCCTTCTCAGGCTAGGGTTGCTGCACGTGTTAATTCAGTTACAGTTGTGTGAGGGAGTACCAACTGTATAGGCAGAATAATCATCCCAAAGATGTCCACATCCTAATCCCTGGGATCTGTGAATATGCTATTGTAAAATGGCAAAAAGAACTTAGGCCGTGGTCAAGTTTAAGGGTTTTGAGATGGAGAATAGCCTGGATTATCCAGGTGGGCCCAATCATGAATCCTTAAAAGCAGAGAACCTTTCCCAGCTGTGATCAGAAGCAATAGCGTGAGAAGGTTTCTGTTGGTTCTGTATGTGTGCAAAGACTGGAGAGAGGTCTCTAGTTGTTAAGGATGACCCCTTTACCAAAACTGACAGCCAGCAAGGAACTGCCTTAGAAAACCTGCCTGCTTCACTCCATTATGCTTCATGTGTGACTCCTGGTTTAGGCCCTCATCCTTTCTCTTGAGAAAGGCAGTTGTCTCCTAGTTGGTCTCTCAGTCTTACCCTTTTTCAATCCATACTGCAGCCAGAATGATCTTAAAAACTTTATTCTGTCTCTCACTGCTTATGGCAACCCCTAGCCTTCAGTTACACTTCATTGTTGTCAGGAAAAAAATAAATAAACCAGCTGCTTTAGCATGGCATTTAAGACTTCATAATCTGATCATATTTATCTATGGGCAGTCATCCTGAAATGTTCTTTCTCTTACAGGCTATTCTCCAGCCAGTCTTGGATTTATTTGAAAAGGAAACATTGAAATGTAGCCAAGTACATGGGGTTTGAATTCAGAAGGACCTGGATTGGATCCTGGTTTTGCTACTTACTCTGAGAACTTTGTGACTTTGAGAGAATCACTACCTCTCTGAATCTCAGTTTTCTCGACTGTGTAATAGGGGTAACACTCACCTACAAGTATTGTGAGATACAGTGAAAAACAAAGAATTAGAAACTCAGAAACATGTAAACCCTCAGAAAATGGTAACTTATTATTTTAAAAGTATAAGTTCTCTCTTTTCAGCTCAGGCATCACTTCATCCAAGTTTTTCAATGATTAGTTAATGCTGACATTGAATGAATACAAGCAAAATAGCAAATCCAGCCATGTCTATAGGTTCATTCATTTGTAAGGGAAAAGTACAATTCTGTAGACAAGATAGTAACTCAGTCTTCATGTTTACAGTTAAATATTTAATCTGCTGACTTACTATTACAAGTAGCAGTGCCTATGCAGCTTGTGTTATTTTGCCTTGCTCCCCTTTCAGCAAAGTTGTAAGATTCATCCTCTTTGTCTACATAAAAATGTTTTCATTTATTTTCATTACTATATATAGAAACTTACTACTTTTTTTTTCTTTTTTGTTGTTTTTTTTGAGACAGAGTCTCGCTGTGTTGCCAAGCTGGAGTGCAATGGTGCGATCTCGGCTCACTGCAACCTACACCTCCTGGGTTGAAGTGATTCCCCTGTCTCAGCCTCCTGAGTAACTGGGACTTACTACACTATTATTCTACTATGTGTAGAATTTTACTACATGACTACATCACTACTTATTCACTGTAATGTTGAGAGACAATTGTTTCCAGTTTTGGATATTTCAAGAATTAGTCATTAATATTTTTGTATGTTAAGGGCCGGGCATGGTGGCTTACACCTATAATCCCAGTGCTTTGAGAAGCTGAGGTGGGAAGATTGCTTGAGTCCAGGAGTTACAGATCAGCTCAGGCAACATAGTGAGACCCTGTCTCTATAAAAATAAAAAAGCTGGGCATGGTGGTGTGTGCCTGTATTCCCAGCTACTTAGGAGGCTGAGATGAGAGAATCTCTTGAGCCCAGGAGTTTAAGGTTACAATGAGCTGTGATCTTACACTCCAGCTTGGGTGATACCAACACCCTGTCGCTTTAAAAAAAACAAAAAACCGAACATGTATATAGCTGTTGCACATGTGCCTACATATCTCTGTGGGATGCCCAGCAGTGTAATTTGGGTCATAGGGTAGATGTATTTATAGCTTTGCTAGATAATGTAAAGCTAGTTCTCCATAGGGGTTTAACCAATTTATTTTATTTTTTGAGGTGGGGAATCTTGCTTATGTTGCCCAGGCTGGCCTGGAACTCCTGGGCGCAAGTGATCCTTCTGCCTCAACCTCCCAAGAAGCTGGGAATACAGGTGTGTGCCATGATGCCCAGCTGGACTTTGTTTTTGTGTATAAGGGAGGTAGAGATCCAATTCTTTTTCTCCCATATGATTATCTGTCACGTGGTTTTTCTCTGCTCCCATGCAGTGCCAATTTTGTCAAATGGTCTGATTTTGGGCTCTCTGTTGGGTTCCATTGGTCTGTTTTTTGTATCTCTGTTAACATTACACTATTAGAATTACTTTTGTTTTATAATAAGTAATGATTTCTGTCTGGTATAGCAAATTATCCCACTTGGTTCCTTTAAAGGAATGTTGTGCTGGTTTTTACACTGTTGTTTGCTGGGGCTAGAACTCTGCAAATCACATTTCTCCTTTGCCAGCTGGCTGGCCTGTAGGGACTACTAAAGGCGGGTTGTAGGGCTAGAAGAGACATTTTCCTTTTTCTTTTTTTTTTCCTTCAAGATGGGTCTCACTTTGTTGCTCAGGCTGGAGTGCAGTGGTGCCATCTCGGCTCACTACAACCTCTGCCTGCCAGGTTCAAGCTATTCTCCTGCCTCAGCCTCCTGAGTAGCTGGGATTACAGGTGCCTGCCATCACACCCAGCTGATTTTTGTATTTTTAGTAGAGAATGGGTTTCACCCTGTTGGCTAGGCTGGTCTTGAATTCCTGGCCTCAAATGATCCACCCACCTTGACCTCCCAAAGTTCTGGGATTACAGGCGTGAGCCACCGCACCTGGCCCAGGACACGTTCCTTCTCTGCTTTCTGTCTCTCAGCATTCTCTCAGTAACAACTCCTCATTCTGACATCACTTGGTTCCAGTTTGCAGTTTTTTTCTGCACTCCCAGAACCACCCTCATTGTGCCTCTTCAGACGTACAGTACCGGCCAGCCAGCATTCCTTCTCAAAGGTCAGAGTCCCAGATGTGTGGGGTCCCTCCTTCAAGCTCCTCTTCTGAGATCCTGAGGTACCTTTAGCAGCCAAGCAGCAACCGTTTCTCAAAATTTGAGTCTCAGGTCTGCAGGGCCCTTTCTTTCAAACTTTTCCTTTTGTTTCCCCTGCCCTAGGGTGATAGCTGCTTCCTTTAGTTACTAATCTGTGATACTGCAGTGTTCCTTTTGTAATTTTTCAGATCTCTAATACAGTATAGCAATTATTTTTTATTTTATTTTATTTTTTTGAGACAGAGTCTTGCTGTCGCCCAGGCTGGAGTGCAATGGCGCGATCTCGGCTCACTGCAGGCTCCGCCCCCCGGGGTTCATGCCATTCTTCTGCCTCAGCCTCCCGAGTAGCTGGGACTACAGGCGCCCGCCACCACGCCCGGCTAATTTTTTGTATTTTTAGTAGAGACGGGGTTTCACTGTGTTAGCCAGGATGGTCTCGATCTCCTGACCTCGTGATCCGCCCCCCTCGGCCTCCCAAAGTGCTGGGATTACAGGCGTGAGCCACTGCACCCGGCCGCAATTCTTTATATTAAATAAAGATTTTATATAGCTGTGTTTCAACACATTAGAGATTAAAGAAGAAAAATAATCTCAATAGATGCAGGGTTTTAAAAATAATATTTAATAAACGTGATTTTTTTTTTAACTTAGTAAAGCTAGGAGTAGAAAAGGTTTGTTAGCCTGATAGTATCTACAAAAAATACTCCAGCAAGTTTTTTGAAGTTTCTCTTTGAAATAGGGATTAAGAGAAGTTTGCCCACTATTACATTTCTATTTAGTATTGTTCTGGAAGTCCAAGCCAGAATCTTCTGCCTCCCTCTGAGATTCTGATTAAATCTGTGCTAAATATCTTCTCACTCTATACCTCTTACATGGAAATTTTTCATCTTTTTCTTGCCTTCTTGGATAGTTTCTTCTGACATCAATTCATGGCCACCCATTTTCTTCCTGTATGTATTATTTTGAAGCACTTCTCAGATGTATCATTTAATCTGTAAATATTTTGTTATGTATCTCTAAAAGATACACAAATATCATACTTTAAAAAATTAGCAATAATTCTTTAATATCAAGTATTGAGTCAGTTTTCCAATTTCTAGTTGTCATATTTTTGTGTGTATGTATGTATGTATGTAGGTTGATCATTTATAATTCAAATGAAGTTCACACAATATGATGACTTGATGATAATGTCTTATAAGTTTCTTTTAATCTATAGGTTACTCTCTTTCTCCTAATTTTGTTTTGGAGAAAATAGGTGGTTGTTCCTGTGTAGTTTTCATAGTCTGGATTTAGCAGATTGCACCTCCATACTGTAGTTTAACATGTTATTCTGTTGGTATTTCCTGCAAGTTGGCAGTTGGGTCCAGAGGTGTGATGTCTTCTATCAGGAGGCATGTAATGTCTGGTTGTCTCTTTTTGTGCTGGTAGCAGCCTTTTGATGCTCATTGCTGAGATCTATTGATTCATTAGGTGTTGTAAAATGGTGATATTGTGAATTTATTTCTTTTTTATCTATTTGGAAAACTGAAGAAATTTCTCTTTATCCAGTATTTGGATACTCAGTGGTATAGTTTGCATAGGAAAAGCAGGATAAATACTTAGTCTGTTCAGGCTGCTGTAACAAAATGCTATAAACTAGGTGGTTTACAAACAGCAGAAGTTTATTTCTCACAGTTCTGAAGACTGGGAAATCCAAGATCAAGGCATTAGGAGATTCAGTGTCTGGCAAGGGGTCTACTTTCTTAAGGCAGCACCTTTTATTTATTTCTTTTTTTTGTGACGGAGTCTTGCAGTGGCACGATCTCCACTCACTGCAACCTCCTCCTCCCGGGTTCAAGTGATTCTCCTGCCTCAGCCTCCCAAGTAGCTGGGATTACAGGTGCCCGCCACCACGCCTGGCTAATTTTTAGTAGAGAGGGGGTTTCACTATGTTGACCAGGCTGGTCTTGAACTCCCGACCTCATGATCCACCCGCCTCGGCCTTCCAGAGTGCTGGGATTACAGGCATGAGCCACTGAGCCTAGCCAGCAGCATCTTCTTGCTCTGTCCTCATATGGTGGAAGAGGCTAGTTAGCTAGCTCTCTGGGGTCTCTATAAGGGAACTAATCCCATTCATGAAGGCAAAGCCCTCATGACTAATCACCTCCTCAAAGGCCCCACCGCTTAGTACTATCATCTTGTGGGTTAGGATTTCAACATGAGAATTTTGGATGCTCGCTTCGGCTGCACATATACTAAAATTGGAATGATGAAAAGATTAGCAAACAAATTAATTTTAAAAAAGATTAAGAAATTTGTGGGGTCACAAACATTCAAACCATAACAATACTTAACTCTTTTTCTTTATTTACTATTTTTCTTTTTTTTTTTTTTTTTTTTTTGAGACGGAGTCTCGCTTTGTCGCCTAGGCTGGAGTGCAGTGGTGCAATCTTGGCTCACTGCAAGATCCTCCTCCCAGGTTCACGCCATTCTCCTGCCTCAGCCTCCCAAGTATCTGGGACTACAGGCGCCCGCCACTACGCCCGGCTAATTTTTTTGTATTTTTAGTAGAGACGGGGTTTCACCGTGTTAGCCAGGATGGTCTCGATCTCCTGACCTCATGATCCGCCCACCTCAGCCTCCCAAAGTGCTGGGATTACAGGCGTGAGCCACCGCGCCCAGCCCTTTTATTTACTATTTTTCAAAATAATGAATTGGGTCATTAGCAACCTTCAAAAGTAATCAGAGTTTTAAAAATTATAATGAAAGGCCAGGTGCGGTGGCTCATGCCTGTAATCCCAGCACTTTGGGAGGCCGAGGCGGGTGGATCACCTGAGGTCGGGAGTTTGAGACCAGCCTGGCCAACGTGGTGAAACCCCATCTCTACTAAAAATACAAAAATCAGCTGGGTGTAGTGACAGACGCCTGTAATCCCAGCTACTTGGGAGGCTGAGGTAGGAGAATCGCTTGAACCCGGGAGGCGGAGGTTGCAGTGAGCTGAGATTGCGCCATTGCACTCCAGCCTGGGTGACAAGAGCGAAACTCTATCTCAAAAAAAAAAAAGAAAAAAAAACTTACTAGTACCTACATTGTCCTATTTGTGCCCAAGGAGATGTTCTTCAGTTCACGTCTGAGTCCTTTTGATGTGGCCTCAGTAGGCTTTGCAATTTATATGTCAGTATGTTCTAGGCTTGTTCATTTCCTACTCCAAAGCCAGAATCACCCATTTCTACAAGGAGTTCTGGTTTCCTTTTTTTTTTTTTTCTTTTTTTGAGACGGAGTCTCGCTCTTCCCCCAGGCTGGAGTGCAGTGGCATAATCTTGGCTCACTGCAAGCTCCGCCTCCCGGGTTCACACCATTCTCCTGCCTCAGCCTCCCGAGTGGCTGGGATTACAGGCGCCTGCCACCCCACCCGGCAAATTTTTTGTATTTTTAGTACAGACTGGGTTTCACCGTGTTAGCCAGGATGGTGTCAATCTCCTGACCTTGTGATCCACCCGCCTCAGCCTCCCAAAGTGTTGGGATTACAGGCATGAGCCACCGCGCCCAGCCAAGAGCTCTGGTTTCTTTTTAATAGGAAATGATGGTTTACAATCTCAGTGCTAGGGATGTCCATTGCAGATATAATCGTCATTGTTTCTATACTTTTTCAGTGAACAGAGATAGATATAATGCCTCATAATTTCATAATGACATTTCACATTCCGAACTAGGGACTTTAACATAACCTCTTCTGTCTTATATCTGTACATCATTTTTTTCATGCCGACCATCTCCATTCTCAAGAACAGTAGGATGATAGAATTAAAATATAAGCTCACTCCTCATTTGTTTTTTTTTTTTGAGATGGAGTCTCGCTCTGTCGCCCAGGCTGGAGTGCAGTGGCGCCATCTCGGCTCACTGCAAGCTCCGCCTCCCGGGTTCACGCCATTCTCCTGCCTCAGCCTCCCGAGTAGCTGGGACTACAGGCGCCCACCACCATGCCCGGCTAATTTTTTGTATTTTTAGTAGAGACGGGTTTTCACCGTGTTAGCCAGGATGGTCTCGATCTCCTGACCTCGTGATCCGCCCGCCTCGGCCTCCCAAAGTGCAGGGATTACAGGCTTGAGCCACCGTGCCCGGCCTTCCTCATTTGTTTTAAAGAATAACTTCTATCCCTTGCATTTCTTGTCTCTCCCTTACCTTGTAGGTAGCCATTTATATAAATTTTATGATTTATTCTCCTATTTACAAAAATATAAGCCTGTAGATTTTCATTATCTCAAACCCTGGACCTAGTAACAGTTTGTACTCCTTTGTTTTAGAATGCTCATCCCTTTACCTTTCACTTGTTGATAGGTCAGCTCTATGATATTCTTTTGATTTGTTGATGACAGGCATGGAGGGAATTCCCACATGCTAACTTGTGCAGCAAAATGTCTTAGGATGCCCAGGTGACAAGAAACAGGTAGGGAAGTGACTTTGGCAAGAGGCTCTGAATGAGGTATAAGGTTGCAGTATCAGGCTTCTTCCTTTATTACCCTTGAATGTCATGGTAATAGTAAAAGGGTGGAAATGATGTAATGGGAATGTTGTTTTATGCAACCAGTGTGTGTGTGTGTTAAAAAATGGATCCTTTGGGGCCAGGTGTGGTGGCTCACACCTGTAATCCCAGCACTTTGGAAGGCCAAGGCAAGCAGATCACTTGAGGTCAAGAGTTTGAGACCAGCCTGGCTAACATGGTGAAACCCTGTCTTTACTAATAATACAAAAATTAGCTGGACGTGGTGTGCACCTGTAATCCCAGCTACTTGGGAGGCTTAGGCATGAGAGTTGCTTGAACCTGGGAGGCAGAGGTTGCAGTGAGCCAAGATCATGCCACTGCACTCCAGCCTGGGTGACAGAGACTCGGTCTCAAAAAAAAAAAAAGAAAAAGGGTGGTGGTGGGGCACTCTGGACCATGTCCTATTTTTCATGGTGTCCAGCAGCTATTATACAGCAACATACTATCCTGAGATTTTGTGAGCCAGAATCGTCTGACTCTTAGCTGCATTACCCTAGGAAACCAAAAGGTTATGCTAGGGCTATCAAAAATACACAAACTGGCTGGGTATGGAGGCTCACACCTATAATCACAGCACTGTGGGAGGCCAGGGTGGGAGTATCACTTGAGGCCAGGAGTTCAAGACCAGCTTGGGCATCATAGAGAGACAGACTCCCATCTCTACAAAAAAAAAAAAAAAAAAAAAAAATTAGCCTGGTATGGTGCTGTGCACCTGTAGTGCTAGCTCCTCAAGAGGCTGAGGCGGGAGGATTGCCTGAGCCCAGAAATTTTGAGGTTGCAATGAGCCATGATCATGCCACTATACTCCAGCCTGGGCCACAGAGCGAGGCCCTACCTCTTAAAAAAAAACAACAAACAAAAAACACAAACCAAAACGAAATGTTAATATCAATAAATGTTTCAGTCAAATCTTGGCCTAGGGCTGTTTTATGTTTTGAAAGTAACTTTGCCTGTGTTTTGTACAAGTCTTAGTGTGGAGTAACTCATTTTGCACCCACGTGCTACCTAAAGCATATAGTCATGCACCACATAACATTTTGGTCACAGATGGACTACATATGTGATGGTGGTGCCATAAGGTTATAATATGGTATTTTTAGTGTACCTTTTCTATGTTTTGCTATGTTTACATACACAAATACTGTAGTTGCCTATAGTATTCAGTACAGTCACATGCTGTACAGATTTGTAACTTAGGAGCGATATGCTATACCATAGAGTGTAGGTGGGTGGTAGGCTATACCATCTCGGTTTGTGTAGGTGTACTCTATGATTGCACAATGATGAAATTGCCTAATGACATATGTCTTAAGAAGGTATCCCTGTTAAACATATATCCTATTCATGACTTTCTTTAGTCCCTCACCTGCTTCTCACTTGCCTTGTATTTGAGCATTTATTGACATATAGATGAACCTGATATGAATGAATATATTAAGCTAGTAGTGTTCTAAGTATACTAGGTATTATTCCCTACAGTGTGCCAGAACTGTGATGGCATTGGTCTTATCCTTGATAAATGATGAATTCCTGGTAGCTATGTATATGGCCAATGCTCACAAATATTTGTTGAGTTAAATTTTTAGCATTACTAGCTTGTTATCACTGTCTTTCAGCTGCAGAAAAAATGCTGGACACAAAGCTGAAGCATGGTGCAACAGTCAGTTTTACTATAGTCTGGGGAAAAGTCTGCCTTCAGACCAGGATCTGTCTGTCCCCTCTGGCCCAAGTCTGCATAGGCCACCATGGCTGCAGTGACAAGAGGGGACTAGGGAGACAGTACCCATCTTGTCAATATTGAGGGGACCTCCACCACACCTAGCTAATTTTTTTGTATTTTTAGTAGAGATGGGATTTCACCATGTTAGCCAGGATGGTCTCGATCTCCTGACCTCGTAATCTGCCTGCCTCGGCCTCCCAAAGTTCTGGGATTACAGGCATGAGCCACCGTGCCCAGCATCTCCTTCCTAATAAAGAAAGCTTATTGGTTTTCAATAAAATAATACAGTGGAAGATCAAAGCATTACTTGTGTATGGAATGGCAGTTTTTCTTGTCCAGAGAACTGCCGCTTCTACTAGTGGGCACTGTGCCCTGGGGTGGTCTCTACTGTGGGGCAAAATGATTGCTTGCTTTTCTTTTAGTGTAGCCCCCTTCCCTCTGCTGCTTGCTCTTTTGGATGCAGCATTAAAAAAAGGTAGGTCAAGTTTTTAGGACATGCGTTTGAATTCAGCGCGCTGCGGCAAACTGCTTCAAAGTCCGATTTACATCCAGATTTGGGGATGATCAAAAAAGTCCACTGTTACCTCTGCTACTGTTTTTCATTTTGTTTTTTTAAATGGGCAGAAAAGTTCATGTCTTGCTGGCTACAATCATAGACGTGTGTATGTTTCTTTCTCTTCTAATACCACAGACATCTTTGAGATGAGCAAAAGATAACAAAAGCAGCCATAGGTAGCCAGCCGAATCATTGCCATTTATTGAAAATACCATGCCTTCCTTACGTCAGTACAGTGCCAACGTTGTCCTGTCAGGTGATCATATTTGTGAAAGTCACCATTCTGTTCCACTGATCTGTTCACCTGTCTTTTCACCAATACTATGCTATCTTAATTACCATGGCATCGTAATAGATCTTGATATCTGGAAGTGTGAGATGTCTGGTTTTTTCTTCACAAAAGCTGCCTCAGCTACTCTTCAGTTGATTTTTTTTTTTTTTTTTTTTTTTTTTGAGATAGAGTCTTGCTCTGTCTCCCAGGCTGGAGTGCAGTAGTGTGATCTCGGTTCACTGTAACCTCCTCCTCCCAGGTTCAAGCCATTCTCCTGCCTCAGCCTCCTGAGTAGCTGGGATTACAGGCGTGTGCCACCACGCCCGGCTAATTTTTGTATTTTTAGTAGAGACGGGGTTTCACTATGTTGGTCAGGCTGGTCTCGAACTCCTCACCTCATGATTCGCCTGCCTCGGCCTCCCAAAGTGCTGAGATTACAGGCGTGAGCCATCGTGCCTGGCCTTTTTTTTTTTTTTTTTGACCGAGTCTCACTCCATCACCCAGGCTGGAGTGCAGTGGAGCAATCTCAACTCACTGCAGTCTCTGCCTCCTGGGTTTAAGTGCTTCAGCCTCCCAAGTAGCTGGGATTGCAGGCATGCACCACTACGCTTGGCTAATTTTTGTATTTTTAGTAGACATGGGGTTTCACCATGTTGTCCAGGCTGGTCTTGAACTCCTGGCCTCAAGTAATTTGCCTGCTTCAGCCTCCCAAAGTGCTGGAATTACAGGCGTGAGCCACCGTGCTGGCCCTAGTTGATTTTTAAGAGACTAAAAAGAACAATGTTGTGCTTCTAGGATTGAATGAAAACACTCCACATCCAAAGCTCTGTTAAAAGAAGTGTCCCAAACAAAAGAATTAACTTCTCTTTCTTTTTTTTTTTTGAGACGAAGTTTCACTCTTATCACCCAGGCTAGAGTGCAACGGTGTGATCTCAGCTCACTGCAACCTCTGTCTCCTGGGTCCAAGCAATTCTCCTGCCTCAGCCTCCCGAGTAGCTGGGATTGTAGGCGCCCGCCACTATGTCCAGCTAATTTTTTGTATTTTTAGTAGAGACGGTGTTTCACCATGTTGGCCAGGCTGGTCTCAAACTCCTGATCTCAGGTGATCCACCCGCCTCGGCCGCCCAAAGTCCTGGGATTACAGGCATGAGCCACTGTGCCTGGCCCTAACTTATTTCTTAAGTGCAAAGTAAACATCTACAAAAAAATATGTATGCACTCTCAACTTTGATGATTTTATGTAGGGAGCAGAAAGGAGTTGCATTAGATTTTGATTAAGGATCTGTTTATATTAGTTACTGGTTGGATTATTCTGGGTGGGAATTTTAGATTCCCTCCCTGGGTTTGTAATGGGACAAAGGATAGGACCGTATCTAAATCCCCTTTCTAGGCAACTAACCATAAAGTAAGGGATCAGTAAACATATTTTAACCAAATGTAATGCAAATCACCAAAGGAGGTACAGAATCTGCATCCACACAATGAAGAATCTTGCTAATTACGGGGGGTTAGGGTTTGTGGTGGGAGAGTAAAGAGGACTCTTTGGAGAAGTAGAGGAGTGAGGAGGAGTATTTGTCAGTGCCTTTGCTGTGTCATAAGCCACCCAAAAACTCAGTGGCTTACAACAGCACTTATTTTTCTTGCTCCTGGGTCTGGTGGATTGCTGATGGGTTGGGGTGGGGAGGAGACTCTATTTCATGAGCCAGGATTTGGGTTGGGATCAGGTCTGTTCCAAATGTCTCATTCTGGGATGTAGGTAGATGGATAGTGCAGCTCTCTTCTGGCAATCACAGGAGCACAAGAAGCCAAATGACACCAAGCAAGCCCATTTTTCATTTCAACTTAGTCATATGTGCTAACGTTTCATTGGCTAAAGCAGGTTGCATGGCCAAGTTCAACCTTGATGTAGTGGGGAAATAATACTCTGTCCTATGTGTGGTCTGGAAGATCACATGACGTAGGAGGTAAGGAATTGGGAATAATAATTCATTCTACCCAAGGAGGGGACAGAAATCTTTTTTTTTTTTTAAGACGTAGTCTCACTCTGTTGCCCAAGCTGGAGTGCAGTGGCGTGATCTTGGCTCACTGCAGCCTCTGCCTCCTGGGTTCAAGCAATTCTCCTGCCTCAGCCTCCTGAGTAGCTGGGATTACAGGCCCACAGCACCACGCCTGGCTAATTTTTGTGTTTTTAGTAGAGACGGGGTTTCGCCATGTTGGCCAGGCTGGTCTCAAACTCCTGATCTCTGGTGACCCGCCCACCTTGGCCTCCTAAAGTGCTGGGATTACAGGCGTGAACCACCGTGCCCAGTCCGGACAGGATTCCTGGATGGTTGTGAGAGCCCACCTTGCTGCTTCCTGGAATGTGGAGGTACAGAGAACTTCCTCTAGGAGATCTGGGAGATAATTAGCCCTAGTATAGAGCTGTGTAACACTAATGCTATAGTACAAGCCGGCCTCACTTTATTTCCTCTTCACTTTATTTTCCTGTTCTTCCACTCCTTCCTTCTCCTACTTGGGAACCCTCAGCCGGGACTTAACCATGGTGTGTTGCCAACAAAACAAGGAAAGTATTTGAGCCAGCAGTTGTAGCAGCAGCAGCGACAGCAACAGCAGCAGAAATGATGAAATCCATTCAGAGAAGGAGGCAGCTGCAGGAGCAGCAAGGCAGTGATAGTGCCAACTGGGGAATGATTTCTGTAACACAGAGGGTATGGCAAGGGTCAAATAAGATCTAGTGTCTGAAAGTGCTTTATAAACTGTTAAAAGAGGCCGGGCGCAGTGGCTCACGCTTGTAATCCCAGCACTTTGGGAGGCCGAGGCGGGCGGATCACGAGGTCAGGAGATCGAGACCACGGTGAAACCACGTCTCTACTAAAAATACAAAAAAATTAGCCGGGCGTGGTGGCGGGCGCCTGTAGTCCCAGCTACTCGGAGAGGCTGAGGCAGGAGAATGGCGTGAACCCGGGAGGCGGAGCCTGCAGTGAGCCGAGATCGCACCACTGCACTCCAGCCTGGGCGACAGAGCGAGACTCTGTCTCAAAAAAAAAAAAAAAAAAAAAAAAATAACCATAATAGCAAAATGCAGTGGCTCATGCCTATAACCCCAGCACTTTGGGAGGCTAAAGAGGGAGGATCACTTGAGCCAAAGAGTTCAAGACCAGCCTGGGAAACACAGTAAGACCCCATCTCTACAAAAAAATAAAAAAAAATCAGCCGGTCATGGTGGCACATGCCTGTAGTCCCAGCTACTCTGGAGCCTGTGGTGGGAACATCGCTTGAGCCCAGAAGGTTGAGGATGCAGTGAGCCATAATTGCACCACTGCACTCCAGCCTGAGTGACCAAAAATAAAATAGCCACAATGAAAGCCAGCGTTTATGGAATACTTTATAATTCATAAGGCAAATATTAACTGATTACCTGATTTAATAAATATTCAATTCTCAGAATGAACCCCAAGGTGAAATGTATGTTATAACTTGTTCTTGCAGCATTGGGGTGAGCTATCAAGAGTGTTGAGAGGTGAAGCCAGTTGGATTTCTGGGTCGGGTGGGGACTTGGATAACTTTTCTGTCTAACAAGAGGATTGTAAAATGCACCAATCAGCACTCTGTGGCTAGCTAGAGGTTTATAAAATGTGCCAGTCAGCGCTCTGTAAAAATGCACCAATCAGTGCTCTGTGTCTAGCTAAAGGATTGTAAATGCACCAATCAGCACTCTGTGAAATGGACCAATCAGCACTCTGTAAAATGGACCAATCAGCAGGATATGGGAGAGGCCAAATAAGGGAATAAAAGCTGGCCACCTCAGCCAGCAGCGGCGACCCACTCAGGTCCCCTTCCACGCTGTGGAAGCTTTGTTCTTTCGCTCTTCACAATAAATCTTGCTGCTGCTCACTCTTTGTGTCTGCACCACCTTTAAGAGCTGTAACACTCGCCGCAAAGGTCCACAGGTTCATTCTTGAAGTCAGCGAGACCACGAACCCACCAGAAGGAATAAACTCCAGACACATCTGAAGGAACAAACTCCAGACACACCATCTTTAAGAGCTGTAACACTCACCACAAAGGTCTGCAGCTTCATTCTTGAAGTCAGCGAGACCGAGAACCCACTGGAAGGAACCAACTCTGGACACAGCGTGACCTCTAAGGGCTAAATCAACAGTCTTTCTACCCTGCCCTGGGTTAGGACCCTGGGGTCCTGCTTCGATCTCTTAGCAGGGAGGAGGCAAGAGGAAACTGACATATAACTCTGTAGTTATTCTGTCCTGTTTAGTTTGATAGTTTAACATCACAGATTAACATAAAACCAGGTTAGATCCCTGCAAGATAATGGAGACAGACAGTAAAATGCAGCTGAATGACAAATGTAAATAGGAAATCCCACTGCAGTAATTTAGCACCGAGTTTCTTCCATAGGAAGCAGAGAGCAGATCTGGGCCAGGAGGAGGACAGCACAGGCTCTGGGCTGGGGCTGAGATTTTCTAGGAACAGACTGGCATGGCCCTTCCCGGAAAAAACTGGACAAGTGTGTGACATTGGCAGAAGAGAGGCAGAGTGGAGAGTCTTAGGTGTAGAAAAGGTGACTCAGTCTCAAACAATGTCTCAATAAAGCTTATAATACCTCAATATGAGCAGTAAAACTTCCTGGTCAGCCCTTCAGTATAAACTAGTTTCAAAATATACTTGTAGATAACTACATGAACTAGTATTCTCAATAAGGCTGTTAGCTAAATCCAGTAAGATGTTGGACGATATGTAATAAAAATAAAGTTTGGCTTTGGAATAACTGATCATCCTAAGCCATCCTTTATGAAGATAATTGGAAAACCAAGCCAACTGACTTTCAAGACTAATCTTAGATCATGATAAAAAACATATGTCAACAATACATACACATTATAATAGCTCTGCTATTAAAAATTTATTTCTAGTTTTTTTATGCACTTTTTATATAGCTATAATTATTATCATATGTACAATTTGAATCCTGATGTTTCACCTAACATTTTATTATAAGCATGTTATTGGGCCGGGCGCGGTGGCTCACGCCTGTAATCCCAGCACTTTGGGAGGCCGAGGCGGGCGGATCACGAGGTCAGGAGATCGAGACCATCCTGGCTAACACGGTGAAACCCCGTCTCTACTAAAAATACAAAAAATTAGCCGGGCGAGGTGGCGGGCGCCTGTAGTCCCAAGCTACTCGGAGAGGCTGAGGCAGGAGAATGGCGTGAACCCCGGGGGGCGGAGCCTGCAGTGAGCCGAGATCGCGCCACTGCACTCCAGCCCAGCCTGGGTGAAAGAGCGAGACTCCGTCTCAAAAAAAAAAAAAAAAAAAAAAAAAAAAAAAAAAAAAGCATGTTATATATCCCACATTTAAAATAATAATATAATATTCATTATGTAGCTGTAGCATAATTTGCCTAACCATTTTTTTCAGGGAATCTTTGGGTTGGGAGGGACTGTAAGCTATATATAGGCCAGCATTTCACTAAGAGGGGAGGTTATTTATTCTCTTTGTATGTATTTCAACTGAAAAGAAGGCAGTGTCTTTTTAGGGTATCTCAGTGTTTCAACAAATCGAAAATTTTAAAACATTTATTTAACATTAATATTTTTGAGCAATGAATCATTATTGCATACATTTATGGGATACACTGTGATATATGTATAAATGTGGCAGGATTAAATCAAGCTAATTAACATATCCATCATCTCACTTACCTATCTTTTTTTTATGGTGAAGCATTTGAAATTTATGCCCTATTTTGAAATAAATAAGACATTATTATTGACCATATTCACCCCACTGTTGCAACAGATCCCAGGACCTATTCTTCCTACCTGAAACTTTGTACCCTTTGATCAACAACTCCCCATTCCCTTCATCTCCACCCCTCTCCGCAAACTCTGGTAACCATCTTTCTAGTTTCTACGTCTATGAGATCAACTTTATTAGATTTTACATATAAGTGAGATCATGATGTATTTGTCTTTTTGTGCCTGGCTTGTTTCACTTAACATAATGTCCTATAGATTTATCCACACTGTTGCAAATGATAGGATGTCCCCCCTTTTAAGGCTGAATAGTATTCCATTGTGTATATATGTTACATTTTCTTTATCCATTCACCTGTTGATGGACACTTAGGTTGTTTTCATATCTTGACTATTGTGAATAATGTTGCAATGAACAGGAGGGCACAGCTATTCCTTTGACATATTTGTTTCAGTTCCTTTGGATAGATATCCAGAACTGGGATTAATGAGTTGTATGGTAATTCTATTTTAGTTTTTTGAGGAACCTCCATATCATTTTTCATAATGGCTGTACTAATTTGCATTCCCACCATCAATATATAAGAGTTCCCTTTTCTCCACATCCTCTCCAACACTTGTTATCTTTCATCTTTTTGATAAAAGTCATTCTAACAAGTATGAAGTGATATCTCATTGTGGTTTTAATTTGCGTTTCCCTAATAATTAGTAAGGCTGAACAGTTTTTCATGTATTTATTGGTCATTTATATGACTTTTGAGAAATGTCTGTTCAGGTCCTTAGCCCATTTTTTAATTGGGTTAACTTATAAATAAACGTTTTGGAGCTCCACACATATTAGGCATTATTGGATGATCAAGACACAGGATCTGCCTGCAGATTAACTATGGTACAGTAGGGAATATGTGACAACTGCTACAAAAGAGCTGCATAGTTTATTGAGAAAGGATTAAGGGAAGTTAATGGAGAGAGTGGAATATGCACTAGAATGTAAAACAGTAGAGATTTTAGAAAGTTAAAAATGAGGGGGCTGGGCGCGGTGGCTCACGCCTGTAATCCTAGCACTTTGGGAGGCCAAGGCGGGCGGATCAGAAGGTCAGGAGATCAAGATCATCCTGGCCAACGTGGTGAAACCCTGCCTCTACTAAAAATACAAAAATTAGCTGGGCGTGGTGGTGGGCGCCTGTAATCCCAGCTACTCAGGAGGCTGAAGCAGAAGAATTGCTTGAACCCAGGAGGCAGAGGTTGTAGTGAGCCAAGATTGTGCCACTGCACTCCAGCCTGGGCGACAGAGTGAGACTCCATCTCAAAAAAAAAAAAAAAAAAAAAAAAAAGTTAAAAATGAGGGTAAGGTCTTCAGCTTCCACCCATGAAGGAGTGACTGGTACCAGTCTAGTCCTCCTGATGTAAACAACTACAAAATGGACAACATATAAAACATCTGTTTTCAGCTATTGGAAAACATATAGCACAGAACCTTAATCCCTTAGAGAAGGGAAGTCCTACCATCACATTAGTTTTTCTGTCTTGACACACTTTCCAGACCTGGAATCCAGGAGGGCCTAAGCTGAGGAGACAGAGATCAGAGTTTGGAGAGGCAGAGATTGTTTAAATTTGTAGGGCAGAAGAGTAGGGAGGTATAGTGAGAAAGAATTTCAGGAGTCTCATGAGACTTTGGCTGAATATTACTAGGAGCTGTAAGTTAAGCAACCACTAGAACTCATACAGAATGGGAGATGTTAGATCTTCAACCGTTCAGGCTGGAGAAATCTCATTGAAAACTGGGGGTATGCAGCAGATACCTCAGAAAGGCCACACCCTAGGTATAGGTATAAATCAGTCCAAGAATAAAAGCTAATCAAGACTTATTCGAACAAAACTTAAAAACAAAGCTCGAAAAGATTAAACTGAACCTTAAGTACCTTAACTGTCTACTAGAACAAGGCCAATGGATCACGAGGTCAGGAGTTTGAGACCAGCCTGACCAATAAGGTGAAACCCCCTCTCTAGTAAAAATACAAAAATTAGCCCGGCATGGTGGCACGTGCCTGCAATCCCAGCTAGTCAGGAGGCTGAGGCAGGAGACTCGCTTGAACCTGGGAGGCGGAAGTTGCAGTGAGCCGAGATCACACCACTGCACTCCAGCCTGAGTGACAGAGGATCCATCTCAAAAACAAACAAACAAAAAAAAATCCAGACTCCCCACAACAGGATATCCATAATGTCCAGAATCTAATAGAACAATTAGTAGAAATACAAAGAAGCATATAAATGTGACTACTAACCAGAGAAAAATGATAAAAGACATCAGCAAGATGGCAGAATAAAAAATCCCAGACCCTCTTTCCTCCATGAGAACATGAACTTAGCAATATATAAACCTGTTTGAAAAATCCAGAAACCAGTTAATAGGTTCTTGCCCCTCAGTTGAGTGTGAAGGCAACCCCATCAAAACTTAGCAGGAAAATTTATGACATTCACTCACCCTTCCCTCTGGCACGGCATGACATAATCTGAAGGAAACCTCCAACTCTCAACTTCTTCCTGGGAAGGGAAAGGAGTGAAACGTGCATCCAACATTCTGACTTATGAAGATGCTGTTGAGGGAGCTGCCCAAATTTAAGCACTGACAGGAACAGTGCTCAGGTTGGGGCTGGTTAAGAACAAAGGTGATCAACGTGGTTTGTTCCAGCACCAGAGTCTGCAGTACCACAGATAAACACTAGGTGGAACTCCAGTACCGCAGCTTTCTACAGCACCTGAGAAGCGGCAGCATTGCAGACAGACACAAGAGCTCCTGAGTAGAAACTGGCAAACATCTTCATTTAGGTTGACTATGGTGAAGCAAATTTTCATATCCATCATCTCATGCAGTTACTCATGGTTTTTGTTTTTGTGGCAAGAGCAGCTAAAATATACTCATTTAGCTTGAATCCCATAGAGTACAATTTTATTACCTATAATCCTCATGTTGTATGTACATTTGATCTCTAGATTTGTTCATCCTACATATCTGCCACTTTGCATTCTCTGACATACATCTCCTCATTTCCTCCTCACTCCCGCTCCTGGTAACCAGTGTTTTGTTCTGTAAGAAATGAACTTTAAATATAAATATAAACATGAGAATATGTCATGAAAATGATTATTGTAAGAAAGATGTACTTGTCAAGAAGGTGATTAAAGTAAAACAACAACAACAACAACAACAACAGAAAGCTGTAGTGGTTGTATTAATGTAAGACAAAATAGATTTCCAAACAAGAAATTTTCTAGGAATAAATAAGAATTTATATAATGATAACGAGTTAAATTCATCAAGAAGGCAGAACAATCTGAAATGTGTGTGGACTCAATAACAGAGCTTCAAAATGAAGTGAATGAGGGAAAAACTGATAGAGCTGAAATGACTGCAGTTGGATATTTCAACATTCTTCTCTCAACCATTTATTCAACGAGTAGTCAGAAAATCAGTATGTATGTAGAAAACTTACAAAACACTATCAACCAACTTGATGTGATTGACATTTATAGTACACTTCATGAATAACAGCAAGAAAGACTTTCTCACCAAAATAGACCATATACTGGGCTATAAAACAAAACTCAATAAATTTCAAAGAATTAAGATAAAGCTGAATATTTTCTATTACCACAAGGGGAGTAAATTAGAAATAAACAACAATAAAATATCTAGAATTTAAGCAACATACTTTTATTTTATTATTATGATTTTTTATTTTTTTCAGATGGAGGCTTGCTCTGCTACCAGGCTGGAGTGCAGTGATGCGATCTCGGCTCACTGCAACCTCTGCCTCCCAGGTTCAAGCGATTCTCTTGCCTCAGCCTTCCGAGTAGCTGGGACTACAGACACACACCACCACACCCGGGTAATTTTTTGTATTTTTGTAGAGACAGGGTTTCACCACGTTGGCCAGGCTGGTCTCAAATTCCTGACCTCGTGAACCCGCCTCGGCCTCCCAAAGTGCTGGGATTATAGATGTGAGCCACCGCGCCCGGCCTATTATTATGATTTTTTAAGAGACAGAGTCTCACTCCGTTGCGCAGGCTGGAGTGCAGTGGTGTGATCATAGCTTACTGTAACCTCAAACTCCTGGACTCAAATAATCCTCCTGTCGCAGCCTCCTGAGTGGCTGGGACTAGAGGCATGTGCCACTATATCTGCTTCATTAATTATTTTTTTTTGGAGAGACAAGGTCTTGCTATATTGCCCAGGCTGGTCTCAAACCCCTGGCCCCAAACAATTCTCCTGCCTTGGCCTCCCAAAGTGCTGGGATTACAGGCATGAGCCATTGTGCCTCGCATGCAACGTGTGTTTGAATAACCCATGGGTAAAGGAAGAAACCACAAGGGAAATTAGAAAATATTTTGAACTAAATGATAATAATTACAGATGAAAAATTGTGAAATGCTGCTAAATCAGTGCTTAGGAGAAACTTTATGTCTTTAAATGCTTATGTTAGAAAGATACATATTTAAAACCAATAATTTAAGCTTCCACTTTAACAAGGTAGATCAAGAAGAGCAAGATGAACTCAGAGTAAATAGAACAAAGAAAATAATAAAGAATGGAAATCAATGAATATAAAGGAGAAAAACCAATAAAACAAAAATTAGTTTTTAAAAATTTGAAACAGGGTATTGTTCTGTCATTCAGGCTGGAGTGCAGTGATGTGATCATGGCTCACTGCAGCCTAAACCTCTTGGGCTCAGGTGATCCTCCCATCTCAGCCTCCCAAGTAGCTGGAACTACAGGTTTACACCACCATGCCTGGCTAATGTTTTTGATTTTTTGTAGAGTCAGGGTTTCACCATGTTGCCCAGGCTGGTCTTGGACTCCTAGGCTCAAGTGGTCTGGCCTTCCAAATTGCTGGGATTACAGGCAAAAAATTAGCTCTTTGAAAACAATCAATACAATTGATAAATTATCAGCTAAATTGACTTAAACCCAGACAAACACAAATTATCAATATCAATAAACAAAAGAAGAGGCATCACTACAAACCCTATAGATATTTAAAGAATTAAAAGGCAATATTATGAACAACCTTATGCCAATACGTTTGACAATTTAAATAAAATTTTTAAATTACTTGAAAGATGCTAATGACCAGAATGACATAAGAATTAATACAAATCTGAATAACTTTATATCTATAAAAGAAATTAAACTCATAATTGCTGTAGTTTGGTAGACTCAGCCATTCCAGTCTGCTGGTTTTGGAGAATATAAAGTCTGGATGAGGAAAGGTCCCTCACAAAACAACACAGCCACTTTGCCAGACTGTGGTCAGACTGCCCCTTTAAGCGGGACCCCAGTTCATTCTTCCTCACTGGGTGGAACCCTCTCTGCGGGAGCTTCAGCCACTCCAGCTAGGGTTCTACAGAAAAAGCTCTGATCTCTCCCTGGGATAGAGCCCCTGGGGGGAGGTGCAGCTGCTGTCTTTGTGGTTTGGTTGATTCAGTCTGTTCCAGCCTATTGGCTTTGGAGAATACAAACAGTCTGGACAAGGAAGGGTTCCTCCCAGTTCAGCACACCCGCTCTACCAAAAAGCAGTCAGATTGCTTATTTTTTTTTTTTTTTTTTGAGACGGAGTCTTGCTCTGTCCCCCAGGCTGGAGTGCAGTGGCATGATCTCGGCTCACTGCAAGCTCCGCCTCCCAGGTTCATGCCATTCTCCTGCCTCAGCCTCCCGAGTAGCTGGGACTATAGGCGCCCGCCACCACGCCCGGCTAATTTTTTTTTTTGTATTTTTTTAGTGGAGATGGGGTTTCACCGTGTTAGCCAGGATGGTCTCAATCTCCTGACCTCGTGATCCACCTGCCTCAGCCTCCCAGGGTGCTAGGATTACAGGCATGAGCCACCATGCCCAGCACAGATTGCTTATTTAAGTGGGACCCTGATCCCATTCCTCCTGACTGGGTAAGACCTCCCAACAGGGGTCTCCAGACACCTCCTACCAGTGCGTTTGGGCCAGCAACAGGTCAGTACCCACCTGGGACAGAGTTTCCAGAGGAAGGAGCTGGCAGCCATCTTTGCTGTTTCGCAGCCTTCACTGGTGATACCTCCAAGTACTGGAAAAAACAAGGCAACTAGGGTCTGGAGTGGACCCCCAGCAAACCACAGAAGCCCTACAGTAGAGTAGCTTGACTGTTAAGAGAAAAACAAACAAACAAACAGAAAACAACAGCAACAACGTCAACAAAAAAGACCCCACAAGAAGTCTCTTCAAAGGTTAGCAACCTCAAAGATCGAAGGTTGAGAAGCCCACAAAGATGAGGAAGAATCAATGCAAAGAAGCTGAAAACTCAAAAAGCCAGAGGGCCTCTTCTCCTCCAAGTGACCACAACACTTCTTCAGCAAGGACACAAAACTGGGCTCAGGCTGAGATGGCTGAATTGACAGAAGTAGGCATCAGATGATGGGTAATAATGAACCTCACTGAACTAAAAGAGCATATTCTAACCCAATGCAAAGAAGCTAAGAGTCATGATAAAACAATATAGGAGGCTTGGTGCAGTGGATCACACCTGTAATCCCAGGACTTTGGAGGCTGAGGCAGGCAGATCACGAGGTCAGGAGTTTGAGACCAGACTGGCCAACATGATGAAAACTGTCTGTACCAAAAATACAAAAAAATTAGCTGGGCAGGCCGGGTGCAGTGGCTCAAGCCTGTAATCCCAGCACTTTGGGAGGCCGAGGTGGGCGGATCACGTGGTCAGGAGATGGAGACCATCCTGGCTAACATGGTGAAACCCCGTCTCTACTAAAAATACAAAAAAATTAGCCGGGCATGGTGGCAGGCACCTGTAGTCCCAGCTACTCGGGAGGCTGAGGCAGGAGAATGGTGTGAACCCGGGAGGCAGAGCTTGCAGTGAGCCGAGATCGCACCACTGCACTCCAGCCTGGGTGACAGAGCAAGACTCCGTCTCAAAAAAAAAAAAAAAAAAAAAAAAAAAAAATTAGTTGGGCACGGTGGCGCTTGCCTGTAATCCCAGCTAATTGGGAGGCTGAGGCAGGAGAACCACTGAACCTGGGAGGCAGAGGTTGCAGTGTGCTGAGATCAGGCCACTGCACTCCAGCCTGGGTGACAGAGCAAGTCTCTGCCTCGACAAAATACAAAATGAAACAATACAGGAGCTAATAGCCAGAATAGCCAGTTTAGAGGGGAACAAAATGGACCGGATGGAGCTGAAAACACAACATGAGAATGTCACAATGCATCACAAGTATCAATAGCAGAATAGACCAAGTGGAGGAAAGAATCTCAGAGCTTCAAGACTATCTTGCTGAAATAAGACAGGCAGACAAGAATAGTAATAATCTCGGAGCTTGAAGACAATCTTTCTGAATAAGACAGGCAAAAAAGAATGAAAAGGAATGAACAAAACCTCAGCGAAATATGGGACTGTTTAAAAAGACCTAACCCTATGACTGATTGGGGTACCTGAAAGAGATGGGGCAAGTGGAGCCAAGTTGGAAAACATACTACAGAATATCATCCAGGAGAACTTCTGCAACCTAGCAAGACAAGCCAACATTCAAATTCAGGAAATGCAGAAAACTCCAGTAAGATACTCCACGAGAAGATCAACCCCAAGACATAATCCTCAGAGTCTCCAAGGTCTAGGAGTAGGAACCCGTGTTATTGTCTCCAGAGGTGCTCACTAAGAAAAAATGCTCACTAAGAGACTCTTGACTTTTGTAATGTTCTGCCCTGTTTCCAACCTTGTCTGAATTCTAATGTGTTATTACTTGCCATTCATCTCTACCTCTCTTTTGGGTTTTGATCTCTCTTTCTTACCTATTCTCACCCAACCTGTGGGTCCTGGTACTGATTTTCCAATGCTTGCCCCATCCTTCGGTGGCTGCTCTTGATTTCCAGCTAGTGGCCTGATAATCTCTTTTCCACAAATTCTGACACATATCCATCATAGTTTGAGTCTTCTTAATACAAGTGTTCACCTGTACCCCCATCTACCTCCAAAGATCAGGCTTTTCTTCTTGACTAGAGTAAGAAAGAGGGAGTTTTATCTTACCTTCCTCTACAGTTGTGTTTTCAGAAGCTTTTCCTTTGTTCCAGGTGCTGTCTCCACCATCTCCATCTCTAACTTAGGTCCTGATTCATCTCTCTGATGGCTCTAGCCTGGAATTTCCAGGCTACTTCCCTCATTTGGACTGTGCTTCCTTTCTACAGGCATTATGGGAAGGTTGACATGGGTGAGAACTTTCACGTTAATACTTTTTTATTATTCACAACACTGTCCATGTAAGACTGGATGAGTATTTCCAATATTCCCTCTAAACGGCTGGTGTAATCAAAGAAAGTTATAGGAGAAAAACACGTAAAACTGACACTCTATGTGGTCTTTATAAGAATTTAAGAAGGCCTTTAACATGGAGGTTAAAATCCTTGTTAGAAACAAGTGCTTGGTGCAGCAAAGAAAACCAACATGTAGGCAGAAAATTCCTCAGCAAGGCGAACTTACTTCTGCAGAAGGGCGCAGCTTGTGCCAGTCACAATTGCAAGAGCACACTGAGTGTGGTGGGGCAGGGGTTTTTATCCCTAATGCAATCAGTCCCTACTGCTGTGTTCTTTCCCCATTGGCTGGAGTTGACTGCACAATCTAAGCTAACCTGATTGGTTAATGATTGAAATTGAATACAGCTAACTAGGTGGGAAGAGGGAGGCTATCTGTTATGGTGTGAGGCATGTCTGGGCATGTCAGGGTGCGGTAAGGATGGGAAGAGTTGTTTACAGCATGGGTAACTAGAAACCCATGTTACTGCATGGGTCTTACAAACAAAGGACAAGGAACTAAAGCCTTTTGAAGAGGAATTTATCGTTTTTGACAGTTCCCCCTCTGATTTTATAGTTTTTCCTCTTCAAAACATCTCAGCATATCCCGGCTCTGTTGTTCTTCTTGGGCATCTAGAAGGAAGAGTTTATCAGAATGGAGGGGGGGAGAACTAAGGGAGGTTTTGGTGAGAGCTGTTTCTACAAGTCTTCACACTAAACCGCAAATACAGGGTGTGACACAGCATCCTACAAGAATGAGCACGCCTATAACAGTTACAAGGGAGGTGAATATTGACGTCATAATTCCTTTCCATTTCCCAAACCATTTTTCCATGAGGCTTGTAAAGGGGTCATTTATTCCAGAATTTTTGGCTAACTCATTTGATAGGGAGGAAGGTCTTGTAGGGCTTTTTTTTTATTGTTCCTTCGGGGGCTGTGTTATTAGGAATAAAAGTGAAGCATTGAACTCCGATCATAACACAGACTCCGCCTTTCTCTGCTAACATCATATCAAGGGTTACCCTATTTTCCCAAGCCACCTGGCTGGTGGAGCCTGATTGTTCAGCTATTCTTTTAATAGTATCTCTTGTATAATTGACAAATTGCTGCTGATTATAGCAGATGTAATTTATCCAATCTACATTTTCATTTATAGTTGACCACCAGAACAATGCTGACTCAAACCTTGCAGCTATTTGGTTTCGGGCCATAAATTCATCTGGCACTTCTTGCAGAACTCCAATAGCATCTATATATACATGTGAGTCAAAAGACCTGTGAGGGGCACTTCTTTTTTTTTTTTTTTTTTTTTGAGACAGAGTCTTGCTGTTGCCCCGGCTGGAGTGCAGTGGCGCGATCTCGGCTCACTGCAGGCTCCGCCCCCCGGGGTTCACGCCATTCTCCTGCCTCAGCCTCCGGAGTAGCTGGGACTACAGGCGCCCGCCACCTCGCCCGGCTAATTTTTTGTATTTTTAGTAGAGACGGGGTTTCACTGTGTTAGCCAGGATGGTCTCGATCTCCTGACCTCGTGATCCGCCCGCCTTGGCCTCTCAAAGTGCTGGGATTACAGGCGTGAGCCACCGCGCCCGGCCGAGGGGCACTTCTTTATTCCGATTATCTCTCTTATTGTGTTGACGAGATGCTAGGGTGAAACGGATGGCCAACTGGACTAGAGCAAAAGTGCCACTCCAGTTACTGGGCAGAGTACCCAGTAGTGGTCCACTGCAGTACCACCATACGTCTGTTCGGGGATGAACCAGGGCAGACTGAGGGGTAAGCTCTTGGAAGGGCTTAGTTTCACTGCACCCAGTTAGGTTTCTGAGGGACATTAAATTTTCCCCTTGTCTTGCGAGACACAAGGTGAAATTAACATCAGAAGTGGGAGGCCAGATGGTTCTCAGAGGATGACTTGCAGGGCCTTTGGCTTCTGAGAATAGCAGTGAGAGAGTCTTGCATGACTCATTGCCCCAGGCAGTGGGGTTTTGAAAGAGAGCTACCATACAGTTCATGCCCAGTCCGTGAGAGGATCACCCAAGTGGAAAGGGGACAATTCGGGTCTCTGGCCTGCCTGTCATACAAGCGTCACAGTTGCTTTTGTTTAGCATGTAAACAGAATATTTAATCCATTCCAGCCAAGCATTTGCGTCTTGATACCCTGTTTCAATTGCTATAGTTTGTTTTAAATCTTTAACCTCTACAACAGCTACTTTGGTTTTATTACTGGGTATATAACGAAAAAAAAAAAGGTTTGTTTAGAGGACAATTTAGGAGAGGGAGAAGGGGGTGCAGGAGGTGGGGAAGCAATGAAGCATATTTCAAACGATCCTATGGGGTCGTTCCCTGAGACTTCTGTTCCTATACAATAGAAACGGCTTAATGAAGGGAAAGAACTCTGGGGAGCAGAGATGGTAATCTGTACTGGATTATATTGGTTCAGCTGACAATTGGGAGGAGTAACTCCTTTAGCAAAATGGGTCCCAGCTACTCGGGAGGCTGAGGTGGGAGGACTACTTGAGCCCAGGAGGTCAAGGCTGCAGTGAGCAGTGATTGTGCCACAGTACTCAAGCCTGGGTGACAGAGCAAGCCTCTCTCTCTCTGTGCGTGTGTCTCTAAAGTTAAACTATAATTTTCAGCTTTTCTTTTTAAATATCCTCTGCATTTAGGGATATATATTTAGCTCCCATAGTTAGCTTGGCCTACACCAGGAATGAACAAAGACACCTTGTAAGGTTAGAAGCAGGATGGAGTCAGCTATGTAGATTTCTCTCACTGTCATAATTTTTGCAAAGGTGATTTCATACAGAGTGTTCCTAAAGATAAGGACCAGTTTCCTTGTCTTGTATATTGTTAAGAGTATGGTTGTTTGTGAAGGAAATGTTTTTCATAGTTCCTTTGTGGCTCTCAACATTCATCAAACAGTTCAACATGGAGTCAGTAGCCTAAGATGGAGTCACTGATGTTAAGTCTGAAACATTGCTAAGTTCACAATTTCTAATGTCCTGGTTGTATTATAAAAATGTGTATTCTGCAGTTATTTGATATAATGTTGTATATACATCTATTAGGTCAAATTTATTAATTGTATTGTTAAAATCTTATACTGACTGGTTTGATCTTGTCTTATCAATTATTGAGAGATTAAACCCTTGCTTTGAGTTCAATTTTCTCTTCTTTTTTTCTAGTTTCCTAAGGTAGAAGCTTAGATTTCTAATTTGATACTTTTCTTCTTTAATATAGGCATTTAATGTTATAAATTTCCTTTTAAGCACTGCTTTAGCTGCAACCCACAAATTTTGATATATTTTCATTTTCATTCCACTTAAAATATTTCTTCATTTCCCTTGAGGTTTCCTTCTTGACAATTAGTTATTTAGAAGTATGTCCTTTAACTTCCCAATATTTGGGAGGGATTTTCCAGATATCTTTCTGTTATTGTTTTTTAGTTCTTTTGTGATATTTTAGTCCTATTTTTTGTTTGTTATTTTCTTATTCTATTTTGTTTCTATATGGGTTTGGAATCTTTGTTTTTCTATTATTTTACTAGTTTACCTGAAAATTTTGATAATGCACTTTTAATAAACTCTGAAGTTAATTAGTATCTTTACTATTTTTCTATAGAATGCAAGGCCTTAGGAAACTTTCACTCTAAATATTGCCCAACTTACATGCTTCTATTTTCTATCATTTTAATTTTGAATATTGAACTCCACAAAGCAGTGATTATCTTTTGTTACAGATCAGGCTCCCCTGAGAAACATTCTGTGATGGAGACTGGTGTACAAGTTGATTGGACAGTGGTTTTGGAATCGACATCTGCGTGTGTTTGTGGGGTGAGGTGGTGGGAGGCCGAAGGAAGTAGGACTGGTGACAGGGACAAGCTGTGCTCTGGTGCAGTCACAATAAAGTGCTCAGCCAATCTTGTGGGAAGTTGTGGAGCTGAGATTGCCCTGCAGACTTGTCTCTCACTGAGGCAAAGGGGCTCTCCCTTTGAGAGTAATCCTCAGATTGAGATTCACCTGAGTGCTATCAGCAGCTAGCTCTCCCAGCAGCTGGGGGAACCACTGCTTTAATCCTGAAAGGGGTGGAGGGAATCTGGGTGGTGCACTGTAGCATCCACTGGAATCCATTTGTGTGCTGCTTGGACCCACTTGCTTTGCATAAGCTCTGGGAGCAGCTCTTCCAGGATTTTGGTGATGTCTTTTCATGGGGAAAATTAAAAGAAGTTTAGCGATGTGAAAGTTGTCAGAAAGGTTCTCATGTTTGTATGCCTGATAACAAAACTATCACAAGAGATGGCAACAATCACAACCTTGCAAAGTCCATTGCAACCTTACACAAAAAATACTTCTGCAAAGGCATTTGCCCAGCAACTCTCTGTTCAGCCACGAACTGGCGTCACCCATGTTATTGACCCTGATAGCCAAGGATAATCATTTCATTTCTGTTTTTGTTTGTTTGAGATGAGGTCTTGCTCTGTCACCCAGGCTGGAGTGCAGTGGCGTGATCTTGGCTCACTGCAACCTCTGCCTCCTGGGCTCAAGAGATTCTCCCACCTCAGCCTCCTGAGTAGCGGGGACCACAGGCACGCACCACCACGCCTGGCTAATGTTTTGTATTTTGGTAGAGATGGGATTTCGCCATGTTGCCCAGGCTGGTCTCAAACTCCTGAGCTCAAGCAATCCGCCTGAACCTTGGCCTCTCAAAGTGCTGGGATTACAGGCATGAGCCACCATGCCCTGCCAATAAATTCAAAACAATTGTGTATAATCCTCCTCATTTTTCCTTTAAAAACTTTTGTCTTCCTTTACCTCCCTGAATATATACATAGTTTATTATGGCATATGTATTCCCATTGCAAAGCCTTATTGCCAAATAAATACCTTTTTCTTTTAGAAGGTCTCTCTCTGTTATTTCGTTTAACAGTGGGATAAATTATAGCTCCCACTGCTACAACTGGTCTCTAGGCTGCACCTGTCCCTTACTACTCATTCTAGATTCCTCTTATTCTAGAGCACTATTGCTGCTAGTCTAGTGGCTTACCTTGTGGTCCGACTCAGATCTTCATTCTTAAAGTTCTGAAAGCCTGGTTACCTTTCCCTTCTCAGGTTGTAATTGCTGAATTTGTAATTTACAATAAAAGTTGGGCTGGGCGCGGTGGCTCACGCCTGTAATCTCAGCACTTTGAGAGGCCGAGGCAGGCGGATCACGAAGTCAGGAGATCAAGACCATCCTGGCTAATACAGTGAAACCCCGTCTCTACTAAAAATACAAAAAAATTAGCCGGGCATGGTGGCGGGCGCCTGTAGTCCCAGCTACTCGGGAGGCTGAGGCAGGAGAATGGCGTGAACCGGGGAGGTGGAGCTTGCAGTGAGCCGAGATCGTGCCACTACACCCCAGCCTGGGTGACAGAGCTATACTTCGTCTCAAAAAAAAAAAAAAAAAAAAAGAAAAATAGTTGGGCAGGGAGGCTGGGCATGGTGGCTCACGCCTGTAATCTTAGCACTTTGGGAGGCTAAGGTGGGTGGATTACCTGAGGTCAGACATTTGAGACCAGCCTGGCCAAAACATGATGAAACCTCGTCTCTACTAAAAATACAAAAATTAGCTGGGCTTGGTGGCGTTCGCCTGTAATCCCAGCTACTTGGGTGGCTGAGGCACAAGAATCACTTGAACCCAGGAGGTGTAGGTTGCAGTGAGCTGAGATCATGCCACTGCACTCCAGCCTGGGTGACACAGCGAGAGTCTGTCTCAAAAAAAAAAAAAAAAAAATTGGGCAAGGAAGTGCCAAGAGACACCACAATGGATCACCTGCATGCCAAACATATTCTTCATCCCTAATCTTGATGATTAGGGTTAGTCATCCCTTCCAGGATAGTGAGTCCTTCATGCTTGTTAGTCTCTTAGCATGAGAAACGTGAAGCTGCCAGCTGTAGCTTAAAGTTTAATGGGACACCGACTACGTTTCCTAGAACTGAGAACTAATATCTCTTAGCTATAGAGCTCAACGTGACAGGGACAGGAAGTACAGATTCCCAAAATAGGTCACTAGGCGTGATGGTGAACAGGGCAGTTTTATGTCTACTCCTGGGTTCCCAGGTTCATGTATTCTATGTATCAGAGACAGCACCATACCATGGTCATGTATGCTGTCATGGAGAATGGCAGCCCATTTCCACAGGGTTTCCAAATCCCGTTTTAGAGCTTGCTGCCTTGAACTACTTTTGACACCAACCGTTTTAGGTCAGATTTCCTGGGTAACAGACTCTGAGATGGAGATTTGCGTGCAGGAAGTTTACTGGGAAATGTGCGTGGTCTCAACACCTGTGAGGTGAAGGATTGAAGAAAGCAGGATTGGCCAGAAGAAGATGAATTGTGATGTAGTCATAACAAAGCTTCAGTTGATTTCATAAGAGCCTCTGGAGCTGGGATGGCTGTGAAAAATTGTCCTCCATTGAGGCAAAGGGGCCAAGCTTCTCTATCCACATCAACCAGCCACTGGATGTGGACTGCTTCTGGGAAGTAAATGTGTCCCTTGGGCAAGGTGGCTCTTTTCAATGGAGGGGGGTTGGTTCTCCTCACTTGCATTCATAATAGTTCATTTTGTGTTTGGTAATTTTCTTTTTAGGGACAGAGTTTCACTCTGTTGCCCAGGCTGGAGTGCAGTAACATGATCATGGCTCACTGTAACCTGGGCTCAAATGATCTTCTCATATCAACCTCCTGAGTAGCTGGGGCTACAAGCACTTGCCACCACGCCTGGCTAACTTTTAAATTTTGGGGAAATAAGGATGGGGTCTCACTATGTTGTCCAGGTTGGTCTTTAACTGCTGGCCTCAAGCAATCCTCCTGCCTTGGCCTCCCAAAGCACTGGGATTACAGGCGTGAGTCAATGCATCTGATTGATGTGTTTGGTATTGTTTTCTGAGCTCCTAGTTAGTTAACTTAATCTGTGGAAATTTCAAGGACTTCCGAGGAGGATTGCTTATGCTTCTTCCACATCTCAATTTAGTTTATTTTCTCAGCTTGGAATTTCCTTGACTAGATGTGGTTGGTTATGTTAGCATGAACTTCAGGCCTGAGTGAGAACAGGCCAATAATTTTTCACTCTTATGGGAGAATATTACTATTATTGTTGTTGTTAATTATTTTATGCCCTGAGCTATGGCAGAGGCAGATAGCTTTTGTGGTGGCTTCCCTTTGCTAGAAGACAAATAATTAAAAGAAAGAGCCTACCTATCACTTTCGGAGATGATAGGATTATAAACCTAGAAACCCCAAAATGCTAGTGAAAAAATACTAGAATTTGTAATATTTTGGCAAGATGGCTGTGTAGAAGATACATTTGCAAAAAGTATCTGTTCTCTGTACTATTTATAAGCACTTAGAAGTGGAAAGGGAAAAATATCTCATTCATATTAACAACAAAAAGTGCCAAGTATTTAGAAAAAAAATAAAAAAGGCACTGAATCATATGAAGAACACTATAAAATCTTACTGAAGTGTATAAAATAAGATCTGAACAAAGGAAAACTACATATATCTTGAGATTTTAAATGTAATATTATAAAAAGTTTTCCAAAAATTATTATGTATATTGACTGTATGATTATGTATATTGTAATCTCAATTCAAATCTCAACAGACTTTTGGTGAAAATTGATTAAAATATATTAAAAATTTCATGAAAGAATAAATTGGGATAGGTTTATGAGACAGAACATGCAAATGTGGCAAAACATTGACAGTGAGTGGGTAGATAGGAAAGATACATGTGAGCTTATGATAATATTTTACAACTTTTCTGTAAGTTTAAATGACTTTTTTTTCCTTTATTTTTTGAGACAGAGTCTCGCTTTGTTGCCCAGTGCAATGGCACGATCTCGCCTCACTGCAACCTCTGCCTCCTGGTTCAAGCCATTCTCCTGCCTGAGTAGCTGGGATTACAGGCGCGTGCCACCACGCCTAGCTGATTTTTGTATTTTTAGTAGAGACGGGGTTTCGCCATGTTGGTCAGGCTGGTCTCAAACTCCTGACCTCATGTGATCCACCTACCTCAGCCTCCCAAAGTGCTGGGATTACAGGCATGAGCCACTGCTCCCAGCCTTAAATTACTTTTGAAAATAAGAAGTTTAATTAATCTTTTTTTAAAAAGAAGATAACAAGGAAGACTTGTGATATCAGACAGCAGAGCATAGCAAAAAGCTGCTGCAATGAAATCAGTAAGGTATTTGTGTCAGAATAGACAAATATGATAAGTTGAAGACAAAACCCAGACAGAATTGCAGATGGATTACAAATTTAAAATGAATAGCAAAACAATATGTGTTTATATAAATACAACAATTGATAAAAATATGGACTAACATATGGTAGACTTTTTTCCCTTTTTTGTTTTTTAAATTTTGGTGGGTACATCATAGCTGTGTATATTTATGGAGTACATAAAATATTTTGATACAGGCATGCAATGTGAAATAAACACATTATGGGGAATGGGGTGGTAGATTGTGAATATGAGTTGACAGGATGATATTTGGCAGGGAAGAAATGAGGAGGAAGAAAGGGAAGCCATTCCTAAAAGGAAAGGAAAAACTACCATGTTAACAAAAAATAGGATGTAAGATTCTATTAAAGGTGTTGATGTAAAATTATGTAACTGTTTATTTAAAAATAAACATTTTATAAATTAAAAATGAAAAATCAATTAAAATTTGCATAGAAATTTTGTTAGCTTCTTGGTAATTACATGTGTATTGGTTTGTTTTAGCTAATATTCAGTTAAAAAGGTAAAATTTAGTATCTTTTAAAATCATTTTTGTGTTATATTTCCATGCTTGCATTTTTTGGTTGATACTATCCCCAATTCACACAAATGAATCAATGGTTCATTTAAGTATAAAAACAGTGATATAAATAGTAATGCAAATACAGCAATCCAAAATAAGCCCATATAAATTGCAAGCAGGCCCTTGGTGTGGGATGTAGAATGTGAATCTATAATGCTAAGTAACTTTGTAAGGACTTTTGGACAAGCAGCTGAAAAAGAAAAATGCCAATAAAAATCATTCCCTTTCTAAATCTTAATTGCTTTAATTAACTCTTTAATTTGGTTAAACATTTGCATGAAATTTGGGTTTCAAGATCTAGCAACATTGTCTACCTAATGATAATTTTCCTGAATTATGAGAGAAAGAAGAACAAGATGAAGATATAAATGTATTTTAAAATAGAGACAGAGTCTTGCTCTATTGCCCAGGCTAGAGTGAGTGGCACAATCAAAGCCCACTGCATTCTTGAACTCCTGGGCTCAAGCAATCTTCCCACCTCAGTAGCTAGGAGTATAGGCACGTGCGACTCGCGAGTAGCTAGGACTATAGGCATGTGCCAGTATGCCTGGCTAATTTTTATTTTTTTTTGTAGTGACAGAGTCTTGCTATGTTGCCCAGGCCGGTCTCCAACTCCTGGCCTCAAGTGATCCTCCTGCCTCAGCCTCCCGAAGTGCTGGCAGTATAGGCATGAGCCACCGCAGGCACAAGGTGAGGATATTAACTGTAAGATGTGATGACCATTATGACTGTGGCTCTTAGGGTGTTCCCTCTAAATGGTAGGCCTAGGCTCTGTCTAGAAACTCCAAGTCACCTACAGACTACAGTTTCAGATGGAAAACGTGCCTTGAAACACATGCTTTCAATTTCTTTATTTTTAGAAATAAAGACATTTTATTTTTATTATGATTATTATTTTTTGAGATGGAGTCTTGCTCTGTTTCCCAGGCTGGAGTGCAGTGGCGCGATCTTGGCTCACTGCAGCCTTCACCTCCTGGGTTCAAGCTATTCTCCTGCCTCAGCCGCCCGAGTAGCTGGGATTACAGACTCCTGCCAGCATGCTCAGCTAATTTTTGTATTTTTAGTAGAGACGGGGTTTTGCCATGTTGGTCAGGCTGGTCTCGAACTCCTGACCTCAAATAATCCTCCTGCCTTGGCCTCTCAAAGTGCTGGGATTACAGGTGTGACCGACCATGCCTGGCCTGAACTTTTTATTTTATAAATAAAGAAATTTATTTTTAGAAATAAAATTTTTATTTTGTTCATCTCCAGAAAGGTGATTTCTGGTTTTAGAAACCTGGATTTTTTTCCCACAGCATCTGAGAGAATGAACATAATTTTCTAGTCTATTTCTAACAAAATCCAGGTAAGTGTATTGTAAATACCTCTTCACCATCTTGATTCAGCTCTCGACCTGCATGCAGAGCACCCTGAGTAAACCTCTCTGGAAAGGGAGATTTTGGAGAAGCTTTCTTCCTGGACAGGAAGAGTTGAGCAGGAGCTTTCTTCCACGAGCTGTGCTTAACGTCTTTCCACATACTTCCTCTTTCAGTGCTGTGATCATTGTGTATTGTTCTCCTTTGGACAATCTCCAAGAGGCTGCATCTTTCTCTGGATGTTTGCAGTTGTTCCCATTAGACACTTCCTATCCTCTTTTTCAGATGACCCCCAGGTATCCTATTATTTTACAAACATTTCTAGGGAAATAATGGTTCCTTTTTTTTATTTTTTATTTTGTTTATTTTCTTTTCTGCACTTAGTTGTGATTCCTGACCTGTATGCTCATTTTTATTGCTTATAGGGAAGGGCCAAGGTATAATCAAATTATAGGCAAGCAGGCAGCTGCCTTAGGTCTTGACGTGGCTGAAAGTGTAGAAAACCCCTGTGATTCTTGAGACCCTGGCCCACCATTTTACTCTATCACAGGTACTTAGTCAATAGCCTAGGGCAGGAGGCATTTTACACAAGACTCCACTATTGGAAGGACTAGTCCTCAGGACTAGCTTTTCTTATCTGTCCCTCTCCCACATGGTTCAAGGTCACCCTCAGCCATATTCTCAACAAAGCTTAGCGTGATAGAATTCCCATTCCTGTCGCGCACCCTTGCAGTGCCTCTGGGTGGATGCGGAGAAATGGAGTGGCTCCACTTTTGTTGTGTTTCTGAACATGTATCTCTCGCTATCAGAACTTTCTGCTCATCCCTTCTGGCACACCAAGATCCTCCACCTTCCCTTCACTCATGCCACTTCATATACTGGTTATCCATGGTATAGAAGACAGGATTTAACTGAGAGGACTTTTCCCTGACTCTGAATACATGTAGGAGGTAATGATATGGAAGGCCTTCAGTTTGTAAGTCTTAAATAGATTGGTTGAGATAAATGTTCCCTGAAACATAAGAAATCAAGTTGCTGGGCGCAGCGGCTCATGTCTGTAATCCTAGCACTTTGGGAGGCCGAGGCCGAGGCAGGCAAATTGCCTGAGCTCAGAAGTTCGAGGCCAGCCTGGCCAACATGCAGCAACTCCGTCTCTACTAAAAATACAAAAATTAGCCGGGCATGGTAACATGTGCCTGTAGTCCCAGCTACTCGGGAGGCAGAGGCAGGAGAATCGCTTGAGCCTGGGAGGCAGAGGTTGCAGTGAGCCAAGATCACGCCACTGCATTTCAGCCTGGGCAACAGAGTGAGACTTGGTCAAAAAAAAAAAAAAAAAAAAGGAAGAAGAAGAAAGAAGAAATCAGGTTTAGAGATGAGGACAAAGAAGACGAATGGTGGCATGAAGGAGCTAAGAGCTACTTGTCACCATGACATGAAGCTTGATGCCAGCAAATTAAAGGAACTATTTAGAACTAGTATCCTCAACTCTACTGGCTCGGGGGCACTGACCTTATCGAGGTTCCAGACATAAGCTTGTTCAGCCTTAAAGTCCAATCTTTCTACGGGCTTGGGTCCTTCCCACTTTCTGTGGCCAACTCTGAGGTTGTCTACAAGTTATTGGTCTTAGATTTATGTAATGTCTCAATGCCAATGTAGTATTTGGTTATTTATGGTAGGAGTGGTTAGGGGTGGCTCGTAGGATAGCTAGATTCTTTTTTTTTTAAAGACAGGGTCTCACTTTGTCTCCCAGGATGGATGGAGTGCAGTGGAGTGAACGTGGCTCACTGCAGCCTCGACCTCCTGTGCTCAAGTGTTCCTCCTGCCTCAGCCTCTCAAGTAGCTGGGACTACAGGCACATGTCACCATGCCCAGCTAATTTTTGTAATTTTTTTTGTAGAGATGGGATTTTACCATGTTGCCCAGGCTGGTCTCGAGCTCCTGGGCTCAAGTGATCCACCAGCCTCGGCCTCCCAAAGTGCTGGGATTACAGGTGTGAGCCACTGTGCCTGGCCTAGATGCTTTCATACAGGCTTTTCAATTATGCATTTTCCTTAAGTAGGAAGTCTTAGGATCCAAGTTATATTGGATTGTTGTAGTCTACGTTCCCATATTCTATTCCTATTTCTGAGCCTTCAGTCATAAGCTACCATATTAAGGAACTAATTCTGGGCTTTATATGGCTGGATTGGTTGGACAAGTGCCAGCTCTGATCCTGGGACTGTGGCATGTGATGACATACACCCCCTCTCCACATTCTGTATGTCTCTAGGGGGAGGGGGGAAGCTGGGTATAGAACTTTATTGTATTTTCTGATTGCCTCACTTATATTGCCCCCATGCCCTTCTTTGTTCCTGAAGTAACCAGAGACAGTGCTTCCCAGAACCAACTCTACAAGAAACAAAGGGATAAACAAAGCCAAATGGGAAGCAGGATCATGGTTTGAACTCTTTCTGGGCAGAGAACAATACCTGGTATGGACTAGATACTGGGAGAGGGAAAGGAAAAGTAGGGTGAATTATGGAAGGAAGCTGGCCGGCTCAGCGTTTCTGTCTTGGCATGACCAGTCTCTCTTCATTCTCTTCCTAGATGTAGGGCTTGGTGCCAGAGCCCTGAGGCATTCTGCATGAATATAAATAAATGAAACTGAGTGACGCTTCCATTTCAGGTTCTTGGGGGCAGCCAAAATGAGGTTCTTTGTCCCTCTGTTCCTGGTGGGCATCCTGTTCCCTGCCATCCCGGCCAAGCAATTTACAAAATGTGAGCTGTCCCAGCTGCTGAAAGACATAGATGGTTATGGAGGCATCGCTTTACCTGAATGTGAGTTCCCTGCTTCCTTGTTTCATCCATTCCTCATATGCTTCTCTCCTCCATCTCTTCTTTCTTCCACTTCGCCCCCTACTTTTACTTAATTATCTAATCATCCTCTTTTCTGCTCATTTGCCTACTCTTTCATTTCATGTATGTATATATGTATGTATTTATTTTTGAGATGGAATTTTGCTCTTGTTACCCAGGCTGGAGTGCAATGGTGTAATCGCGGCTCACTGCAACCTCTGCCTCATCGGTTCAAGTGATTCTCCTGCCTCAGCCTCCCAAGTAGCTGGAATTACAGGCACCCACCACCATGCCTGGCTAATTTTGCATTTTTTGTAGAGACAGGGTTTCACCATGTTGGCCAGACTGGTCTCAGACTTCTGACCTCGGGTGATCCGCCCTCCTCAGCCTCCCAAAGTGTTGGGATTACAGGCATGAGCCATCGCGCCTGGCCCCATTTATTTTCCTATCCTTTCTTTCTCTTATTGTCTGATTTTTTTTTTTGGAATTCTCCATCTCATCTTATCAAGAAACTCTTGAGCTTTGCCATCTTTGGAGACTGGCTTGAAAGCATTTTTATGTCTGAGAATTACAGTTCCTCCTTTATGCAGATCCTGTACATCTCTGTGGTGTCTCTTTCTCATCTTTCCCTCAGTGATCTGTACCATATTTCACACCAGTGGTTATGACACACAAGCCATAGTTGAAAACAGTGAAAGCACGGAATATGGACTCTTCCAGATCAGTAATAAGCTTTGGTGCAAGAGCAGCCAGGTCCCTCAGTCAAGGAACATCTGTGACATCTCCTGTGACAGTGAGTAGCCCCTATAACCCTCTTTCTCTGTTCTGAGGCCTGCCCTTGGGATAATCTCCTTTTTCGTGCCAAGCAGACCTCAGACTTTATTGCCTTGGCTGGGCTCTACAAAAATTGTGGGACTTGAATTGGCAGTACTGAGTAAGAAGCTGTTTGGATTTTTCATGGTCATCAAATCCCCAGACAGTTCCTTGAGGTTCACGGGTAGACAATCTGAGCTGTCTGAGAATCTCGGAATCTGATTGTCTGCATTTTCAGACAATCAGTTGATGAAGTCAGTCGATGAAGCTGATGACTCCTCCAGAGATATCCCAGGGAAATGAAGGAAGTCCCTACCTACCCAGGGTTAGACATTACCACACTGGTCCTTTCATATAGAAAGACAACAGGCACAAGCCTTGAGAGAACCCACTGGATCCAGGGGTTAGGGGAACTCAGTGCCTTTCTGGGTAATACTTCTCAGCTGTCTCATTCCTTTCCCTGTAACTCCTGCCAGAGTTCCTGGATGATGACATTACTGATGACATAATGTGTGCCAAGAAGATCCTGGATATTAAAGGAATTGACTACTGGTGAATCCTTATTCTATTTTCTATTTCCCCATCCTCCTCCTTACCCCATTAGCCCAGCACCCCTTTCCTCTTACCCTATCTCTTGGTCATTTAATGTAGAATACAGTGTCCGAAACAAAACTTACCTAGAGACTCAGGTTTCCGTTATTAAGTCTCTCTCACTGCACTCCTTGGTAGCAATTTTCCTAATAAGGGGTTGCCTAATGGAGGGCTCAGACCCAGGCCTCCTTTCACTTAGACTTGGACATCTAATTCCACTTGTTTAGTTCTATGCCCTAAAGCAAGCTGTTGGTTACATTGCATCTCTTTTGAACCCTACAATTTTCTTGGATTATTTTTTAGGGACTGTATTCCACTTGATGGCTGTGTCCCTTGACATCAGGCCAGGAATGTCTTTCTGTAATTCTCATCCACACTCTTCCACTTCAGCCCTCCTGGGAATGAATCTAGATGGAAATTCAAGCCAAGATTCAGGCAGCTAACTCACCTTGTCCCCTTCTCCATTATCAGGTTGGCCCATAAAGCCCTCTGCACTGAGAAGCTGGAACAGTGGCTTTGTGAGAAGTTGTGAGCGTCTGCTGTCCTTGGCACCCCTGCCCACTCCACACTCCTGGAATACCTCTTCTCTAATGCCACCTCAGTTTGCTTCTTTCTGTTCCTCCAAAGCTTATCTGTCTCTGAGCCTTGGGCCCTGTAATGACATCACCGAACTCTTGAGGACTATTTTCCAGGGATGCCTGAGTGGTGCACTGAGCTCTAGACCCTTGCTCAGTGCTCCCGATGGCACTTTCACTACAGCACAGATTTCACCTCTGTCTTGAATAAAGGTCCCACTTTGAAGTCACTGGCTGTAATTTTTTCCCCCCTGGAGGGAAGGGGAAGAAATAGGATGAGTAGATGGACACTGAAGCCATAGGTCATAGCCACCTTCCATCTCTACTGAAGTAGGCTGAATTTACAATAGAAAGGTGAAGGTTACTTTCTGTACCAACTCAATGCAACAAACTTTTATTGATCACCTAATCTATTCAAGGAACTGTAGAGGGATCCAAAGTTGGCTGAACACTGGCCGGGTGCAGTGCTCCCACCTGTAATTCCAGCACTTTGGGAGGCTGAGGTGGGCAGATCTCTTGAGGTCAGGAGTTTGAGACCAACTTGGCCAACAGCAAAACCCTGTCTCTACCCAAAATACAAAAGTTATCCGAGTGTGGTGGCAGGCGCCTGTAATCCCAGCTACTTGGGAAGCTGAGGCAGAAGAATTGTTTGAACCTGGGAGGCGGAGGTTGCAGTGAGCTGAGATCACGTCATTGCACTCCAGCCTGGGTGCTCCATCTCAAAAAACAAAAACAAAAACAAAAAACAAAAACACAAAGTTGGCTGGATGACCTTTTCCCTCAAGGACTAATGGGAAAGACAAGATAAACATTAATAAATAGTTATAATATAAGGAAGAGAGTTATAAGCATCATGAGAGTTAGAAATGCGGGCTGGGCATTCACAAAAGGAAAGATAGATAACTTATATTTAGAGGGGATGTTGGGAAAAAGGAATCAAGAAAGGGTTCCTGAAAGGGAGAGTATTTAGGCTGGTTTTACAGTCTGTGTGGGATTTTGACTAGTGGAGATGTGGGGTGGGAAAAGGATGAGCATGGGCGAGAACCCAAGAATCTGAAATGGGTGACTTGAGGGGGTTGAAGGATTTCTTTATCCTTCATGAGGAGCTGTGAAGGGAACCCTTCCTGTCTCTGGAAACCAGAGAGAGAACAGGGACCTTGACAGTCAGCACAGTGGTGCTGAAGAATCTGAGAACATGGGACCTTTTGGTTTGGACCCTCCACTCCACTATCTCTTCTTGTGCTGTGCTTGTTTTTAAGGAGAATGTTTGCAGAACTTCATTCATGTAAATAATTATGGGATATGTGAAAGAAGAAGAATCAGGAAATTTGGGTCCTAAAATCTGTTTCTGCTACTTATTGATGGTCTGAACCTGGGCAGGTAATCTCCATTCTCTGTGCCTCAGTTTCCTCATCTTAAAATGAAGATTTTGGTCTAGATAGTTTTCTGAGATCACTTCTTGCTTTAACAATCCAGCATTCCAAACTACAGTTTAATTTGTCACACTCTGAATGAGCTGAGAATGACATTCGCATTGTTGCTCAGCTCCACAGCCCTGGCCTTCACTCCACAGAGAAGACAGGAAAGTTCACCTGTGAGGGCAAGTACACCGTATGTGAGTTCATGATCTTCAGGAGCCGTTGCTGAAGGAATTGACAGTAAGAGATTTATCTGTAGAGAGAACCTCAGCCTGAGGCCAGAAGATCAAGAACAGATAGAAGCCAGGGAATTGGCATGAAAGAGATCTTTTTCTTTTTTTCAATTATTCATTTGTTACAGTGGGTTATGATACAAATGTTTATAGATGCCTACTCTGTACTAGTACTACAGAGCAGTTTTTCTGTGTTTCTATTCAGTTCAATTGTAGTGTGTTGAGTTGTAAAATAATCCGCATATTAAATCAAATAAACAAAATGCCATGTTCTTTGGTACAAGCAACACTACAAAAGGCATTTGGCGTCTGCATTTGGAATTCTCTGGCAAACTCTCTCTTGTTCCTAGTCTGTACTTATTTTCCCCACACTAGTTTATGTATATATATTTTTTGAGATGGAGTTTTGCTCTTGTTGCCCAGGCTGGAGTGCAGTGGCACGATCTCGGCTCACTGCGACCTCCACATCTTGGTTTCAAGCGTTTCTCCTGCCTCAGCCTCCCGACTAGCTGGGATTACAGGCGCCTGCCACCATGCCTGGCTAATTTTTGTATTTTTTTTTTTTTTGAGACAGAGTCTCGCTCTGTCACCCAGGCTGGAGTGCAGTGGCGTGATCTCGGCTCACTGCAAGCTCCGCCTCCTGGGTTCACGCCATTCTCCTGCCTCAGCCTCTCCGAGTAGCTGGGACTACAGGCGCCCGCCACCACGCCCAGCTAATTTTTTTTTTTTGTATTTTTAGTAGAGACGGGGTTTCACTGTGGTCTCGATCTCCTGACCTCGTGATCCGCCCGCCTCGGCCTCCCAAAGTGCTGGGATTACAAGCGTGCGCCACCGCGCCTGGCCTAATTTTTGTATTTTTAGTAGAGATGGGGTTTCACCATCTTGCTCAGGCTGGTCTCGAACTCCCGCCTCAGCCTTCCAATGTGCTGGGATTACAGGTGTGAGCCACAGTGCCCGGCCTGTACATTTTTAAAATATCAATGTCTAATATGGTGTCCACTGAATTAAGACTTCTTTTGAGAAAATGAATCAATAAATCTATACATTACCTTGTTTATCCAGTGAGGTATGGCTGGATCAGCTTCATGACATACATGCCAGTAGTCTTTTTCACCTTCTCCTCCTCCTCCTTTTTTACAAATAAAAATTTTATATGTTGAAGGTGTACAACTTGATGTTTTGTTATATGTATACACTTAAAAGATCACCACAGTCAAGCTCATTAACACATCATCACCTCACGATTACTTTTCATTTTCTTTGGGCATGGAAGCAGGCTTGATAGATGCAGTTCTCTTGGCATTTGGGTAGAAGCAGGACAGGAAACTGCTGTTCTCTTCCTGAGAACTTTCTTGAGAGCCGAATAGGAGGCAGCATGGCAGCTGAGCATCTGTTCTGCTTTCTCTACCTCCGTCTCTTTCCCTTAGACCTAAAATGAAGCTCTAAGCCAAGCAAAGGTCTGAAGTCATCCAGACTAACGTGGGAAGCGGGTAGGCTCCAGGGAGTGGCTCTCAGAGAGCAGACCATTTACTGAGCTCGGCGTGAGAAAGACTCGAAATGGTTCACAGCAATACGGAGTTTTGTTCTCTTCGCTTATCCTGCTTTCTCCTCCCTGCTACTTTTCCCTGACACCTATCTTGTTGTGAAGACAGGAATTGCATTGGATCAAATCTTTTTTTTTTTTTTTTGAGATGGAATCTTGCTCTGTTGCCCAGGCTGGAGTGCTGTGGCATGATCTTGGTTCACTGCAACCTCCGCCTCCTGGGTTCAAGCAATTCTCCTGCCTCAGCCTCCTGAATAGCTGGGATTACAGGCATGCGCTGCCACACCCAGCTAATTTTTGTATTTTTAGTAGAGACGGGGTTTCACCATGTTGGCCAGATGGGTCTTGAACTCCTGCCCTCAGGTGATCCGCCCTCCTCGGGCTTCCAAAGTGCTGAGATTACAGGCGTGAGACACCATGTCTGGCCTCTTTTTTTTTTTTTTTTTTTGATGGAGTCTCTCTCTGTTGCCCAGGCTAGAGTGCAGTGGCCTAATCTCAGCTCACTGCAAGCTCTGCCTCTCAGGTTCAAACAGTTTTCCTGCCTCAGCCTCCCAAGTAGCTGGGGTTACAGGTGCCCACCACCATGCCCAGCTAATTTTTGTATTTTTAGTAGACGTGGGGTTTCACCATGTTGGCCAGGTTGGTCTTGAACTCCTGACCTCAGGTGATCCACCCACCTCAGCCTCCCAAAGTGCTGGGATTACAGGCGTGAGCCACCATGCCCGGCCTCAAATATTTCTTTTCATGTTTCTTCTCCCACTTCTCCTTCTCTCTCATCCATTCACTTTTTTCATTTATTGAACACTAATTAAGAGCCTATTAGGTGACAGGAGGTACTAGATATTGGGGATACAGAAGCTATTAGAGGTTTGCTCTTAAGACCCTTACACTTCAGAGGGGGATACTCCCCTCCTCCCATTTCCTGGGATCATGCAAGAGAAAAGACTTCAGGTGATCCACATTCATTCCTTCCTTCACTGCTTGATTTGTCACCAAATGGTTATTGAGGATATGCTTTTTGCTAGGTACTACTTATTTATTTATTTGTTTATTTAGAGATGGGGTCTCACAACGTTGCCCAGTCTAGAGGACAGTGGCTATTCACAGGTGTGAGCACAGCACACTACAGCCTTGAACTCCTGAGTTCAAGAGATCCTCCTGCTTCAGCCTCTCGAGTAGCTGGGACTACAGGGATGTGCCACCACACCTGGCTTAGGCTCTACTTTAGCTGCTACTTGTTAAGGATGAAGATAGGAGGAGACACTCTATTTCTTTTTTTTTTTTTTGACAGAGTTTTGCTCTGTCGCCAGGCTGGAGTGCTCACTGCAACCTCCGCCTCCCAGGTTCAAGCAATTCTCCTGCTTCAGCCTCCCGAGTAGCTGGGACTACAGGTGTGAACCACCACACCAGGCTAATTTTTGTATTTTTAGTAGAGACAGGGTTTCATCATATTGGCCAGGATTGTCTTGATCTCCTGACCTCGTGATCCGCCCGCCTTGGCCTCCCAAAGTGCTAGGATTACAGGTGTGAGCCACCACGCCCGGCCTATTTGATTTCTTTCTAAGTTGTTATGGGATATAGATCTTTCCAGGGACTTTTTGGCATGAGAACAAAAGAGGAGTTGGGTCACAGTGCCAAGATGGGACTATCCCAGAATGCAGAAGGACATTTGCTAGTGCTCTGATAGGTTGATTTACCTTTTGTGCATAGACGTAAGTAAAAGGGAGAGGGAGAGGCAGGAAGAAGAGGGATAAAAAAGGCAAGAAATGAGAGGAAAAAGCATTAGCTATAGAAATGGCCAGGGATGCCCTGAGGATTTTCTTGTATAATGACTGGGCCCCCTCTGATGGGTGCTACCTGCTCTGTGACAGTTTCCTCATTGCCTTTGGCTGGGAGCAGGGCGTTGGAGGAAGAGAAACTAAGGTCTCTGTTTTGGAAAGAGATGAATGTTGAGATAGCTGAGTGGTGATAGCTCTTCCTCCCTCCTTTTTTCCCCATAACTTTTCCTCCTGCTGAGGCAGGGGCGCTGGGCTACAAGGGAAGCCTGGACTTCCTGGCCAGCATCCTCCTCAGAGCCACCTTTACCTCTCGGTTCTTCAGACTGTAGATGAGGGGGTTCAGCAGGGGGGTTATCACACTGTACTGCACGGAGAGCACTTGCTCTAGGGCTGAGCCGGATGCTGGAGTCATATACCTTGAAGGGAATTGCACAGAAAAGCAACTTATGACAATGGTGACAATTCTCACTGTTGGCAGCAATAATTCATCCCCTCCCTGCAAAGACTCTGCAAAGGAGGTCTTCAGAGCTGACTTTCTCTGGTGGCAGCATCTAGAAACGGCTGATCTGTGAAAAAGTCAGTCATTTCTGCCTTCAAACACTTCCAAACATAAGTGAGCTCACACAGAAAGTTATAGGAGCTGCCCCGAAGAACAAGCAGTTCTGCAGCATATCAAAGGTTGTGGGTTAGAACAGAATTAATATTAGGGACAGATAAAAAGTAAAACAAAAAAATAGAATTAATAATAATTTCATACATTTCCATAGCATTTCATACTCTTCAAAGCATTCTTCCTTAATAGCTATGATGATCCTATGAGGAATTTTTCTCTTTATACACAACAGTACAGAAATGCAATGTTCTCACCTTGTGATGACTGTTCATGTAAAACTGTACACTTAGTTTAAAATATTGTCATTATTCCCAACTTTTATAGCCCTGAGAATTATCCTCAGAATCCTTGCCTATTATTTGTATAAAGTTGAGTGGAACAAACATTTGTCCTTTTAGTTGCATTTTTCTTTGGTTTGGAAAAGAAGCCAAAACTGGTAAAATGGGAGATAAAAATGTGTTAAGCACATAATATGATTCCAAAATAATAAGATTAAAATCTTGGGTACATTTTGCCAAGTACCACTCGGAGTATCTTCCAAAGAAGCACTAGTATTATTATTTATTTGCAATGGCACCATCATTATTGGAATAGACTATCCCAAGGATGTTCCTTGTGGGTTCCAATGTGTTTGGTTATAAAAAAAAATCATCATTTTACTGTTATTTTTTGTCATCTAACTTGTTCTTTCTAACATTTCTATGAAGTAAGTAGTCACATCCCTTATGGCAGATGAGGAGACTGAGACAAAGGGAGATGAAGAGATTGGTGCACAGCTCAGTTGAGCTCTCCTGGGCTATTTATTTTTTTCTTTTACTTATTTTTTTTTCTTTCCTAGCCACTGGACTACAGGTACTGGACTATTCTTACCATCCATTTCCATCCTTGACTTCTCTCTGAATCACAGGCAGGTGAGAAAAATATTGAACAATTTGTGCAAATCCACCTTCAATTTACTAGTAGAAAGCACAGGCATCGATTGTTTTGTCTCCTAGTGAGGGAGGACTAGGCAGCCAGAACTGTCGATGTTTGAGAAGCATGGTAAGGAAGGGCACGGATCTTGGTCCAACTTATGGCTCCATTACTAGCTTGTTCTGGGACTGCTGAGAAATTACCTGATCACTCCCCAAACTCAGGTTCTTTATCTAAGAGTGGGTTGATAATATTTCTCTTGTAGTGTGATGGATACTAAAATTGGCTTGGCGATGTAAAGCAGCTGGTATATAGTAAATGGCTAGTAAATTGCTACAACATATGTAAGCTTTGGTGACATCTCCCAGTAGGAAATAAAGATGGCATATGTTTCAAAGAAAGGTTTTATTTTTTGTCTAACACTGAATACAAATCTAACAAAGGTTCTCTGATTTCTTTTTGCAAACTCCCAAATCTTAGGTTAATGAAGTAGAAAAATCTTTATCTTGGTCTAAACTCATTTTCCAGAATGGACAATTGAAGACTTAGAAAGAAAATAGATTCTGGTTTTTTTTTTTTTTTTGACCTAGTCTCACTCTGTCGCCCAGGCTGGAGTGCAGTAGTGCAATTTCCGCTCACTGCAACCTCTGCCTCCGAGGTTGAAGCAATTCTCCTGCCTCAGCCTCCCGAGTAGCTAGGACTACAGGTGCACGTGACCACACCTGGCTAGTTTTTATATTTTCAGTAGAGATGGGGTTTCACCATGTTGGCCAGGCTAGTCTCCAACTCCTGGGCTCAAGCGATCCACCCACCTCAGCCTCCCAAAGTGCTGGGGTTACAGGCATGAGCCACTGTACCCAGCTGAAAATAGATTCTTTACAATTCATACAGCTAGTCCATGGTAGAGCCAGCACTAGAGCCTAGGCCTTTTGAATGTCCTGCTATTTTGTAATGCTCTCTTCTGCCAACGGAGGCCACTTAGGGTAAGGAATACCCCACATTTGTATTCAGGGGTGTAGTATGACATACCTGAGAACTCCTGAAGTATAAAAGATGGTGACCACAAGGAAATGGGAAGAGCAGGTGGAAAAGATCTTGCTCCGACCTGTGGCAGAGTTGATCCTCAGGGCTGTCATGATGATACAGCTGTACGAACCTAGCAAAAGGACAAGGGTGCCAAGGCCCAGGACTGACATGGTGGTGAGAATGGAGGCGATGCTAGCGCAGGGGTCAGAACAGGTCAATGAGAGCACCGGAGGAAGCTCGCAGGCAAAACTGCGGATGACATTAGGGCCACAGAAGTGCTGCTGAGCCAGGAGGAGGGTGTTAATTAGACCAGTCCCCATTCCTATGGCCCAGGATGCCCCCACCAGGCCAGCACACACCCTCCTGTTTATAATCACCACATACAACAGTGGATGACACACGGCCTGAAACTGGTCATAGGCCATGACCGAGAGGAGGCAAGCCTCAGTAGCTCCAGAAAATATGACCAGGGAGATCTGAGTGAAACACTCAAGGAAGGATATTGTCTTCCCCTTAGAAAGAAGGTTCTCTAGCAGTTTAGGCACAATAATGGAGGAATAGAAAGCATCCAGGAAGGAGAGGTGTCCCAGGAAGAAGTACATGGGGGTGTGGAGGTGGGAATCAGTACTGATCACCAGCACCATCAGCAGGTTCCCCAGTAGAGTCAAGAGGTAAATCACCAGGAACAGAACAAAGAGCAGCGCCTGAACCTGAGGGTTGTTGGACAGTCCTAGAAGAACAAACACAGTGACTGTGGTCATGTTGCTGACTTCCATGGGGCATTCAAGTTTCCCTTTTGACTGACAAGAACTGAAAAGAATGCTCCAATGGGTTATCAGTGTCAGGGTATGCCTGGGGATCAGGCATTGGCAGTAAAGCTTCAGGGCAGACCCAGGACAGATTCTGTAGCAGAGGAAGCCTTGCCATGTCAGGCTGTGCCAGTCCTTTCCAGCTCAGGGCAGTAACCTATTGGCCATGGTAGAGAAGGTGGGGAGGAAAAGTTCAGAGAATCAGACCTAGAAAGGAAGGAGAAGAGAGCAGGGATTATTCAGTCTGGAGAAGGAAGGGAAGGGAGTTGGGACTCCTGAGCGCTGAGAAGTGCTATTCTCTACTTCCAAAAGGAACCGAGCTCAAACCACAGGAAGGCTAACTGGAATAGTGAATAAGCAATGAACATTTTGGCTGACCATCTGGGTGGCAGACCATGATGAGTGTCTGAGTGACTGATAGAAGTATTATGAGACCTGGTCATGGTGCAAGTTGTCTCTCAGCCACTGTAAGCTCATAAGCCACTTAAGTTTCTTAAAAAAAAAAAAAGTCTGGGAAAAATAGATGGTTTCTAAAGTTCATTCCAGTTAGATTTTTTTTTTTTTTGAGACAGAGTCTTACTCTTTTGCTCAGGCTGGAGTGCAGTGGCACAATCTCGACTCACTGAAGCCTCCACCTCCTAGGTTGAAGCTATTCTCGTGCCTCAGTCCAGCTTAGATTTTTTAAATTTAATTTTCAATTTAATTTTTTTCTAGGGATGGGGTCTCATTACATTGCCCAGGCTACTTGCAAACTCCTGGCCTTAAGTGATCATCCCTCCTTAGCCTCCCAAAGTACTGGGATTACAGGTGAGTCAATATACCTACTACCAGCTTAGAAATTAAAAAGATGGGGAAACAGTCTTCCTGGGGTGTTTCTGGTACTAAATAGAAGCCCCTTCTCCCCTTCTGTGTCAATCCAAGTAGAAATAACACATGACTGTATTGGTTTCACGGAAGCCAGGCAGAGGGAAACCCTTGAATGGAAATGAAGACTGTGAACATCAGTCATTCCAAGGCCTTCCCATTTCAGCGTTTCTGTGAATCTATGATGCCCACTGTTTTCACTGCAATTTCAGGTCTTAACATGGGCATCCACAGAGACTGTGCTATTCTTTGGAATATTTGGAGAAAGATTTGGAAAAAGCCAAGTCAAACTTGGATAATTTTTGTGCATCAGAGGGAAGTTAAAGACCAAAAATAGGGATGAGAAATAAAAGAACACGTGGTAAAATGGACAGTTAGAGGATTTAGTCTAGATCAGAGGAAGGTAAAGTGGCTAGTCCCCCTCCCCTTGATGGTTAACTCAGGAAGGTTATCAATGAGAATCTGATCTCAATTCATGACTTGTACCCTCGTGGGTTCCCAGAGTGGGTAGTTTTAGGAGAAGATTGATTTGAATGAGAAGGAAATTTGCCTTCACCTGGGCTCCCTAGGCCAACGAGATGCCCTGAATGGAAGATCCCTGTATGGCATCCTTTCCAAGAGTGGAGCAAAAGCCACAGATAGGAGAGGGCTCTGTGGGCTTCCCTCGGCTTTGTCCTTCCTTTAGAGAATGCAGGGGTGAAACTTCTGAGCAAGAAAATATCCCTATAGCCTTTCTGTCCAAGGGGAAGCCTTAAATCTACCTCCCAAATAATAATGGCAGGAGGGACTTGGTCTCAGCTCTAGGCCTTGGAGAATGAGGGAGGTCCCTGGAGAGGTCCTTAAGCAGGAGACCTGTTCTGACTCTGAACCGGTTCTCCAGGGCCAACTACATCCCCCTTGTATCATTCTTGTTTCAGTGGGTTGCATCATCAAGAGGGCCCTAGGGTGGCCAATAATTTCATTTTTTCAGGTCTATTATTATGTTTTAAAGTATCTTTGAAAAAAAAATTTTTTACGGTATTTTCAACTTACACACTATTCCCATTGAGCATGTATGGCAGCTTAACTACCTGAATATAAAGTTTAGGAAGTCAAAACTAATCTAGCTTTGTTTTAAAAAATTGTGCTATTGTTATAATGGTTAACAAAGTGAGGAGAAGCAAAACTCAAATCATAATGTTACAATCTCTTTGTTCAGTTGGATTATGGGTTGGTCAAACATTAGACTTCACCCAGGCATAGCTATGATGCAGTGATTCCTCAGAAGAAGACAAAATTCTCAAATCACATACTACCTCAGATGTAATATTAGGGGCAGAATTTAACATTTTCAACATAATACACCATAAAAGTCAGGACTAGTTCTTATCTGAGCCCCACCTTGTAACTTCAGTAACCAAAGACATACTGGTCTATAATGAATTATTTCAAATTAACTAACCAGCCTTTCTCACAAAGAGGAGATTCTTTTTGATGGGGAGAAATACGAATTTAAGTCTGAACTGAGAAATCTGCTTAACAGTTAGAACTTAATTGTATTTCTGCATTTAAAAAAAGTTTAGGCTTTAACAATTGTTAGTTAACCCTGAAGAACCATTTTAGTTTCCAAAAAGCCAATCCAAATCCCCCAGCAAAAGAAAGCCCCATCTGCTCAAATATGTGAGTACTTCACCCCAGGAGCAAACTCCTCTGCATTGGGATTGATTGCTGTGGATCACAGGGTCTTTTAGAGAGGAGTCATCATTGATAATAAGGTCATTCAACTGGTCTTGGACTTGGTCCACTGTTCGTGGGAAGTCTTGAACCGGAATAAACTACTCATGTTCTTTCCCTTCAGCATTTCTTGGAAATTCTGTGGTAGGAGTTATTAAGAAATTATTTTAGGCAGATAGAGAGGAAAAGGGGTCCTTGGAAAGTTTTCATCTCTTTTAAAGCAGCTCCAGAAATGTTGCCTGTCTTAGAGCCAGGTTGGCAAACTTTGATATGCAAATGCAAGCCATTAGAAATTGGGTCCACCCAACATGGTGATTCCCACTATCGTCCTCTTGCCCTTGCCCCCTTATGTGCCTGGCCACAAGGCCACCCCCACATATCCCCATGTTTGTAGAACATCATGGTGCCCTGCATTTGTGTATTAAAAGGCTAGAGTGGGAGGGCCAGTTTTTTTCGTGGGCTATGTGAATGATGTACCTGGTCAAACCAATCCCCTAAGCCCTATGCAAAGCAGACACCACCTCCTCCAGCCTCTTCATATACCTGGCTGCTTTCCACCACACTTGGGGTCTCCTCTGCTGGCTTTAGAGACCCCCACCCTCTATCTCTGTACAGGGGAGCTTCTTCTTTCTTTCTTCTCCCTTCTTTCTTGCCTATTAAACTCTCTGCTCCTTAAAACCACTCCATGTGTGTCCCTGCCGTTTTATCTAATTCAGCATGGGGACCAAGAACCCTGGTGTTCCTCTGCTTATCAAAGCCATATCAGTTTGGTGCATTGGCTGGGAATCTGAGGTACAGCCTTTGTTGGAGTGGTGAATATGAAAGCAAGCTTAAAACCTGTTCTATTATTCAGAGGTGCTCTTAGCCTCTATATTAGAATAAATCAAACAAATCAATGGGAATCTGTCAGCCTAGTACATATGCTTAGCATTGGCTGCCGTACTAAAGACACAGATGTGAAGCTTTCTGGGAAGAACATGGAGAATCCCCCATTACCCACGGGTACTGGTAATGTTGGCCATGTTTGAACTAGCTTCTTTTTACAGGGAGACTTTGCTATCATGCGAGGCTGGGAAAAGTTCTGAGGCAACTGAGAATTACAGACCAGGGCCTGGTGTGATTCAAATGCCTCTGGACCGAATGCAGCCTCTGACAGGCCATTCCAGCGTTGGTAGAGAATCCTCAACTGTCCTGTTGCAAAACTCTTCTCCCTTCTCTATCTGTGGCCTCTTACTCTTCCTCTGCGTGAAATGTGCAAGGATTTTTACAGTCTAGGAACAGCGTTTTCCCCTTTTCCTCTGAGGAGAGGTTACTTGCTACAACTTCTCTGGTGAGCACGTGGTATTTCTAAGCCACCTAGTGGAAATAAAAGTCCTCTTCATAAGACACATTGCTGGTTCTCTGCGGTACATTGCAGCTTTGGAACTTTTCTATTTTGCACTTTTCTACTGCTACTTCTATAGGCGGGAAAGCTCTGCTTTTAACAGTTAGGAGTAAGATGTCTTCCATAGCCAAATTTTAGTCTTGATATTGTCCCACTGGCAGGAAAATGGCCATTCGGTTTCTACGTTCCTTTAAGGCACCTATTGTGTCTCCTATTAAGACTACTTAATTAGTAAGGGGATTTCAAGTCTGGAAGTTAACCAGAACCATTCTTCTATGGGTAAGTGCTTTAGTATGAGCCATAATAGCACATAAAGTTCAATCTAGCATGCCCCCCGCCTTAAAGGGGGCTTGCCCAATTATGTGGTTTTTATTGAAATCCATTTTTTTTTTTTTTTTTGGAAGACACACAGGCCACAGAAATCTAGGAGGTCAAAGGGAAATAAAAGGCAGAGGACTAAGACTTCTTGGGGACAGCATGACCAAGGCCCAAAAGTATAGTTCCTCTGGTGTCATGGCTTGGAGGGTCATGCCTGCAGTCATGGGCGGCACATTTAAATGGGTGCCAGGGATTCAGGAGCCAAGGAGAGAAAATAATTGGGGGGGCGCCTCCTACTGCTTTCTTCTCCATACTGGATCACATACTAAAAGGAAGGAGACTAAAAGGATGCTTTTCTTCTCACTTCTCTTTATAGAAGGGTAACAGATCATCTTCAACATGCACTCCCCTGGATTGTATTTTGAAGCACTGGGACTTCTTTGACCTTTAAACTTTGAAGAAAAAGTGGCTTATTTTCTTTCGCAAAAGGGCATGGCCTTTTTACTAGACCTTTGCAAGTGTTGCAAAATCAATCCAGCTCTTTTAGCAACCACATTGGGCAGGCCCAGGGAAAATAGTTCCCCAGAATTAAAAAAGTAACATTCAGGGAAATAATCTGAGTGTCCCCCTTATTTTGGGCCCCTTCACGTCCCCTTCTCATTGCAGGACCTTAGTCAAGTAAAGGAGTCTTAGGCCAATTTTCTGATAACACTGATAGGTGTACAGAAGCTTTCCCAGGTTTAACTCAGGTATTTGACTTCTCATGGAGGAATGCTATGCTGCTCCTAAGCCAAACCCTGCTGCAGCTAAAACAGGCAGCTCTGCAAACAGGAGAAAATTTTGGAGATGAGCAATATGTCTTCTATAGTAGGCCAAAAGGGAAAAGGGAAAATAGAGAAGGCAAAGAAATAGGGGAAACACCATTCCCAATAGGAAAAGAGGCAATACCTCTTGACAACCCAAATTGGAACTTCATTCCATGGTGTTTTTCCTTCTTTCATGGTTTAAAAAGGCTTCTATCTCTTTTATAATGTTCTCCCAACCTGGAAAAGTTAATTTTCCAAAACTTAAAAATATTTGGCTTAGAGTTGAGCTGGGGGAAGGGAACCCAGAAGACTAATATGCTGGCAAAAGGGTAAAAATTTCTTGCCAGTCAGGCTTTTGTCTTCTCTTTCACTGCAAAATGGCAAAAGCGATAATAAGAATCATTGTTGGAGAGGTTCCAAGATGGCCAAATAGGAAAAGCTCCAGTCTAGAGCTACCAGCATGAGTGATGCAGAAGATGGGTGATTTCTGCATTTCCAACTGAGGTACCAGGTTCATCTCACTGGGGCTTGTCGGACAGTGGGTGCAGCCCACGGAGCGTGAGCCGAAGCAAGATGGGGCATTGCCTAACCCGGGAAATGCAAGGGGTCGGGGAATTCCCTTTCCTAGCCTAGGGAAGCCGTGACAGACGTTACCTGGAAAATAGGGACACTCCCACCCTAATACTGTGCTTTTCCAACGGTCTTAGCAGATGGCACACCAGGAGATTATAGCTTATGCCTGGCTCAGAGGGTCCCACGCCCAAGGAGCCTCGCTCACTGCTAGCACAGCAGTCTGAGATCGAACTGCAAGGTGACAGCGAGGCTGGGGGAGGGGCCTTGCCATTGCTGAGGCTTGAGTAGATAAACAAAGTGGCCGGGAAGCTCAAACTGGGTGGAGCCCACTGCAGCTTAAGGAGGCCTGCCTGCCTCTGTAGACCCCACCTCTGGGGGCAGGTGCATAGCTGAATAAAAGGCAGCAGAAACTTCTGCAGACTTTAATGTCCCTGTCTGACAGCTCTGAAGAGAGTAGTGGTTCTTCCAGCATGGAGTTTGAGATCTGAGAATGGACAGACTGCCTCCTCAAGTGGGGCCTTGACCCCCGAGTAGCCTAACTGGGAGGCACTTCTAAGTAGGGGCCAACTGACACTCATATGGCTGGGTGCCCCTCTGAGACAAGGCTTTCAGAGGAAGGATCAGGCAACAACATTTGCTGTTCTGCAATATTTGCTGTTCTGCAGCTTCCACTGTTGATACCCAGGCAAACAGGGTCTGGAGAGGACCTCCAGAAAACTCCAACAGACCTGCAGCTGAGGGTCCTGAGTGTTAGAAGGAAAACTAACAAACAGAAAGGACATCCACATCAAAACCCCATCTGTATGTCACCAACATCAAAGACCAAAGGTAGATAAAACCACAAAGATGGGGAGAAACCAGAGCAGAAAAGCTGAAAATTTAAAAATCAGAGCTCCCTTCTCCTCCAAAGGAGTGCAGCTCCTCACCAGCAACAGAACAAAGATGGATGGAGAATGACTTTGACGAGTTAAGAGAAGAAGGCTTCAGATGATTGGTAATAACAAACTTCTCTGAGCTAAAGAAGGATGTTTGAACCCATCACAACAAAGCTAAAAACCTTGAAAAAAGATTAGACGAATGGCTAACTAGAATAAACAGTGTAGAGAAGACCTTAAGTGACCTGATGGAGTTGAAAACTATGGCACAAGAACTACGTGACGCATGCACAAGCTTCAGTAGCCGATTTGATCAACTCGAAGAAAAGGTATCAGTGATTGAAGAACAAATGAATGAAATGAAGTGAGAAGAGGAGTTTAGAGAAAAAAGAGTAAAAAGAAATGAACAAACCTCCAAGAAATATGGGACTATGTGAAAAGACCAAATCTATGTCTGATTGGTGTATCTGAAAGTGACGGGGAGAATGGAACCAAGTTGGAAAACACTCTGCAGGATATCATCCAGGAGAACTTCACCAACATAGCAAGGCAGGCTAACATTCAAATTCAGGAAATACAGACAACGCCACAAAGATACTCTTCAAGAACAGCAATTCCAAGACACATAATTGTCAGATTCACCAAAGTTGAAATGAAGGAAAAAATGTTAAGGGCAGCCAGAGAGAAAGGTTGGGTAAACCACAAAGGGAAGCCCATCAGACTAACAGCGGATCTCTTGGCAGAAGCTCTACAAGCCAGAAGAGAGTGGGGACCAATATTCAACATTCTTAAAGACAAGAATTTTCAACCCAGAATTTAATATCCAGCCAAACTAAGCTTCATAAGTGAAGGAGAAATAAAATCATTTACAGACAAGCAAATGCTGAGAGATTTTGTCACCACCAGGCCTGCCTTACAAGAGCTCCTGGAGGAAGCACTAAACATGGAAAGGAACAATTGGTACCAGCCACTGCAAAAACATGCCAAATTGTAAAGACCATTGATGCTAGGAAGAAACTGCAGCAACTAATGAGCAAAATAACCAGCTAACATCATAATTACAGGATCAAATTCACACATAACAATACGAACCTTAAATGTAAATGGGCTAAATTCTCCAATTAAGAGACACAGACTGGCAAATTGGATAGAGTTAAGATCCATCAGTATGCTGTATTCAGGAGACCCATCTCACGTGCAGAGACACATATAGGCTCAAAATAAAGTGATGGAGGAAGATCTACCAAGCAAATGGAAAACAAAAAAACAGCAGGGGTTGCAATCCTAGTCTCTAATAAAACAGACTTTGAACCAATAAAGATCAAAAGAGACAAAGAAGGCCATTACATAATGGTAAAGGGATCAATTCAACAAGAAGAGCTAACTATTCTAAATATATATGCACCCAATACAGGAGCACCCAAATTCATAAAGCAAGTCCTTAGAGACCTACAAAGAGACTTAGACTCCCACACAATAATAATGGGAGACTTTAACACCCCACTGTCAACATTAGACAGATCAACGAGACAGAAAGTTAACAAGGTTATTGAGGAATAGAACTCAGCTCTGCACCAAGCAGACCTAACAGACATCTACAGAACTCTCCGCCCCAAATCAACAGAATATACATTCTTTTCAGCACCACACCACACCTATTCCAAAATTGACCACATAGTTGGAAGTAAAGCACTCCTCAGCAAGTGTAAAAGAACAGAAATTATAACAAACTGTCTCTCAGACCACAGTGCAATCAAATAGAACTCAGGATTAAGAAACTCACTCAAAACCACTCAACTGCATGGAAACTGAACAACCTGCTCCTGAATGACTGCTGGGTACATAACAAAATGAAGGAAGAAATAAAGATGTTCTTTGAAACCAATGAGAACAAAGACACAATATACCAGAATCTCTGGGACACATTTAAAGCAGTAGGTAGAGGGAAATTTATAGCACTAAATGCCCACAGGAGAAATCAGGAAAGATCTAAAATTGACACCCTAACATCACAATTAAAAGAACTAGAGAAGTAAGAGCAAACAAATTCAAAAGCTAGCAGAAGGCAAGAAATAACTAAGAATAGAGCAGAATGGAAGGAGATAGAGACACAAAAAACCCTTTAAAAAAATCAATGAATCCAGGAGATGGCTTTTTGAAAAGATCAACAAAATTGATAGACAGGTAGCGAGACTAATAAAGAAGAAAAGAGAGAAGAGTCAAATAGATGCAATTAAAAATGGTAAAGGGGAGATCACCACCGATCCCACAGAAATACAAAGTACCATCAGAGAATACTATAAACACCTCTATGCAAATAAACTAGAAAACCTAGAAGAAATGGATAAATTCCTGGACACATATACCCTCCCAAGACTAAACCAAGAAGAAGGTGAATCCCTGAATAGACCAATATCAGGCTCTGAAAATGAGGCAATAATTCAGAGCCTACCAACCAAAAAAAATCCAGCACCAGATGGATTCACAGCTGAATTCTACCAGAGGTACAAAGAGAAGCTAGTACCATTCCTTTTGAAACTATTCCCATCAATAGAAAAGGAGGGAATCCTCCCTAACTCATTTTATGAGGCCAGCATAATCCTGATACCAAAGCCTGGCAGAGGCACAACAAAAAAAGAGAATTTTAGGCTAACATCCCTGATGAACATCGATGCAAAAATCCTCAATAAAATACAGGCAAACTGAATCCAGCAGCACATCAAAAAGCTTATCCACCACGATCAAGTTGGCTTCATCCCTGGGATGCAAGGCTGGTTCAACATACGCAAATCAATAAACATAATCCATCATATAAACAGAACCAAAGACAAAAACCACATGATTATCTCAATAGATGCAGAAAAGGCCTCGACAAAATTCAACAACCCTTCATGCTAAAAACTCTCAAAAAATAGGTATCAATGGGATGTATCTCAAAATAATAAGAGCTATTTATGACAAACGCCCAGCCAATATCATACTGAATGGGCAAAAACTGGAAGCATTCCCTTTGAAAACTGGCACAAGACAGGGATGCCCTCTCTCACCACTCCTATTCAACATAGTGTTGGAAGTTCTGGCCAGGGCAATCAGGCAGGAGAAATAAATAAAGGGTATTTGATTAGGAAAAGAGGAAGTCAAATTGTCCCTGTTTGCAGATGACATGATTGTATATTTAGAAAGCCCCATCGTCTCAGCCCAAAATCTCCTTAAGCTGATAAGCAACTTCAGCAAAGTCTCAGGATACAAAATCAATGTGCAAAAATCACAAGCATTCTTATACACCTATAATAGACAAAGAGAGAGCCAAATCATGAGTGAACTCCCATTCACAATTGCTACAAAGAAAATAAAATACCTAGGAATCCAACTTACAAGGGATGTGAAGGACCTCTTCAAGGAGAACTACAAATCACTGCTCAATGAAATAAAAGAGGACACAAACAAATGGAAGAACATTCCATGCTCATGGGTAGGAAGAATCAATATCGTGAAAATGGCCATACTGCCCAAGGTCATTTATAGATTCAATGCCATCCCCACCAAGCTACCAATGACTTTCTTCACAGAATTGGAAAAAACTACTTTAAAGTTCATAAGGAACCAAAAAAAAGCCTGCATCGCCAAGACAATCCTAAGCAAAAAGAACAAAGCTGGAGGCATCACACTACCTGTCTTCAAACTATACTACAAGGCTACAGTAACCAAAACAGCATGGTACTGGTACCAAAACAGAGATATAGACCAATGGAACAGAACAGAGCCCTCACAAATAATACCACACGTCTACAACCATCTGATCTTTGACAAACCTGACAAAAACAAGAAATGGGGAAATGATTCCCTATTTAATAAATAGTGCTGGGAAAACCGGCTAGCCATATGTAGAAAGCTGAAACTGGATCCCTTCCTTACACCTTATACAAAAAATAATTCAAGAGGGATTAAAGACTTAAAGGTTAGACCTAAAATCATAAAAACCCTAGAAGAAAACCTAGGAAATACCATTCAGGCCACAGGCATGGGCAAGGACTTCATGACTAAAACACCAAAAGCAATGGCAACAAAAGCCAAAATTGACAAATGGGATCTAATGAAACTAAAGAGCTTCTGCACAGCAAAAGAGACTACCATCAGAGTGAACAGGAAACCTACAGAATGGGAGAAAATTTTTACAATCTACCCATCTGACAAAGGGCTGATATTCAGAATCTACAAAGAACTTAAACAAATTTACTAGAAAAAATCAAACAATCCCATCAAAAAGTGGGTGAAGGATATGAACAGACACTTCTCAAAAGAAGACATTTATGCAGCCAACAGACACATGAAAAAATGCTCATCATCACTGGCCATCAGAGAAATGCAAATCAAAACCACCATGAGATACCACCTCACATCAGTTAGAATGGCCATCATTAAAAAGTCAGGAAACAACAGGTGCTGGAGAGGATGTGGAGAAATAGGAACACTTTTACACTGTTGGTGGGACTGTAAAGTAGTTCAATCATTGTGGAAGACAGTGTGGTGATTCCTCAAGGATCTAGAACTAGAAACACCATTTGACCCAGCCATCCCATTACTAGGTATATACCCAAAGGATTATAAATCATGCTGCTATAAAGACACATGCACATGTATGCTTTCTGCAGCACTATTCACAATAGCAAAGACTTGGAACCAACCCAAATGTCCATCGATGATAGACCGGATTAAGAAAATGTGGCACATATACACTATGGAATACTATGCAGCCATAAAAAATGATGAGTTCACGTCATTTGTAGGGACATGGATGAAGCTGGAAATCATAATTCTGGGCAAACTATTGCAAGGACAGAAAACCAAACACCTTATGTTCTCACTCAGAGGTGGGAATTGAACAATGAGAACACATGGACACAGGGTGGGGAACATCACACACAAGGACCTGTCATGGGGTGGGGGGAGGAGGGAGGGATAGCATTAGGAGATATACCTAATGTAAATGACGAGTTAATGGGTGCAGCACACCAACATGGCATATGTATACATATGTAACAAACCTGCACATTGTGCACATGTACCCTAAAACTTACAGTATAATAAAAAAAAGAAAAAATAAAAAAATAAAAAAAATAAATCCAGTCTACAATGGCAAGAAATAAAAAAAGAATCATTGTTTATATTCTTTGTAAATTTATAATTAATGACAAAGAATTTGTGAGGTTGGTTGTAAGCTGTAGACTATCTGGTGTGCTTTGCATGTCTTTCTCATTGGTTCTGTCAAAGAAAGAGTATCTTAGGTTAGGAAGCAGGCCCAGGATCCCACAAGCCTGCTGTTCAAGCCAGCCCAGCAAAAGGATCAGTAACAAACTGGGTACGGGCCTCCATCTTGTTTCATGTCCTTGAGAACATAACCTGTAACCAAGTGGCAATACTTTTGAGGCAGAAATTAGAGAAAGAAGAAAATAAAATTAAAAAGAAAAAGAAATAAGCTTTCCTATATTTCCTATATTACCCTTCCCAGCCTCTGGTAGCCATCCTTCTACTCTCTAGGTTCATGAGTTCAATTGTTTTGATTTTTAGATCCTACAAATAAATGACAACATGCAATGTTTGTTTTTCTGTGCCTGGCTTATTTCACGTTACATAATGATCTCCAGTTCCATCCATGCTGTTACAAATGACTGGATCTCAATCTTTTTAATGGCTGAATAGACTCCATTGTGTATGTGTGGTACGACAGTCTTGATTACCATAACTGTGTAGTAATTCTTAGAATTGGATAATGTGAATCTTCCAATTTTGTTCTCTTTTCTCAGAATTGTTTGGGCTTATCCTAGTACCTTTGCCTTTACATATTCACCAGTTTCCTCAGGGTAAGGTTTTGAATCTGTTTTCCTGGCTACAATGGGATTGCACCAGTACCCTCAGAGTAGGGGCTTTGACGAATTTCCTGCCTCTGGTTTAGCCTTTTGTTCTATACGGGAGATAAGAGAACCGGGTCTGGGAGGATTTAACAGTGGCTTCTGTTCTCCTACCCCAGCTAGAACTATGGGGAGAGATTTTCTTGAGAGCCTCATGGGGCTCCTGGAGGAAAAGGCTGGAAAAAGTTGGGAACCCCTCTATGATTGTGACCCTCAGGAACTTCAAAGTCTCATACTACCATACACTCAGTCACCAGCAATTTGTCAAAATTTCCAGTTTAATCTTCCTACTTCTTTACATAACACCCAGCAGCTTCTGTCCTAGGTAAGCAAATGCTCAGGTTCTGTGTCTCCTTGCAGGAACCTGCCTCTCCAGATTGATCTCTGTATGGTCATCTGCCCTGTGACCTCAGTTCTCTTATGGTCCAAGAAAAGTTGCTGATTTTCAATTTTTTCAGCTTTTTTTTTTTTTTTTTTTTTAAATAAGAGTGGGAGTGACATCTTTCCAGCCCTCTAGTTTTTTTTTTTTTGTTTTTTTTGTTTTTTTTTTTTGAGACAGAGTCTTGCTCTGTCACTTAGGCTGGAGTTCAGTGGCACAATCTCAGCTCACTGCAACTTCCATCTCCCGGGCTCAAGGGATTCTCCTGCCTCAGCCTCCTGAGTAGCTTGGAACGCAGGTGCATGCCACCACGCCTGGCTAATTTTTGTATTTTTAGTAGGGATGGGGTTTTACCATGTTGGCCAGGCTGGTCTTAAACTCCTGACCTCAGGTGATCTGCCTGCCTCTGCTTCCCAATTTGCTGGGATTACAGGCATGAGCCACCATGCCTGGCCTAGCCCTCTGCGTTTTTGAGTGGAAACTGGAAGTCTGAGTTTTAAGATAATAAAATCAGAGCTCCTTGTTCCAGGATGCCTTTTATTGTGCTGTATTTGAATCTGTAATTCCTCTTCACGTATTTTTTTCTTTGGGCCGGGCGCAGTAATCCCAGCACTTTGGGAGGCCTAGGCAGGTGGATCGCCTGAGGTAAGGAGTTTGAGACCAGCCTGGCCAACATAGGTAAACCTCATCTCTACTAAAAATACAAAAAATTAGCTGGGCATGGTGGCAGGTGCCTGTAATCCCAGCTACTCAGGAGGCTGAGGCAGGAGAATCACTTGAACCCAGGAGATGGAGGTTGCAGTGAGCCAAGATCATGCCATTGCACTCCAGCCTGGGCAAAAAGAGCGAAACTTCATCTCAAAAAAAATTATATATATATACACACACACACACACACACATATATATGTATTTTTTTCCATGGTAGTTGTTTTGGTCCATGTGTATCTCCTTCAACATTTTTTAATGGGGTTGTTCTGATTATTCCTCTTGATGGTTCTCTCTCATTGCCTGTTTGTACTATTGTTTTGTTTGCTCATTGTGGCAAAAGACTGGCTATTTCAGTTCTTTAAGTGGTAATGGTCTCATGAGAGAAGAGAATCTCCGCCTGTAGTGTAGCAGCAGACAAGTTGCCAGTCCCACTTCCAGGCACCCACCTCTGCACTCCAGTCTTATGCTTTCCCATCCTCAAGATAGGGAAAACTTCCTCTGTTTTAGTTCTTCTTTAGATGCTTGGGAGTCAGATAGAGAGGTGCATTTACATGGGGCAATACCAACCTTTCAGCTGTATGTCCATCACCCGAGTCCTAATGTTCCTGGAACATCCATGTTCAGCCCCTGGAGAGAAAGGGTCGCACATGCTGCAGCAGCTGCTGCTGCTGCTGCAGACAGGACTCCCATGGGACCTGGGGCTTTACCACTCCCACCTCCTGATTGCTGTAGCTGCAGCTTAGCTCAGGAAAGCCTTGGACTTGGGATTAGAGAGTATGGTGGGACATGTTCATGTTAGATATAGATAATATTAGATATATTAATGGTCAGTCATGCTGCATCTTCAGTTGATTTTGCATATCATTAGCCTATTCCATTAAATACTAATGCTATTATTTAATAGAAAAATCTATTATTTTCATTTCCAAGTTTTATGAGACTTCATTCAAGTCCTTGAGTACTTATGATTTATTCTCCCTCCAGAAAAAATTTCCTCAAACCCATATATCTTCTAATGTCTGCCTTTCTCAAAACCCCCAGCAAGTTCTTTGGTTATGGGCTTAGGGCAAAATAACCCTAGCTCATTTAGACTTCATTGCATCTGAATGACCAACCTACCATTTCTCCCCTTGGCTCATGAGAAACCCTCCCTGCCAAGCTTCTGGGCCTCCTTGCTGACCCCACACTTGCTATTCAGCTCCCACTAAACTGCAGACTTCCTGAGGGTGAGAGGTTTTTTTGTACTAATGATGACAGTTAGACAGGACTCCATTGATAAAGAAGACTCCAGGGACCCAAAGTGACATTGCTTACAAATCTATGATTTGCAGGAAAAATGATACAAATGTAGCCACAGCATTAAAGTAAGGATATGCATCACAGCCAAAAGCTGCCTCCCAGCAAGGAGTCCTGGAGAGAGCCCTGGAGGGAGCTCCAATATTCTTCTCCCTACAAGGTCATACTAGCATGTGCTCACTCTCTTGATTAGAAACCACCAATGTGTATGTGAAACACATCAGAACCAGGAGCTCAGACATATCTGGGTATGTATGACACGTCCTTCCCTTGATCCAGTCTAGTGAACTAGCAGCTGCCCTATGAACTGTCCCTGCAAAGGTAGCAGACAACTGAAGATCCAGCATAAGCCCAAATATTCCCTTAGGAGCTGGCAAACATTCTTCGCTACTCAGCAGTGTTCAAGGACAAGAACACTGCACCTTGATCTAAAACCCTCAGGAGCCATTTCAACAAGGGCTCAAAGGGAAGCTGCTTTTAACACTACAAAATGTCTCAATTATTTCACCTAACAACCCCTTACTTTCATGTTTCCTTTTGCCCTCCCTCCATTATCAGTCAGCTTGCCCCAGTTGAAATGTCTTTTTTTTTTTTTTTTGAGACAGAGTCTCACTCTGTCACCAGGCTGGAGTGCAGTGGCATGATCTCGGCTCATGCAACCTCCGCCTCCAGGTTCAGGTGAGTCTCCTGCCTCAGCCTCCTGAGTAGCTGGGACTACAGGCACGAGCCATCACGCCCAGCTAATTTTTTTTTTTTTTTTTGTATTTTAGTAGAGATGGGGTTTCACCATGTTGGCCAGGTTGGTCTCGATCTCATGACCTTGTGATCTGCTCCCCTTGGCCTCCCAAAGTGCTGGTATTACAGGTGTGAGCCACTGCGCCCGGCCAATAACAACTCTTTATTAGCAAAGAACGCAGAATAAACATCTTTACAACCAAAAAGTAATTTTTGCCATAAAAAGGTGGCATATATATATAATGGCTGAGGAATAACCAAAACTTGCCATGTAAGGCCAGTAAGAAAATTCCAACAATTAACAAGAATGTAATTTTCAATGGCCCATTAATTACAGAAAAATTAAACAACTACATCAAAATTAAAATTGCCTACATATTAGAAATACATTTCGACTTACCTAAATATCTTTTTAGTAGTAATTAGTCTCATAGGCACGGCCCGGTGTCAGGTTATGATTGCCCAGGTTCCTTTGGTTGGAGCGCCGTCTCCTGGCCAGAGAGGGTGAAGCTCAACCAAAGGAGATCTTTGGGCTTCCTTTTATCTTTGCTAATGCAGCAACCATGGAACTGAATTTTAGTGGACCTGCCACCAGATTGAAATTTCCTGCCAATCCATTTTACTTGCTCCTGGGGTTTCAGTTTTATAATTTTCAGATCTCACTGGGAAGGTTTATTATCAGCAAGTGATTTCAAAGCATGTGCTACTTCAAACTAAGGGCAAGGAGGCAACCAACCACATAGCGTCAATGATTCATTTTCATCCTCTTTATCAGAACCACCCCTTTTCTATCTAAATAATGCCTTAGTTATAGTTTTAGCTAAAAATGAGTTGGGGAGACAAATTTCTAATCCCACATATGATGCTGGCTGGCTGAACTAATGGCAGCAGTTAGGCAGAGTGTAATGGCTAAATCCAAAACACTTAATTTTTCTTTAATTGCAAAGTCCAAAAACACTTCTGGTCCCTCACAGGACCCCAAATAATGATGCTTACCAACCTATGGTTACTTCGGGAAAGGATACAACACAGCAGTAACTTCAATTAAGGAGAAATGTTACAGCCAAAGAATGTCTCACACAAGGTGTCCAGAGAGACCTGGCATGGGTTCCAGTTGTCCTCTCTTTACAAGGCCATGCCAGGACCTGCTTCACCCTCAGATCAGGAATCAGCAATGGGTAATGAGCTCAGCTAAGTGTAACAGCAAGGCCTTCTCCAGCTTCTCCCCACAATATCTGGTGAATTCTATTATACAAGACAGGCTTAGTCAGCTGCCTTAGCACCTCGATGGTTTCTGTGTGTGACCAGGCTGTTATCTTTTCTGGACTGCATTGTGACACTTTTAAAATTCATAATCTATAGCTTGATCATTGTGGAAGTCAAGCAACAAAATGATAAAATTCGAACTCTGTCTGAAAATCTGTAAAGACACTAGGTAGTTAATCATTTTTATCTCCTGTCCAAAGACAAAGATGTCTCAGGGAGTAAAGGTAATGTCAACACAAACTTGCATTTTCTTTTTTCTTTTTTTTGTTTTTGAGATGGAGTTTTGCTCTTGTCGCCCAGGCTGGAGTGCAATGGTGTGATCTCAGCTTACTGCAACCTCCACTTCCCAAGTTCAAGTGATTCTCGTGGCTCAACCTCCAAGTAGCTGGGATTACAGGTGCCTGCCACCACACCTGGCTAGTTTTTTGTATTTTTAGTAAAGACAGTGTTTCACCATTTTGTCCAGCCTGGTCTCGAACTCCTGACCTAAGGTGATCCACCCTCCTCAGCCTCCCAAAGTGCTGGGATTACAGGTGTGAGCCACTGTGCCTGGTCTAACTTGCATTTTCTTGATCAGTGGTGTATTGTAATTTTTTAGCCCACAGACTCAGGTATGCAAAATATAATTTTATTTTAAACACCTGCTACATGTTAAGTATCTCTCATCCAAAATGCTTGGGAGTGGAAATGTTTTGGATTTCACAGTTTTTCAGATTTTGGAATATTTTCATCACACTTCTCAGTTGAGCATCCCTAATCTTAAATTCCAAAATTCAGATGCTCCAATGAGCATTTCCTTTGAGCTTCATGTTGGTGCTCAAAAAGTTTTGAATTTTGGAGAATTTTGGATTAGGAATCCTCAACCTGTATTAATTTATCTTTCAAGCTTCTGTTTATGTCTGAAGCAAAAATTTAATTCAGTCATGTTAAGTATGAACTCAGTGAAAAATTCTGTGATTTCTCAGTCATTTAAGGTTTCATAACTATACATTAAGATTTCCCCCTTCTTGTCTCTTACTGGGGGCTGATGTTATGTTGACCCCAGAGTAACTGTGGTGTTGGTGACCACAGGCATCTACTCACTGGTGGCCTGCCTTGGTTCTATGCTGATTTCCTGCTCCACATGTGACTCATCCCCTCTGGTCCTCAGGTGTGGCCCTCTCTCTCCTGGTAATCTAGCATGGCGTAGATGATCCTCATCCAGTTGCTGGCAAGGCTGTCCAAGGCATATTTGCTAAGTCAATTTCCTTTTGTTCTGGTCATAAGACCCTTTGTGGGTGTAGTATACTATTAGAGACACACTGTGGCTACAAGATTAACAATAACCATAAGGCCCACTCAAATATCACACAGGGCCTACACTATATGTCAGTTAGCAGTATCATGCAAGGTGGCCTGGGGATTTCCAACTCTGGCCAGAGTATTACTAGGATAAGTTGCATCATGATATATAGTGTAGGTCCTGTGAGATGTTTGAGTGGGCCTTACGGTTATCATTAATCTTACAGCTGCAATATGTCTCTTATAGCGTACTACAGTGGGCTGCTAACTCTCTCGTAAGCTGACATTCTTTTTTTTTTTTTTTGAGATGGAATCTCCCTCTGTCACCTAGGCTGGAGTGCAGTGGCGCAATCTTGGCTCACTGCAACCTCCGCCTCCGGGTTCAAGCGATTCTTCTGCCTCAGCCTCCCGAGTAGCTGGGACTACAGGTGTGTGTTACCATGCCTGGCTAATTTTTGTATTCTTAGTAGAGATGGGGTTTCACCATACACGCCAGGCTGATCTTGAACTCCTGACCTCATGATCTGCCCTCGGCCTCCCAAAGTGCTGGGATTACAGGTATGAGCCACTGCGCCCGGCATGTAAGCTGACATTCTTGCCCTACTAGTAGAGTCACTGCCTTCCCCTGTCATTCTAAGGCTAAGGGGAACTCAGGAAAGGATCTCTTACCTCTTATACCTGTACAATTCATTCTTCCATTTCTTGTTCATAGTGGTTGCACCATATTTTGCAAGGAAGTTCTCAAGGGACTTGCCGTTTTTCTGGGTCCCAACTAACCTTATGATGATAAGAGAGAGAGAGGACATGTTTTGCAGAATGAAAACATGATGCTTACCATTTAGCTCATTTAGCTATGCTCATTTTTCTGCCCAAGTCCACTTCTCATTTCTCTTTTCATGTACTCTTTAGGGACCAATCTGAGTGGGAACAGAGGTGAGGCCAAGGCTTAAGAATGGTGGCAGCAAGAGAACTCCCACTATTGCTAGTCATGCTAATTTAGCCTTTCCACCATTTTCCTTTCCTTTGGAGTTTGATGGATACTTTTTGTGTAAAGGGAAAGGATACTTAATTTAAACTATTGATTGTTCCACCACTTGAGTTCTAGGGCTAATGTAATAAGTCAGAGTTAAGTAGAGAAGCCTGACCCTTCTGAAATGTCTACTGAATTCTATTCCCAAACCACTTGTATCACATATAGTATGGTGTCACTGGATCAGAAGGGAGTCAGTGATTGCCTGCCTTATCTCCTCTCCCTTCTGACACTTATCCCCACCCCAAACACTTGTAATTCTTTTCAAATGAGATTCAGTGTTTTTGTGGGGTCATTCCTATGGGTCTGAGATGTAAACACAGATACCTAGGCACAGTGACGGCGCTGAGGGGTCATTTGAAGGCATGCAGCCTCCTTGTATATCCTCATTCTTAAATAGGAAGAATAAATGTCTTTTCAATATTTCATTAAATACACCAATACATCCTTCCCCCCAGCTTTTATGAGGTATAATTGATGAATAAAAATTGTATATATTTAAGATATGCAAGCTGATGTTTTGATATATGTATACATTGTGAAATAATCACTGTAATGGAGCTAATTAACATATCCATCATCTCCATACTGCTTTTCATAGAGGTTGTACTAATTTACATTCCCACCAACAGTGTATAAGCATTCCCTTTTCTCTGCATCCTCACCAACATCAGTTATTTTTCGTCCTTTGAATTCTAGCCATTTGGACCGGTGTAAGATGATATCTTATTGCAGTTTTAATTTGCATTTCTCTGATGATTAGTGACGTTGAGCATTTTTTCCTATACTTGGCCATTCATATGTCTTCTTTTGCAAAATATCTATTTACATCCTTCTTTCACTTTTTTTTTTTTGAGATAGAGTCTTGCTCTGTCACTCAGACTGGAGTGCAGTAGTGCAATCATAGCTCACTGCACCCTCAACCTCCTGGGCTGAAGTGATCCTCCCACCTCAGCCTCCCCAGTAGCTGGAACCACAGGCTTACACCACCATGCCCAGCTAACTTTTTAATTTTAATAGAGATAGGGTCTTGCTACATTGCCCAGGCTGGTCTTGAACTCCTGGCTCAAGCGATCCTCCTGCCTCGACATCCAGATGTGTTGGGATTGCAGGCATGAGCCACTGCGCCTGGTCATTTGCCCATTTTTAAATAGGATTATTTGTTTTTGTTGTTGTTGTTTGCATTCCTTGTACATTCTGAATATTAATGCCCTGTTGAATGCATAGTTTGCAAATACTTTCTCGCATTCTGCAGGTTGTCTGTTCATGTGTTGGTTATTTCTTTTGCTTTGCAGAAGCTTTTTAGTTTAATTAAATTTCATTTATTTATTTTTGTTTTTGTTGCTTGTGCTTTTGAGGTCTTAGTCATGAATTCTTTGCCTAGACCAATGTCCAGAAGAGTTTTTCCTAGGGTTTCTTCTAGTATTTTTATAGTTTCAGTCTGTTTTTTTTTTTGAGACAGAGTCTTGCTCTGTCACCCAGGGTGAGTGCGGTGGCACCATTGTGGCTCACTACAGCCTTGACCACCGAAGCTCAAGCGATCTTCCTGCCTCAGCCCCCTGAATAGCTGGGATTACAGACATACACCACCATGCTTGGCTAATTTTTATACTTTTTGTAGAGACAACATTTTGCCGTGTTGCCCAGGCTGGTCTCGAACTACTGAGCTCAAGTGATCTGCCTGCCTCGGCCTCCCAAAGTGCTGGGATTACAGGAATGAGCCACTGTGCCTGGCCTAGTTTCAGGCTTTTAATTTAAGTCTTTAATCTATTTTGAGTTGATTTTTGTATATGGTGAGAGACATAGGTCCAGTTTCATTCTTCTGCATGTGGTTATCTAATTTTTTCAGCACTTTTTATTGAAAATGTCCTTTCCCTAATGTAAGTTCTAGCTGGCTTTGTCAAAAATAATTTGGATATAAATTTGTGGCTTTATTTCTGGGTTCTCTATTCTGTTCCATTGGTCTATGTGTCTATTTTTATACCAATACCATGCTGTTTGGTTGCTGTAGTGTTGTAATATATTTTGAAGTCAGGTAATGTGATGTGGACTGCTTTGTTCTTTATCCTCCAGATTCTTTGGCTGTTTGGGCTCTATTTGGTTCCATATGAATTTCAGAATTGCTTTTTCTAATTCTGTGAAGAATGATGCTGGCATTTTGATAGGGATTGCATTGAATCTGTAGATTGCTTTGGGCAGTATGGTCATTTTGATGATATTAATTCTTCTGATTTGTGAGCATGGGATGTTTTTCCATTTGTTTGTGTCATCTACAATTTCTTTCATCAGTGCTTTGTTGTTTCCCTTGTAGAGATCTTTCACTTCGTCTGTTTAATTTGTCACTATAGGTATTTTATTTATTCTAGATACTGGATCCCTTCCTTACACCTTATGCAAAAATTAATTCAAGATGGATTAAAGACTTACATGTTAGACCTAAAACCATAAAAACCCTAGAAGAAAACCTAGGCATTACCATTCAGGACATAGGCATGGGCAAGGACTTCATGTCTAAAACACCAAAAGCAATGGCAACAAAAGCCAAAATTGACAAATGGGATCTAATTAAACTAAAGAGCTTCTGCACAGCAAAGAAACTACCATCAGAGTGAAGAGGCAACCTACAAAATGGGAGAAAATTTTCGCAACCTACTCATCTGACAAAGGACCAATATCCAGAATCTAGAATGAACTCAAACAAATTTACAAGAAAAAAACAAACAACCCCATCAAAAAGTGGGCAAAGGACATGAACAGGCACTTCTCAAAAGAAGACATTTATGCAGCCAAAAAACACATGAAAAATGCTCATCACCACTGGCCATCAGAGAAATGCAAATCAAAACCACAATGAGATACCATCTCACACCAGTTAGAATGGCGATCATTAAAAAGTCAGGAAACAACAGGTGCTGGAGAGGATGTGGAGAAATAGGAACACTTTTACACTGTTGGTGGGACTGTAAACTAGTTCAACCATTGTGGAAGTCAGTGTGGCAATTCCTCAGGGATCTAGAACTAGAAATACCATTTGACCCAGCCATCCCATTACTGGGTATATACCCAAAGGACTATAAATCATGCTGCTATAAAGACACATGCACATATATGTTTATTGCAGCACTATTCACAATAGCAAAGACTTGGAACCAACCCAAATGTCCAACAACAATAGACTGGATTAAGAAAATGTGGCACTATACACCATGGAATACTATGCAGCCATAAAAAATGATGAGTTCATGTCCTTTGTGGGGACATGGATGAAATTGGAAACCATCATTCTCAGTAAACTATCGCAAGGACAAAAAACCAAACACTGCATGTTCTCACTCATAGGTGGGAATTGAACAATGAGAACACATGGACACAGGAAGGGGAACATCACACTCCGGGGACTGTTTTGGTGTGGGGGGAGGGGAGAGGGACAGCATTAGGAGATATACCTAATGCTAAATGACGAGTTAATGGGTGCAGCACACCAACATGGCACATGGATACATATGTAACAAACCTGCACATTGTGCACATGTACCCTAAAACTTAAAGTATAATAATAATAATAAAAAAAAAAGAAAAGGTCTAAGCTCTCGAGGTTTTCTAACTTTTTCAGGGGCTCTATTGTGCTGAGGTCTTTAATTTTGTTGCCACTTAAATTTAGATGTATGAGGTTCGGACACTTTTCTGCCAATACTTCTAGCCCCCCTGAGGCTCTGTTACTGCTTAGTTCAAGCTTCTTAAGTTTGTTTAACTTTGGCAAGTTTGCGATTGAGGTGAGGGCTACATTGATTGTACTTAAGAATTCCAGTTCTTTAAATTCATCTGTGAGGCCTTCCAATTTGCCTTCACTCTATCGACTGTTGTCCAGGACAAGTTCTTTCACATCAGAGGGCGTCCTGTTCCACAGCTCTAAATGAATCCGTTTGCCCATCTCCATCTCTCACGCTTTCTCTGCAGAGGCTCCCAAGCCAGCGGAATTCAATCAATAAACCCCGAACCCACAACCGCGCGTTTGAAAGCTCAACCAGCTCCACTGGCTTCTCCAAAAGTAAATCCTTAATTCCACCCACACCCAAAATCTATTATCTCCCATCACATTAAATTGTGCTATCATTCACCCAGTTGCTCCAAAACCTTAGAATAATGACTACTTCCTCTATTTTTCTATTTTACATCAGATAGATGTATTGGCTGTACCTTTACAGTGTATCCTAAATCTGATCGCTTCTCATCATCTCTAGGCCACGCCATACTATATATCTCACGGACTGTTGTCAAAGCCTCCTAACTGGCTCATTCTTATCTTCCTGCAGCAGCCAGAATGCTCATTTTATTTTATTTTATTTTATTTTATTTTTTTTTTTTGAGACGGAGTCTCGCTCTGTCGCCCAGGCTGGAGTGCAGTGGCGCAATCTCGGCTCACTGCAAGCTCTGCCTCCCGGGTTCACGCCATTCTCCTGCCTCAGCCTCCTGAGTAGCTGGGACTACAGGCGCCCGCCACCGCGCCCGGCTAATTTTTTGTATTTTTAGTAGAGACGGGGTTTCACCGTGGTCTCGATCTCCTGACCTCGTGATCCGCCCGCCTCGGCCTCCCAAAATGCTGGGATTACAGGCTTGAGCCACCGCGCCCGGCCAATGCTCATTTTAAAATGCAGAAAACCCTAAAGACTCTGCCAAAAGGTTAATAGAACTGATAAACAGTTTTAGTAAGGTTTCAGGACACAAAATCAATATACAAAACTAGTAGCATTTCTATATGCCAATAGTATTCAAGCTGAGAGTTAAATCAAGAACACAACCCCATTTACAATAGCCACAAAGAAAATGAAATACCTAGGAATACAGCTAACCAAGGAGAGGTGTAAGATTTCTACAAGGAGAACTACAAACCACTGCTCAAAGAAACCAGAGATGGCACAAATAAGTGGAAAAACATCCCATGTTCATGAATTGTAAGATCAATATTATTAAAATGGTCATATTCCCCAAAGCAACTTACAGATTCAACACTATTTCTATCAAATTACCAATGTCATCCGTCACAGAATTAGAAAAAAACTACTCTGAATTCATATGGAACCAAAAAATAGCCTGAATAGCAAAAGTAACCCCAAGCAAAAAGAACAAAGCCAGAGACATCACACTACCTGACTTCAAACTATCCTATAAAGCTATAGTAACCAAAACAGCATGGTATCGACACAAAAACAGACACATAGACAAATGGAACAGAATAGAAACTTCTGAAATAAAGCCTTACACTTAAAAATATCTAATCTTTGACAAGACCAACAAAAACAAGCAATAGTGAAAGGACTCTCTATTCAATAAATGGTGCTGGGATAATTGGCTAGCCATATGCAGAAGAATGAAACCAGACCCTTACCTTTCACCATATACAAAAACTAACTGAAGATGGATTAAATTTTAAATGCAAGACTTCAACCTACAAAAATCCTAGAAAATATACCCCAAAGAGAGGAAATCAGTATATAGAAGAGATATCTGCACTCCTATGTTGGTTCCAGCACTGTTTACTAAGATTTGGAAGCAACCTAAATGTCCATCAACAGCTGGATGGATAAAGAAAATGTGGTACATATACACAATGGAGTACTCTTCAGTCATAAAAATAATGAGATCCAGTCACTTGCAACAACATGAATGGAACTGGAGATTATTATGTCAAGTGAAATAAGACAGGCACAGAAAAACAAACATTGCATGTTCTCACTTATTTGTGGGATCTAAAAATCAAAACAATAGAACTCATGAAGGAGGGGCTGAGAAGTATAGTGGGGGCTGCTGGGGGAGATGAGGATGGTTAATGGGTACAAAAAAATAAAAAGAATGAATAAGACCTACTATTTGATAGCACAACAGGGTGACTATAATAAAAATAATTGTACATTTAAAAATAATTTAAAGAGTGTAATTGCATAATTTGTAACTTAGAAGATAAATGCTTGTGGGGGATGGATACTCCATTATCCATGATGTGCTTATTTCACATTGCATACCTGTATCAAAACATCTTGTGTATGCCATAAGTATATATATCTAATATGCACCCACAAAATTTTAAAAAATTAAAAAAGAATAAATAAACATAAAAATTGAAAACAAATTCTAGAAGAAAACCTAGGAAATGCCCTTGTTGACATCAACTTTGGCAAAGAAATTTTTGGCTAAGTCCCCAAAAGCAATTGCAACAAAAACAAAAAAAATGGAACAGTGGGACATAATTAAACTAAAGAGATTCTGCACAGCCAAAGAAACCATCAGTAAACAGACTACCTATAGAATGGGAGAAAATATTTGGAAACTATGCATCTGACGAAGATCTAATATCAGGACTCTATAAGGAACTTAAATCAACAAGCAAAAAGCTACCCCATGAAAAATGGGAAAAGGACATGAACAGACACTTCTCGAAAGAACACACACAAGTAAACATATGAAAAAATGCTCATCAGAGAAATGCAGATCAAAACCACAATGAGATACTGTCTTCCATCGGTTGGAATGGCTATTACCAAAAAGTAAAAAAATAACAGATGTTGGTGAGGCTGCAGAGAAAAGAGAACACTTCTACACTGTTGGTGGGAAAGCAAATTAGTTCAGCCACTGTGGAAAGCAGTTTGGAGATTTCTCAAAGAACTTAAAACAGAAATACATTTGATCCAGCAGTTCCATTACTGGGTATCTACCCAAAGGAAAATAAATCATTCTACCAAAAAGAAACATGCATGCATATGTTCATTGCTGCACTATTCAGAATAGTAAAGACATGGAATCAACCTAGGTGCTCATCAATGGTAGACTGGATAAAGAAAATGTGGTACATAGACACCATGGAATAGCATGTAGCCATAAAAATGAATAAAGTCAGGTCTTTTGCAGCAACACGGTTGGAGATGGAGGCCATAATCCTAAGGAAATTAATGCAGGAAAAGAAAAGCAAATACTGCATGTTCTCACCTGTGGGAGTGAAACAGTGGGCATTCATGAACATAAACATGGGAATGACAGACATTGAGGACAACTAGAATGGGAAGAGACAGTGTTGTGGGAAGTCAGAGACCCCAAACGGAGGGACCGGCTGAAACCACAGTAGAACATAAACTGTGAAGATTTTGTGGACATTTGTTAGTTCCCCAAATTAATGCTTTTATAATTTCTTACGCCTGTCTTTACTGCAATCTCTGAACATAAATTGTGAAGATTTCATGGACATTTATCACTTCCCCAATCAATACTCTTATAATTTCCTATGCCTGTCTTTACTTTAATCTCTTAATCCCATCATCTTCGTAAGATGAGGATGTATGTCGCCTCAGGACCTTGTGATGATTGCGTTATCTGTGCAAACTGTTTGTAAAACATGTGTGTTTGAACAATATGAAATCTGGGCATCCTAAAAGAACAGGATAACAGCAATTTTCAGGGAACGAGGGAGATAACCATAAAGTCTGACTGCCTGCGGGGCCAGGCAGAACAGAGTCATATTTCTCTTCTTTCAGAAAGCGAATAGGAGAAATATTGCTGAATTCTTTTCTCAGCAAGGAATAACCCTGGGAAAACAAATGCATTCCCAGGGGGAGGTCTCTAAAATGGCCGCTCTGGGAGTGTCTGTCTTATGCAGTTGTAGATAAGGGATGAAATATGCCCTGGTCTCCTGCAGCGCCCCCAGGCTTGCTAGGATTAGGAAATTCCAGCCTGGCGACTTCTAGTCAGACCGGTTGTCTGCTCTCGAACCCTGTTTCCTGTTAGATGTTTATCAATGACAATGTGTGCCCAGCAGGACATGAAACCTCATTAGTAATTCTAATTTTGCCCTGGCCTTGTGATCTTGCTCTGCCCCCATTTGCCTTGTGATATTTTGTTGCCTTTGAAGCATGTGATCTCTGTGACCCACACCCTATTCATACACTCCCTCCCCTTTGAAAATCACTAATAAAAACTTGCTGATTTTGTGGCTCAGGCATCACGGAACCTGCCGACATGTGATGTCACCCCCGGAGACCCAGTTGTAAAATTTCTTTCTTTTGTACTCTTTCTCTTTATTTCTCAGACAGGCCGACACTTAAGGAAAATAAAAAAGAACCTATGTTGAAATATTGGGGGCTTGTTCCCCCGATAAGACAGAGGGGGGTGTGGGCTGGAAAACTACCTATTGGGTACTAAGCTCACTACCTGAATGCAATATACCCATGTAACAAACCTGCACATGTATCCCCTGTATCTAAAATAAAAGTTGAAAAAAAAAGCAACTACTTTGTCTGATATTAATATAATCATAACAGCTTTATTGTTGTTGTAGTTAGTGTTTGCATGATATCTTTTTTGGTCCTTGTACTTTCGATCCATCTGTATTTTTATACATAAAATGTGTCTCTTGTAAAATAAATAAATAAACAAACAAATACATAAAACACATATAGATCACATCACAGCCTTCCTCAAAACCCTGTGTTCCCTCTGCATCATTCTTAGGATAAAGCACACAGTCCTTCCATGTCCAGGCCTACCCCTTGGACATCATTCCTGCCCACTCCACCTGTCCATTCTGCTTTAGTCACACTAGCTTCCTTTCCCTCAGGTGTGCCAGATGTGCACTTCTGTCTCAAGGTTTTGGCTCCCTCACTCAAATGACATATTCTCAGAGAGATCTTCTTATATCCCCTCTCTAAAGCATCAGCTGCCACCACTTGCCCTTTACTCTGATTTGTATTTTTTAAATCCCCACTGGACATTATAAATACCTAATAGTTTTGTCTGTTTCATCTCATGGAATATAAGCCTCATGAAGGCTTTTGTCTTAATCATTATTGATTGTGTTTACACTATCAAGATCTATATTTGAAAAACAGAAGGAACTCAGATGTATGTAGAATAAACGAGCCAACGAATACTACATAGTGACATTTCCTGTGGGTGGGAAGCCATCGGATTATTATCCAGGCCAGCGATGAGGATACAAGGGCATCCTACAGAGGAGAGGCACCCCTCTGCTGCCATGATATCATCTAAAATAGCTAAGTTGTTACATGGCCCCCCAACACAAAGACTAAATTTAGACTATATTTTCGAGAACTTTATTGAGGTATAATTGACATGCAATAAAAGACATATACTTGTTAAGTTTGGGCACATATATACACCCATGAAATTATCAACAAAAACAACATAATAAAAATATCCATGAATTCAAAAGTTTCCTTGGGCCCCATGGTAATCTGTCATCTTAGCCCTCTCTGTCATTCTGACCCTCCCATCCTGAAGCAACCATTGATATGCTTTCTCTTATTATATTAATTGAATGTTATGCATTTTCTAGAATTTTAAATAAAATTATACAGTGTGTACCTTTTATGGTACAGGTTCTTTCATTCAGAATAATTATTTTGAGATTCCTGTTACTATGTACAGCATTCATTTCATTCGTTTTCATTGCTGAGTAGTATTCCATCATGTGGTGTATTCATTTCATAGGGCTGCCATAACAAATTACCACAAAATTGGCAACTTTAACAACAAAAATGTATTCCCTCACAGTTCTGGAGGCCAGAAGTCTGAAATCAAGCGTTCGTTTCTTCTAAAGCCTTTCAGGGAGAATGGGTTCCAAGCTTCTCTTTTAGCTCTTACTGGCTGCAGACAATCCGTGTGGTTCCTTTGTTTGTAATGCCTCATTTCAGTCTCTACCTCTGTCTTCCCATCACCTTCTCTTCTGATGTGTCTTTTCCCTTCTCTTCTAAAGACTCTTGTCATTAGACTTAGGTCTCATCCTAATCTAGGATGATCTTATCTTGATATCCTTAACTTAGTTATATTTGCAAAGACCATTTTCCCAAATAAAGTCACATTTACAGGTTCTGAGTGAACATCTGTTGGGGAGGGGTACCATTCACACCACTACATATACATATACTACCATTTGTTTTTCCATTTACCTGTTGATGGACATTTGGTTATTTTCAGTTTGGGCTATTACAAATAAAGTGGCTATGAACACCCATTCACAAATTTTTGTATGGACATATGCTTTGTTTCTTTTGGGTAAATAGGAATGGAATGGCTGGAACATATGGTAGGGGTTGTATATTTAAAAAAATTAATAAACTGTCAAACTGTTTTCTAAAGTTGCAGTACCATTTTACATTCCTACTACCAGTGTATGAGATTTCAAGTTGTTCTATATTTTTACCAGAATTTGGTATGGCCATTATTTCTAATTTTAAATATCCTAATAGGTGTGTTGTGTTGTCTCATGGTTTTAATTTGCATTTCCATAATAACGAATTGTGTTAGGCATCTTTTCATTTGCAAGCCATGTACCTTTTTATTGAGGCAGAGTTTCGCTCTTGTTGCCTAGGTTGAGTGCAATGGCTCGATCTTGGCTCACTGCAACATTTGCCTCCCCAGTTCAAGCGATTCTCCTGCCTCAGCCTCCTGAGTAGCTGTGATTACAGGTGCACACCACTATGCCCGGCTAATTTTTGTATTTTCAGTAGAGCTGGGTTTCACTATGTGGGCCAGGATGGTCCCGAACTCCCGACCTCAGGTGATCCGTTTGCGTAGGCCTCCCAAAGTGTTGGGATTACAGGCATGAGCCACCGCATCCAGTCCCAAGCCATATATCTTTGATGGAATGTCTGAACAAATATTTTACCCATTTTATAATTGGGTTTCTTGTTTTATAATAATAGATTAAGTTTTGTGTGTTTGTTTATTCTGGATTCAATTCCTTAATCATATATGTGAATTGCAATTGTTTCTCTCAGTTTGTTTTTTAGGAAGAGGAAAATCTTTAATTTTGATAAAGTTCAATGTATCAATTTTTCTTTTTAGAAATCTTTGCCTATCCCAAGTTTGCCAAGTATTTTTCTAAGGTTTTCGTCTAGAAGTTTTATAATTTCAGATTTTTTAGGCTTTACTTTTAGTTCTATGATTCATTTTGAGTTAATTTTTGAAGTGGTGTGAAACATATCATAGATAGAAGTTCTCCCTTGTTGATATTCAATTAGTCCTGCACTTTTTTTTTACAAGACAGTCTCTTCTCCCCAACTGCCTATGTACTTTTGTTGAAAAACAATTGACCATATGTTCAAGAGTCTATTTCTAGACTTTCTATCTGTTCTATTTGTCTATTTTTCTGTCTTTATATCAATACTGCATTGTCTTAATTGTTATAGCTTTACAATGTCTTGAAGTCAGGCAGTGTAAGACCTTTGACTTTGTTCTGTTTCAAATCGTATTGGCTATTCTAGATAATTTACATTTCTATGGGAATTTTAGAATCTTTTTGTCAATTTCTACATAAAGACCTGCTGGGATTTTGAGTACAATTGTATTGAAACTATAAATCAAACTGGGGGGCACTGACATCTTTAATATTGAGCTTTTTTATGCATTAATGTATATCTCTAGCTCTTTTTAAAATGTAACTTTTAAGTTCAGGGGTACACGTGTAGGTTTGTTATGTGGATAAACTTGTGTCATGGGAGGTTTGCTGTACAGATTGTTTCATCACCCAGATATTAAACCTAGTACCCATTAGTTATTTTCCCAATCCTCTCCCTCCTCTCACCCTTCACCCTCTGTTAGGCCCCAGTGTGTGTTGTTCCTCTCTATGTATCCATGTGTTCTCACCATTTGGCTCCCACTTGTAAGTGAGAACATGTGGAATTTGGTTTTCTGTTCCTGTGGTAGTTTGCTAAGGATAATGGCTTCCAGTTCCATTTATGTTACTGCAAAGGACATGATCTAGTTCTTTTTTTTTGTGGCTGCATAGTATTCCATGGTGTGTATGTACCACATTTTCTTTATCCAGTCTATCACTGATAGGTGTTTAGGTTGATTTTATGTCTTTGTTATTTTGAATAGTGATGCAATGAACATATGCATGCATATGTCTTTACACTAGAACAATTTATATTCCTTTGGTTATATACCCAGTAGTGAGATTGCTAGGTTGAATGGTATTTCTGTTTTTAGGTTTTTGAATAATTGCCACACTTTCTTCCAGAGTGGTTGAATGAATTTACACTCCCACCAATAGTGAATAAGCATTCCTTTTTCTCCACAACCTTTCCAGCATCAGTTATTTTTTGACTTTTTAATAATAGTCATTCTGTCTGGTGTGAGATGGTGTCTCACTGTGGTTTTTAATCACATTTCTTTAATGATCAGTGATGTTGAGTTTTTTTTCATATAATTCTTGGCTGCATGTATGTCTTCTTTTGAGACATGTCTGTTCATGTCCCTTGCCCACTTTTTAATGGGATTGTTTGTTTTCTTGTAAATTTGTTTAAGCTCCTTATAGATACTGCATTAGACGTTTGTCAGATGCATAGTTTGCAAATATTTTCTCCCATTCTGTCAGTTGTCTGTTTACTCTGTTGATAGTTTCTTTTGCTGTGCAGAAGCTCTTTAGTTTAATTGAATCCCATTTGTCAATTTTTGCTTTGATTGCAATTGCTTTTGGCATTTTTGTAATGAAATCATTGCCTGGTTCCTATGTCCAGAATGGTATTGTGTAGGTTGTAATACAAGGCTTTTATAGTTTTGGGTTTTACATTTAAGTCTTTAATACATCTTGAGGTAATTTTTGTATATGTAAGGAAGGGGTTCAGTTTCAATCTTCTGCATATGACTAGCCAGTTATCCCAGCACCATTATTGAATAGACAGTCTTTTCCTCATTGCTTGTTTTTGTCAGCTTTGTTGAAGATCAGATAGTTGTAGGTGTGTGGCCTTATTTTTAAATTCTCTATTCTGTTCCATTGGTTTATGTGTCTGTTTTTGTACCAGTACCAAGCTGCTTTGGTTACTATAGTCCTGTAGCATAGTTTGAAATTGGGTAATGTGATGCCTCCAGCTTTATTCTTTTTGCTTAGGATTGCCCTGGCTATATGGGCACTTTTTTGGTTCCACATACATTTTAAAACCATTTTTTCTATTCTGTGAAGAATGCCATTGGAAGTTTAATAGGAATAGCAATGAATCTGTAAATTACTTTGGGCAGTATGGCTATAATAATATTGATTCTTCCTACCCATGAACCTGGAATGTTTTTCCATTTGTTTGTGTCATCTCTGATTTCTTTGAGCAGTATTTTGTAATTCACATTGTAGAGATCTTTCACCTCCCTGGTTAGCTGTATTCCTAGGTATTTCATTCTTTTTGTGGCAATTGTGAATGGGATTGTGTTCCTCGTTTGGCTCTCAGGTTGGCTGTTATTGGTGTATAGAAATGCTACTGATTTTTGCACATTGATTTTGTATTCTGAAACGTTGCTGAAATTATCAGCTGAAGGAGCTTTTGGACCGAGACTATAGAGTTTTCTAAATATAGGATTGTCATCTGCAAACAAAGATTGTTTGACTTCCTCTCTACCTATTTGGATGCACTTTATTTCTTTCTCTTGCCTGATTGCTCTTGTCAGGACTTCCAATACTATGTTGAATAGGAGTGGTGAGAGGGGATATCCTTGTGCCAGTTTTCAAGGGGAATGCTTCTAGCTTTTGGCTATTCAGTATGATGTTAGCTGTGGGTTTGTTATAGATGGTTCTTATTATTTTGAGGTATGTTCCTTCAATACCTAGTTTGTTGAGAGTTTTTAACATGAAAGGGGGTTGAATTTTATAAAGAAAGCCTTTTCTGCATCTATTGAGATAATCATGTGCTTTTTGTCTTTAGTTCTGTTTACGTGATGAATCACATTTGTTGAATTGTATATGTTGAACCAACTTTGTATCTCAGGGATGAAGCCTACTTGATCATGGTGGTTAAGCTTTTTGATATGCTGCTGGATTAGGTTTACCAGTTATTTTGTTGAGGGTTTTTGCATTGATGTTCATCAAGGATATTGGCCTTAAGTTTTCTTTCTTTCTTTTTTTTTTATACTGTGTCCTCCAGGTTTTGGTATCAGGATAATGCTGGCTTTATAGAATGATTGGAGAGGAGTCCCTCCTCCTCAATTTTTTGGAATAGTTTTCTCGGTACGAGCTCTTCTTTGTATCTCTGGTAGAATTCAGCTGTGATTCTACCTGGTCCTGGGCTTTTTAAAGTTGGTAGGCTATTTATTACTGACTCGATTTTGGAGCTCATTATTGGTCTGTTCAGGGATTCAATTTCTTCCTGGTTCAGTCTTGGGAGGATGTATGTGTCCAGGAATTCAGCCATTTCTTTTAGATTTTCTAGTTTATGTGCATAAAGTTGTTCATAATAATCTCTGATGGTTATTTATATTTCTGTGGGGTCAGTGGTAATATCCCCCTTAGCTTCTTTAAGCTATATTTCATAGTTTTCAATGTACAATCTTGCACATCTTTTGTTAGATTTATACCTAAGCATTTAATATTTCTTGATGCTATTGTAAATTGTATTTTTCCCTTTTAAGTTTTGGTTGTTCCTAGTATTTGAATATCTACATCTAGTTTGTATGTTGAATTTTCTATTCTGCAACCTTGCTAAACTCATATATTAGTTCTAGTGGAAGTTGTTTTATGAATATTCTACATAGATTATCATGTTGTCTATGAATAAGCACAATTTTAATTTTTCCTTTCCAGTCTGGAAGCCTTTTGTCTCTTTTATTGTCCTAATTGTACTGGCTAGAATCTACAGTACAATGTTTAATAGAAGTGGTGAAAGCAGATTTCTTTCCTTGTTCCAAGAAGGCCTAAAGAGACTGCTTTCAGTCTTTTACTATGAAGTACCATGTTAGCTGTAGATTTTTTTATAGATCTCCTTTGTCAAGTTGAACAAGTTTCCTTATATTCCCACTTTGCTGAAATTTGCTCATTGGGAATATTATAGATTTTAGATTTTGTCAAATGCTTTTTCTGTCCATATTCAGATTAAGATTTTTTCTTCTTTATTCTGTTAATATGGTATATAATATTAATTTTTGAATGTTAAACCAATCTTGCATTCTTAGAGTAAACCCCACTTAGTTATAATGTATTATCTTCTTTATGTATTATGAAATTTGCTTGATAAAATTTTATTAAAATTTTTGCATCTATGTTTATGAACGATATTGCTCTCTGGTTTTTTCTTATGATGTCATAGTCCAATTTTTGGCATCATAATAATCTTGGCATCACAAAATTAATTGAGAAGTATTCCTTCCTCCTAATATTCCAGAAGTTGTTGTTTATTTATTATTTATTATTTAAATGTAGAAGTCATTAGTAAAGCCATATGGGCCTGAATTTTTCTTCATAGAAAGGTTTTAACTAGAAATTATTTCTTTAATTTAAATATTTAATAGGGCTATTCAAATTATCTATTTCTTCTTGAGTGAGCTTTAGTAGTTTGTATCTTTCAAGAAATATGTCGATTTCTTATCCATTTTCAAATTTATTAAAATAAATCTTTCCTCAAAATTCCCTTATTAGTCTTTTCATATCTATACAATTTGTAGTAAAGTCACCTTTCTCATTCTTGACACTGGAAATGTTGTGTTTCCTTTCTCTCTCTATCCATCTCTCTCCCTCCGTCTCTTTTTTCTGATCAGTCTGATTAGAGATTTATCAGTTTTATTCATCTCAAAGAATCAGCTTTTGATTTCACTAATTTCTCTTTTTCTATTCCAATGATATCTGTTATAATTTTTATATTTATTATTTCTTCTTCTTACTTTGGTTTTATTGGATCTTAATTTGCTAGCTTCTTACAGTAGAAGCACTGACTTTAGACCTTTAATTTCTTATGCAGACATTTAATACTATACATTTCCCTCTAAATTGGAGGGAAATTTGTGGGACTTAGCTGTATCCCGCAAGTTTTAAAATATTGTTTCCATTTGTATCTAGTTCAAAATGCCTTCTAATTTTCCTTTTTGATTTCTTCTTTGACCTTTAAATTATTGAGATGTATGTTAGTTTACAAATTTTGAAGATTTTTCCAGATATCTTTTTGCCATTGATTTATAATTTAATTGCTTAATAATCAGATAAAATACTTTTATGACTTGAATTTTAAAAATTTTATGGAGACATGGTTTATAGCCCAGAATGTGGTCTCTCTCAGAAAATATTCCATGTATACTTGAAAAGAATGTGTATTATGCTGTTGTTGGGCGGAGCATTACATAAATTTCAATTATGTCAAGTTGATTCATAATGTTTTTCAAGTCTTCTATTCACTTACTGATTTTTGGTCTACTTGTATCAGTTATTGAGGGGGTATTTAAATCTGCAACTAAAATTATGAATTTGTCTATTTCTCCTTAGTTCTGTCTTTGTGACATATATTTTGTCAGATGCACAGATGCCTTTTTTATGAATTGACCCTTTTATCATTATGAGATGACCTTCTTTAGCCCTGGTAATTTTCTTTGCTCCTGAATCTACTCCCCCTGATATTAATAAAGTCACTTCAACTTTATTTTGATTAGTGTCAGCACGAAATATCTTTTTCCATCACTTTTCTTTTGACATGCTTGTGGTATTATATTTAAAGTGGGTTTCTTATGAGGCAGCATACAGTTAGGTTTCCTTCTTTTTAAAAAATCAAATCTGGTTATCTCTGTCCTCTAATTGAGATATTTAGTTGACATTTAGGTTTTTCACTCTCATTTCACTCTTTGTTTTCTATTTGTCTTAGCTATTCTTTGTTCCCTTGTTCCTGTTTTCCCTGCATCTTTGTATGAGTATTTTTGTGATACCATTTGATCTCCTTTGTTGGGTTATTAGGTATAACTACTTCTGTGTTACTTTAGAGGCTGCTTTATGGTTTATAGTTTATATCTTTAACTTATTAGAGTCTACCTTCAAGTGATATGTATTACTTTATTTATAATGTAAAAATATTACAACAATATGCTTCCATTTATCCCAACAGCCTTTGTGCTATTATTGTTGTCATATGGCATAAACCCCAAAATATATTATTATTTTCTCTTTAAATAGTCAATTATCATTAAAATAAAAACATTTTAAAAAGAATACCAAGTCTTTCGTAATTACCTTTGTAAGTATCATGTGTGGGGCTCTTCACTTCTTTGTGTAGATCCAGATTTCCATCTGGTGTCATTTTCCTTCTCCCTGAAGGACTCTCCCTAAGATTTCTTATAGTGTAGATCTCCAGGTAATGAATTCCTTCAGTGTTTATATGTCTCCAAAAGCCTTATTTCCAAAGTTTCATTTTACTAAATATTTACATTATTTCACCTTTCTTTATAGTTTTGTTTGGACATTTCTTCATTTTTTAGTATAATGAGTGTTTCAAAACTGGAAATGACCTGGGTTTCTGTAACAATCAGAAGAGGCTGTATGACCCCCAAAATCAACTCCCTGGGCAGGAAAGAATACACTCTGTAGGCCTAGGTTTTTCATACTCTGCATATTCCAAAGAAAGGCTTGTCTTCAGTATTGGTTCTTGGATTGCTCCTAGATGATAACTCCTAAACCCTTGGAACATTCTGCCTGATAAGAGTGTTTTGTATGTCTGAGGCTTTGGGCCATTCTGTACCAGTTTGACCAGACAAGTTTATCTTTATGGTGAATGCCTCTTTTTAATCTGGAGTGGACTTGAGTCTGAGTAACTGATCAGGGTCATTCATATGTACATGCCTATGGTACTGACCTCCAATAAAAAGTGTAGACCTCAAGAGCCTCCCTGTTTGGCAGTATTTTACACGTTGCCACACATTACTGCCGGGAGAATTAAGAGTACTCCTGTGCGACTCTGCTGGACAAGGACACCTGGAAACTTGCACCTGGTTTCTCCTGGATTTGGTGAGATGTGCCCTTTCCCTTTGCTCATTTCGATTTGTACCCTTTCCTTGTAATAAACCGCAACTGTAATTACGATAGTTTCTGAGTCAGGCGAGTCTTTCTAGAGAATAACTGAGCCTAAGAATGGTCTTGGGAATCCCTGACACAGCCTTTAAATTTCAGTGACCTAAAATCGGAAAGGTTTATTTTTTTACTCACATGACATGTCCTCTCTAGATGGGCTTGGAGGAAGGGCTTTGCTCTGTATCATCTCCACCCAGGTAACCAGGCCGAAGGAGCCTCCTCCTTCATGCTTCAGCATTGTTGAGATACGGAAAAGGAAACATGATGAATCACACACTGTTTTAAAAACTTTTGCCTTGAACTGACACATCACCGCCACTCACTTTCCATTAGCCCCAACTAGATATTTAGCTACACTTACCTTTGAGGCAGCTGAGAAGTTCCATCTCACCGTGTGCTCAGACAGAGGACTGGAATATTGGTGAAAGCATTCCTGATCACCTCAGCACCTACAAGCTCTAAAAGTCCTGGCTTGAGTCTTCTACCACTGGGATAGCAGGACCTATCAAGCGGAGAAAAACGATTATAAGAAGAATGAGGGAGAGCTAGGAAAGTGCAATTTCATAATATTTAAGCAAGTAAAGAAATGAAAGGAGAAAGAGGTAGTTACAATTTATCGAGAAGATTTTGGTGCAGAAAAAGTGTATGATTCCTGAAGAGGAGGATAGATGGAAGCCAGCTTACAGGAGAAAGTGAGGTTCAAAAAAGGAACTGATGGGTAGGAAAGGATGTCAGCATGCTTGGACATCCGCTTGAAAAGTTGGGCGGCAAAGATGAGAGAAAATATTTGATAAGTTCTATTAAAATGCTTAAAATCTCTGAAAATCTAAGTAAAATAGTAATATTTCAATGAAGACTAGAGGTCCATGATGCTCATGCATGCTTAATCATTTCAGTCTTTCCAAAATAGGAAGTGAGGCACCATCAGGATGAGGTATGAGGTTCGGTTTAAAAAAAAAAAAAAAAGAACAATCAAGGTATCCTCTGTGGAGCAGGTGTCAGGCATAAAACAATAATGACTAGGGATCACGATGTTGATGGTAACACTAGTATTTTGTAAACATTTATTAAGCACCCATGTCTTGAGCACTAAGATACAAGTTGGGAATAAAATAACTGGAGGAGACTGGTCCCTGTCCTTGAGAAGCTTCTTTGCAGTTAACAGTAACATTTGGGTGAACCATTCAGTAAATGACTATATGAATCAGGTATGGAGGTCAACAGAGAGGTGGCTGTTACAATACAGCAGTAGAAAGGTGGTATGAACAATTATGGGAAAGAGAAGCCTATTCTGTCCAAACACCCCAATAATAAAATTCCATGTATGTTTAACTCAAATATTGAGTTATGTGTTTTGAATGCATATAGCTCAGAGTTTTGACTGTTCAGATCCCTCTCCTGTACCAATCAACAAATATTCTCTAAATCCAGAATATTCTCCCCACTAGCTGCTGAGCATTTGCAGTGAATGAGGCCAAGGGCAGTTTGTGCATTTAATTGACTCCAGCAGGTCAGGCTGGAGCTCACTAGGAAAGCCTCAAGGGCGTCTGCCTCCTTTTCTGCATTTCTGATATTTCTGCTGAGAGGAAGCCGAAAACAAGGTGGGCGTCTGGCCAGTTTCTTCAAAAGTCTGTAGGTGAGGGAAGTAAAGCACAGGCCATCCTTGCCTTCAGCAATTGTTCCTGGACTCAGACACTGGGGAGCTGCTTCCTCAAACTCCTGTCAACTAAGCTTTCTGTGATCTGTCAGAGGAGGGAGAAGCTGCTGGGGCCTGAAGGGACAAGCGCCAACTTGCAGAAAGGAGACCCTGGAACGCCAGGCAGAACATCACTCCCCAGTCATCCTGTCCTCTCGGTAATGATGCTCAATGGGCTCACAGCTGCTTCTCCCGCAGGACACAATTTCAGTGTCATTGTGGAGGTAGAGAATGCCACACAGAAAGAGGACCCAAAGCCAAGGAGGCAGCAGACTGGTGAGACTCACAGCTTCTGGGCACCGAAGCCGAAGCCAAAGCCGAAGCCGACTTCCCCGTCCCATTGGAGGCAGGCTTGGAGGGGCCAAACACCATCAGAACAATTGTCCCTGGCAGAGAAGCCCAGGACTAGAGCAAATCCAACTTTGGGAGACCGAGGCAGGCAGATCACAAGGTCAGGAGTTCGAGACCAGCCTGACCAACATGGTGAAACCCCGTCTCTACTAAAAATACAAAAATTAGCCGGGTGTGGTGGCAGGCACCTGTAATCCCAGCTACTGAGGAGGTTGAGGCAGGAGCATCACTTGAACCCAGGAGGTGGAGTTTGCGGTGAGCTGAGATCAAGACATCGCACTCCAGCCTGGGCCGCAGAGCGAAACTCCGTCTCAAAAAAAAAAAACCAAAAAACTACACAAAAATCAAAAACCAACAACAACAACAACAACAACAACAACAACAAATTGCTTGTTGCATTAATTTGGCACCAAACTTATGGCCCATTCTTCTGAGTTCTGGCCTGGGGCCCTACGGTCACCTCTCACCCTTTACCACCCCCAGCTTGGTCTGATTCCATTTAATTTCATAGTCTATGGATTACCCAGGATGTGCTGGGGATATATTACACAGAGACCACATATTAATAGGGGAGACAGACACAACTAACTACACACTAAACTTAATGCATGATTTAAGAGCTACAAAGTATCTAGAAACCACCAAGAAAGGAAAGATTTTAACAGTAGGATCACATCTAAACATTCAGCATCCTATGAAAGAGTCTTGGCAGACTGGTCCTCATAATGATGATAATATGCTTTCCTTGATTTGAAGATGCACACTTTTCAGACTTTGGTGTTTCTGAGATTCAGCTGCATCTTACAATTGATGTGTGCATTTAGTGTGGTTTATTCTGTTTGCCAAAGAAGAAAAAAGCTGACAATTAACAGATAGTCCAGTTTTTTCAACTGATGGCAACCTAGACAGAGGGAAATATATTAATAATAACACAGCACCAATGGGCTAGACAATATGCTAAATGTTACGTGAACATCTCATTTAATCCTCACAACCAACCTAACATAGAGAACAATTGTCAAAGCCATTTTCCAGGCAAAGAAACAAAGAGAAATAGCTTTCCCAAGGTCACCGCAGGCGAGGAGCAGAGTTGGGATTCAAATTTAACCCTCTTTGGCTCCAGAGTCCATGATCTTAATCTCAAATGCTACCTGTTCACATCTCTCTTCCTTTACTAAACTGGTTCCTCTGCCGGGAAGACTTCTGCCACTCCTCGTTCTAAGACTTGCTTCTCTAGATAAGGCAGGGTCAAATGGTATCTTTCTTGTAACTGTTTCCCTGACCACTTGAAACAGCTTGAATTTTTCCTCCTCTGAACTCCCATAGCAACCTTGTCACACTGGTAGAGTATAACTTACTATACTGCATTAGAGCTGTCAGTATAACTTCATTCCTCATTACAGTGCGAGTGTCTTAAAGGCAGAGACTCTCTCCTACTCGTCTTTATATACCCAGGGCCCAGTACAGTGCCTGGAAAACAATTGTTGTTGGCTGAGCTGCTTAAAAAATGTGTTTTCCCTACTTCATTGAGATAGAGAGAAAGCTTTATAGACTTTTAAATGATAATTTGTTGAGTACAAACTACTGACATAATATTAGCTAAGAGCTTTATATGCTCTTATACTTTCTGTGAGAAGAAATGAGATAATCTGTAAAACACTTAAAATAGCATATGGCACATGGTAAGGATTCAGTCACGTTTTTTAAATTATTATCACTATTTAACCATTGTGAAAATTCACTGAGTAGTTACGATGATTGTTAGTGTTCTATAAATAAGGCAACTGAGTAATAGAAGGTGAAGTAACTTATTCACTGTCAAACAGACAATGAATGACAGATTTTGATCATTTATGTGTATGTATCAAATCTTACCTCATGGATACATTTTTCATAATTTTACACAGCGCAGGGGGTATCTCTGCCTGTTCTCTAGACTTCCAGTGCCTGTTAGCTCTTCTGTACAATCATGCTGGAGCTGCTCACTGATCTTTAGGTGCTGCTCAACTCCAGATTTTCTTGTTATTTAAATCTTTTCTTCAGCCTCTCTGTCCCAAAACCTGGGAGATCTGAAAGAAAAACCTGGCTGACTATGGTTGTGTCTCTGACAAAGACTGCTGTTCTGCTGATGTTTCTCTGAGATCTGTAACAACTCCGTCTGCGTCCCAAGCCATGGCTTTGGTGAGCTGCTTAAAATTGGCAATCAAAACTCTGATTTGACCATAAAGACACTTGCATGCATATGTTCATCACAGCACTTTTCACAATAGCAAAGACACGGAATCAACCTAGATGCCCATTAACAGTGGATTGGAAAAAGAAAATGTGGTGTATATACACCATAGAATACTATGCTGCCATCAAAAAGAATAAAATCATGGCTTTTGGAGAAACATGGATGCAGCTGGTGGCCGTTATCCTAAACGAATTAACACAGGAACAGAAAACCAAATCCTGCAAGTTCTTATTTATAAGTGGGAGGTAAACATTGAGTACACAGGGACACAAAGAGGAGAACAATAGACACGGGGGCCTACTTGAGGTTGGAGGATGGGATTGAAAAACTGCCTGTCTGGTACTATGCTCACTACCTGGATGACGACATCATTTGTACACCAAACTCCGGTGACATGTAATTTACCCACGTAACAAACCTGCACAGGTACCCTCTGAACCTAAAAGTTGGAAGGAAAAACAAACCCAAAAAGAAGCCCCTATGATTTGAAGAAACTTGCAGTAGTCAAAACTTGTCATTCTAAAGTTGAGCCACAAGGAAGCAGTAGTGTCCTAGCCGTAAGGTCTGAAGATGCTGGCCTATTTATTCTAATGCCTTCCCTAGACTTACAATATCGAGCTTTGCATATTTCATTTACTCAGTTACTATAGTTACCCAACAGTATTTTAAAAATATGATACTTGCAATTTATGTTACAAAGAAATAATTTCAATCTTAAAAAGAAAGTCAAAGTATAATTTTGCATTTTTCTTTTAACACTTATTTTATTCTGAATAACTTTCCTCTTAGGCTGCATTAAAGAAAGAAGGAAAGAGATAGAGAAGAAGGGGCAGGAGGAGAGAAAGCAGGCCACAGGCATTATTCTTAGCAATCAGACCTGCTCAGGCAAACCTCACATCTCCTAGGTCTTTCTAATCTGCCTGCAGTTTGTGATACTCTTCATCTTGTTTCTATGTCAGGTAAAAATGACTATGCAACCTGTCCAATCTGATTAATCGAATTAAAGAACTGTCTTGGCCAGGTGTGGTGGCTCACGCCTGTAATCCCAGCACTTTGGGAGGCCGAGGTGGGCGGATCACGACGTCAGGAGATCGAGACCATCCTGGCCAACATGGTGAAACCCTGTCTCTAGTAAAAATACAAAAAAAAATTAACTGGATGTGGTGGTGCATGCCTGTAGTCCCAGCTACTCAGGAGGCTGAGGTAGGATAATCACTTGAACCCAGGAGGCAGAGGTTGCAGTGAGCCGAGGTTGCACCACTTCTCTCCAGCCTGGCAACAGAGCGAGACTCCGTCTCAAAAAGAGAGAGAGAGAGAGAGAACTGTCTTGATTTTGCTTCCTGTAATTTAGAGCCCCTGATTTATTTTTCAACAATAACAGGAGTTCCCTGACCTCATGGTATCCTGATGCTCCCAAGTAACAGAAGGCTTCAAGTACAATGAATCTAAATCAAAAGAAGGCATTTCTTTTTTCAGTTTGGTTGAGAAGTAAAATATCACCTTCTTTGTTTTCTCAAGGTCAGAATAAATGAGCTGTGAATGATTACATGTATATGGATAGATAGGTAGATAGATGAATATAGATATATGATATTATGTTTATATGCTTCATATATATAGTGTGTGTGTGTTTGAAACAGGCAATGTGCAAAATATTTTGTTTTACTCTTTAAAAAATACCTTAGGTTTAAATAAACTTGAGCATAAATCCTGGCTCTTCATCATCTTTAAATTTCTACCTGCGAGGCACTGGGCAAATTAGTTTCTTTGAATATCAGAACATGAATATATATATATACACGTATATATATATATGTATATATGTGTGTATATATATGTATATATACGTGTGTATATATACATATACGTATATATGTATATATATGTGTATGTATATATATACACATTTATTTATTTCCAAATTTTACTTTAAGTTCAGGGGTACATGTGCAGGATGTGCAGATGTGTTGCATAGGTAAACATGTGCCATGGTGGTTTGCTGCACAGGTCATCTCATCACCCAGGTATTAAGCTCACCATCCACTAGCTATTCTTCCTGATCCTCTCCCTCTTCCCATCCCCCACCCTCCAACAGGCCCCAGTGTGTGCTGTTGCCCACTGTGTATCCAGGTGTTCTCATCATTCAGCTCCCACTTATAAGTGAGAACATGTGGTGTTTGGTTGTCTGTTCCTGCATTAGTTTGCTAAGGATAATGGTCTCCAGCTGCATCCATGTCCCTGCAAAGGACATGATCTCGTTCCTTTTTATGGCTGCATAGTATTCCATCATGTATGTACCACATTTTCCTTATCCAGTCTATCATTGATGGGCATTTAGCTGGATTCCATATCTTTGCTATTGTGAATAGTGCTTCAGTGAACAGACACGTGCATGTGTCTTTATAACAGAGTGATTTATATCCCTTTGGGTATATACTCAGTAATGGGATTGCTGGGTTGAATGATATTTCTGTCTCTAGGTCTTTGAGGAATCATCACACTGTCTTCCACAATGGTTGAACTAATTTACATTCCCACCAACAGTGTAAAAATGTTTCTTTTTTGCCACAATCTTGCTAGTATCTGTTATTTGGTAATTTCTAATAATAGACATTCTGGTGTGAGATGGTATTTCATTGTGGTTTTGATTTGCATTTCTCTAATGATCAGTGATGTTGAGCTTTTTTTCATGTTTGTTCGTCACAAGTATGTCTTCTTTTGAGATGTATTTGTTCATGTCCTTTGCCCACTTTTTAATGGAGTTGTTTGTTTTTTCTTGTAAATTTGTTTAAGTACCTTATAGATGCTGGATACTAGACCTTTGTCAGATGCATAGATTGCAAAAATTTTCTTCCATTCTGTAGGTTGTCTATTTACTCTGTTGATAGTTTTTGTCGTTGTTGTTTTGTGTTTTTTTTTTTCTGTGCAGAAGCTCTTTAGTTTAATTAGATCCCATTTGTCAATTTTTGCTTTTGTTTTAATTGCTTTTAGCATCTTTGTCATGAAATCTTTTCCTGTGCCTATGTCCTGAATGATATTGCCTAAGTTTTCTTGTAGAGTTTTTACAGTTTTGGGTTTTACATTTAAATCTGTAATCTATCTTGAGTTGATTTTTGCATATGGGGTGAGGAAGGCGTCCAGTTTCAACTGTCTGCGTATGGCTAGCCAGTTCTCCCAGCACCATTTATTAAATAAGAAATCCTTTCCCCATTGCTTGTTTTTGTAAGGTTTGTTGAAAATCAGATGGTTGTAGGTGTGTGGTCTTATTTCTGGGTTCTCTATTCTGTTCCATTGATTTATGTGTCTGTTCTTGTACCAGTACTAGGCTGTTTTGGTTACTGTAGCCCTGTAGTATAGTTTGAATTTGGGTAGAGTGATACTTCCAGCTTTGTTCTTTTTGCTTAGGATTGTCTTGGCCACTTGAGCTCTTTTTTGGTTCCACACGAATTTTAAAATAGGTTTTTCTAATTCTGTGAAGAATATCAATGGTAGTTTAATGGGAATAGCATTGAATCTATAATTATTTTGGGCAGTATGGCCATTTTCACAATATTGATTCTTCCTATTCATAAGCATGGGATGTTTTTCTATTTGTGCCATTTCTGATTTCTTTGAGCAGTGGTTTGCAGTTCTCCTTGAAGAAGTCCTTCACTTCCCTTCTTAGCTGCATTCCTAGGTATTTTATTCATTATGGCAATTGTGAAAGGGAGGTCATTTTTGATTTGGCTGTTGGTTTGCCTGTTGTTGGTGTATAGGAATGCTAGTGATTTTTGCACATTAACTTCGTATCCTGAGACTTTGCTGAAGTTGCTTATCAGCTTAAGAAGCTTTTGGGCTGAGATAATTGGGTTTTCTAGAAATAGGATTATGCCATCTGCAAACAAAGATAGTTTGACTTCCTCTTTCCTATTTGAATATCCCTTATTTCTTTCTCTTGCCTGACTGCCCTGGCCAGAACTTCTAATACTATATTGAATAGGAGTGGTGAGGGAGGGCAACTTTGTCTTGTGCTGGTTTTCAAGGGGGGAATGCTTCCAGCTTTTGCCCATTCAGTACGATACTGGCAGTGGGTTTGTCATATGTGGCCCTTATTATTTTGAGATATGTTCCTTCAAAACCTAGTTTATTGAGAAGTTTTCTTTTAATATGAAGAGATGTTGAATTTTATCAAAGGCTTTTTATGGATCTATTGAGATAATCATGTGGTTTTTGTCTTTAGTTCTGTTTATGTGATGAATCACATTTACTGATTTGTGTATGTTGAACCAACCTTGCATGTCAGGGATGAAGCCAACATGTTTGTGGCAGATAAACTTCTTGATGTGCTGCTATATTTGGTTTGGTAGTATTTTATCGAGGATTTTTTCTTTGATGTTCATCAAGGATATTGGCCTGAAGTTTTCTCTCTCTCTTTTTTAATATCTTTATCAGGCTTTGGTATCAGGATGATGCTGGCCTCATAGAATGAGCTAGGAAGGAGCCCCTCCTTTTCCATTTTTTGTAATAGTTTTAGGGGGAATGGTGCCAGCCCTTCTTTCTACCTCTGGTAGAATTTAGCTGTGAATTCGTCTGGTCTTGGCCTTTTTTTGGTTGGTAGGCTATTTATCACTGCCTCTATTTCAGAACTTGTTATTGGTCTGTTCCAGGATTCAATTTCTTCCTGGTTCAGTGCTGGGAGGGTGTATGTGTCCTGGAACTTGTCCATTTCTTCTAGATGTTCTAGTTTATGTGCATAGAGGTGTTGATAATATTCTCTGATAGTCGTCTGTATTTCTCTGGGGTCAGTGGTAATATCCCCTTATCATTTCTGATTGTGTTTATTTGAATCTTCTTTCTTTTCTTGTCTAGCTAGCAGTCTATTTTATTACTTTTTCCAAAAAACTAGCTCCTGGATTCATTGATCTTTTGAAGGGTTTTTTCATGTCTCTGTCTCCTTCAGTTCAGCCTTGATCTTGGCTATTTCTTGTGTTCTGCTAGCTTTGGGGTTGGTTTCCTCTTGGCTCTCTAGTTCTTTTACTTGTGATGTTAGGTTATTAACTTGAGATCTTTTTAGCTTTTTGATGTGGGCTTTCAGTGTTATACATTTCTCTCTTAACACTGCTTTAGCTGCATCCCAGAGATTCTGGTATGTTGTATCTTTTGTGCTCATTAATTTCAAAAGACTTCTTGATTTCTGCCTTAATTTCATTATTTAGCCAAAAGTCATTCAGGGGCAGGTTGTTCATATACATATATATTTTGACTGTTAGAAAGGATTGTTTCTTCTCCATTCCTCTAGTTTTAAAATGGTTAGATAACAGCATTAGTGCAATGTATTAGTTCGTTTTCATGCTGCTGATAAAGACATACCCAAAACTGAGAAGAAAAAGAGGTTTAATTGGACTTACAGTTCCACATAGCTGGGGAGGCCTCAGGATCATGGTGGAGGGTGCTTCTTACATGGCAGCGGCAAGAGAAAAATGAGGAAGAAGCAAAAGCAGAAGACCCTGATAAACCCATCAAATCTCGTGAGATTGGCCCCCGTGACTCAATTACCTCCCACCTGGGTCCCTCCCACAACACGTCAGAATTCTAGGAGATACAATTCAAGTTGAGATTTGGGTGGGGACACAGTTGAGCTTTGGGTGGGGACACAGCTGAGCTTTGGGTGGGGACACAGCCAAATCATATCATGGAACAATTTTATAATTGAATCTTCAGAAGATGTTTTATTAATATCCATTAATTAAAATTTTATGTGAAAAAATATCAGGTTATCTCAACAGATACAAAAAGGCATTCAATTAAATTTAACTCTTATTTATTATAAAGGTCTTAGCAAATTGGGAATAGTAAGGAACTTTCTTAACATGATAGAGTACAAAGCCTAGTGTAAACTTTTACTTAAATAATACATTTTAGAAATGAGGACTAAATTCTGATTTGTTCTTATCTTGCCCAAATTCCTATCTAAACAGTCTGGGGGTCATGCCCTACAAACCATACATTCTCATGAGATGGGTTTTATTTAACCCTATATAGTGACTTACTTTCCATTTTGACTCTGGCATAACATTATGTGACAAAAAAGAAAATAAAAGTATTTTACCTCAAAACATGTTTCTTTGCCATATTTTGAAATGGCCTTACAAAGCCATCCTTTGTGGGGGAAAATTTGCATCTGTAAAGAATCTCTATTAACATCTTTTAATAGATAATAGCTAGATCTTTTTCTTTCAGGCCCTCCCAATCCTGAAGAGATGAACTGAGAGTCTAGCACATTTCAAAGGTCTGAATAGGAAACAGTCGTCATCTATTGTCTCTAAGGGCAGCCACTATGAGACTTCAAAAGAACCTTGATTTCCACAATCTTCTATCTCAATCTGAATGTTTCCTTTCTATTGATCCCAGGTCTTTAGACAAACTCAACCAATTGTCAAGCAGAAAATGTTAAAATTTTCCTACAGCCTGGAAGCTATAGCCCATAGCTGCCCCCTCTTCAAGTTGTTCTACCTTTCTGGACCAAACCAATTTATTTCTAAGTTTGTATTTGATTGATGTCTCATGCTCCCCTAAAATGTATAAAACCAAGCTGCACCTGACCACCTTGGGCACATGTTCTCAGTATCTCCTGAGGGCTGTGTCATGGGCCATGGTCACTCATATTTGGCTCAGAATAAATCTCTTCAAATATTTTAAAGAGTTAGACTCTTCATCAACAGAAGTATTGTATTCAATTAAAATAAGGCAAGGATGGCCACTCACCTCTACAACTAAACATTGTATTGAAAGTCCCAATTAATGCAATATGACAAGGAAATAAAATAATTTAAAATTTAACAATGGGAAAGAGAGATAAACGGCTTGTTATTATTTGAAGATGATGTGCTTGTCTACATAGAAAATCCTATAAGATATGCAGATAAACCAAAACATGTTCAAATTCTTACTTGTTCTTTATCTTCTGAAAAATGAAGAAATGTGGTAAAATCATATAATACAACACTTTAAAACAATTAAATGAATGAACTATTTTTACATATATCAACCTGGATAAATTTCTAAAGCAAGTTGAATGAAAAATAGGTAATTTCAGAATGTCACATATAACAAGAGACATTTATGTAAAGTCTTTAAAAACAGACATATGTAATAAAAATATAAAAGCATACGTGGGGAAATATATTCATTTTCTATTGCTGTGTAACAAATGAAATTACCACAAACATAGCAACCTAAAACAATACGTATTGATTAGCTCATGGCTCTATAATTTAGGAGTCCAGATACAGAGTGGCTCACATGGCTTCTCTGCTCAGAGTCTCACCAAGCTAAACAAAGGTGTCATCAGGGCTGCATTCCTTTCTGGAGGTTCTGGGAATGAATCTATTTCCAAGCTTAGACTGATAGCTGATTTTTTTCAGTTGTGGGACTGAGGTCTCTGTATTTTTTGCTAGCTGCCAGCTGGGGGCTGGTCTTTGCTCCTAGATCCTGTCCACATTACTTCTCATGCATTCTGTGTGTCCCACATTACTTCTCATGCATTCTGTGTGTCCCTCGTTGAGCAACAAACAATAGGTCAGGCCCTCTTATGCTTTAAATCTCTTTGACTTCCATTTCTATCACATCACTCTCACACCAGTGGGAGAAAGTTCTCTGCTTTTAAAAACTCATGTGATTAGATTAGATCCACCTGGATAATCCAAGATAATCTCCCTATTTTAAGGTCTATAACTTTAATGACATCTGCAAAATCTCTTTTGCCAGGTAAGGTAGCAGTCATAGATTTCAGAGATTAGGGCATGGACATCTTTAGAAGACAATTCTGCTACCATGGGTAGCAGAAGAAGCTACACGAGAAACCATATTCTAACTTTAGGATAGTGGTTATGTATGGATAGGGAGGAATAGATTAGAGAATGGTATAAAAAAGACTTCAGTTCTATAATTTCCTACTTTTGAAAATTGGAATCCTAAGCAGAGGAAAGGCAAGTCTGGAGGAGCAAGGTTTCTGCGGAAGCAGAATAATCTATCTAAAGCATAAGTAGAGGCATTTATTTTGAATTGAGAAGAGATGTCTTCTCTATTGTACTAGTCAATTGGACTGCTATAGCAAAACACCATAGTCTAGTGCCTTAAGCAACATAAATCTATATACTTACTGTTCTGGAGGCTGGGAAGTCCAAGATCTTCCTGGCTTGTAGATGGCCACCTCCTTAAGGTGTCATCGTGGGGTGGGGACACACACACACACAAACACACAGAGAAAGAGAGAGAGAGAGAGAGCTCTTATGTCTCTTATAAGGGCACTAATCCCATCACATTAGACTTGTAACAAGAAGACAGAAGATCCTGCAGTGATATCTTCAAATTACTGAATAAAAAATAACTCCCTGTTAGAATTCTGTGCCAGTAATAAATCCTTTAAGAATTAAGGTGAAATATATATATATCACTAAAAGACTTGCACTAAGAGAAAATTTAAAAGGAGGACTTCAAGGAGAAAGAAAATTCTCATAGACGGAAGTTCTTATTTTCTTTTTACCTATCTTTTGAGTCACTAAAATTTCTTCTGCTTTGTCTATTTTGTGTCAAGTGTATCCACTGAAATCTCAGTTTCAGCTATTAAGATTTTCAGTTCTAGATGCAGAAAAGTTGAGCAAAAAACCAAAAGTTAAATATGTGGGTAGATTTGAATTATTATTGATTGCCTAATAATAATAACATCATATATATAATAATCACTATTTTTAACATATCTAGTAATTAAATACATGGCAATATTGGCAAGATTATCTAAAAATAAGCCATGAGTCAGTTAGCTTCAATAGGAATTCCCAGTGGAATCAGCTAGTAACCATTTTTAGCTAATGAGCCTAGCATTTGCTTCAGGCTGAGCTTTCTAATCAGGATGGGCCCAGCTGCCCCCAGGGTTTTCAGATCATACTTTGCCATCCCTTTGGCCAACTTAACCCAGCAGCCCTTCTGAATGGCTAGACCTGAGCCTCCTTTGTTAGCATGGTGCTCTTAGTACTGTATTAACAGGCATAGAGAAATGATTGTGTAATTATGCCAGGGGAAGTATGAAAGAAGTTGCTGTTAAGAATTTGAAGGTTTCTAGTTTCCCTTTCTTTGTAGTTTTGGAGTTGTTACAGGATAAGAGCAAAAATGCTGTCAAACTTCAGAAAAGCTTTTTTAGAGTCTTTACTTCCTGAAGCTTTTGAGGAATGAGCTTACATTTTCTCTTTATGCAAAAAAGTTCTTAAAAAACAATGTCAGCTCACAAGATCAGACAGTTGTGGTATATTTTCTCGCCTGTGAATTTCTCCCAAGTTCAGAGGCACACCCACCAACTCAGAAAAACAGGATACATTGTGCACCAGGAAAAGACAGAAGTATGGTAATGTTTTCCCTCTGTCCTTTCAGGATTTTCCCTGCTACTTTGTTCCCCTCTGTTTCCACCACTTCCTGCCATTCTTCCATCAGGCACTTCCTTTCCCTGTCAGTCCTCGCATCTGATCTTTGTTCGCATGGTATTTAAGAGGTATTCAAGAGTACTCTCCCCGCTCTCTCAATGTGGTGTTCATTTGTGTTACCTGAGATGTTTTGGTCGGCTCCTCAACATCACTTCTCTTCCTCCTTTTGGGAAAATGAAACACTTGGATTGGGAGTGAAGAAAAGACAATTGGATGATTCTTCAGCCCCTCAATTGTCTTCAGCACTATATTCAAGTTAGCAATTAAGACCTCACCACTTTGCAGGGTAGTTATTGCTTGATTCCATTGTACAAATGGCACAATTGAGACAAGATCTCTTTCCTATAGCTTGCTGTATTCCTTGTTTCTGGTGCTGAAAGCCTGCATTATGCCAGAAACCTGGAAGTTTGGGGAGGCTAATACTTGAGAATTCTCTGTAAGGGGTGGGAGGAGATGAGGACTTCAGCGATAGACTCTGGGCACTTTGTGACTCAAAAAGAACCCTCTCCCAGAACTCCAAACATGAGATTCAGAAACTAACCATATCTTTACTTATGGATATCCCCTATAATTATATACTCTGATGTATGTGGAAGTGCAGAACAGAGCAAAACACACTACTTTGGGGCAAACCTGTCCAGTTGGTGAAATTCTTCTCTATTACCTTTACTATATCTAGCTTAATGCAAGCCCAGGGAGTCTAAAATCCTCGACTGGCTCCCAATTAGGTCTGTTCTCGGTGAGCAGCAAAGCCCTAGACTATTCTCTTCCTGAGCCACATTCATTCACGTACTCATCCATTCATCAACGTATTAATTTTTTTTTTTTTTAGAGACAGAGTCTCGCTCTGTCGCCCAGGCTGGAGTGCAGTGGCGTGATCTTGGCTCACTGCAAGCTCTGCCTCCCAGGTTCACCCTCCATTCTCCTGCCTCAGCCTCCCGAGTAGCTGGGACTACAGGTGCCCACCACAACGCCTGGCTAATTTTTGTATTTTTAGTAGAGCCACGGTTTCACCGTGTTAGCCAGGATGGTCTCGATCTCCTGACCTCGTGATCTGCCCACCTTGGCCTCCCAAAGTGCTAGGATTACAGGCGTTAGCTACTGCGCCCGGCCATTCATTTGTATTTTTAAATAATATATTTGGAGCAACTTTTGTGACTGCCACAGTGCTAGATACTTTTGTATGTCTCGTTCTTAAAAAAGTTCCTCTCAGGCAGGCCTTTTTGGGAAAGATCTAGTCAGCTGACTCCAACTGATTATAACAATAACTAAACATAGTGGTAGCATTCTCAGAGCTTTTTCCATTCTAAATTTGGATTCAGAGTTTGAATAGATGAAGCATTGAGAATAGTGAAATTGCAGCAGCAGGTTAAAAAAAATAAGAGATGACTTTATTTATTCCTATGACCCCTTGAATAATGCTAACGCAGTATATGTAAGGAAGTCTAGGCCCTGACAGGGTAGAATTTCCAAGTTTGTCCTTTGTGAAAATGTCCTTTGTAAGATTTTCACTCTTTGACCTTCATTTCTAAAGGAGAAATTCCCCCCATGATTTAAGTTTCTTGTGCTGGTGAACGGGGCTCCATCTGGAGACAAGTGGAAAAGAGGCGACCTTTCTTTTTGCTGCCCTCCAAATTATAATGAGTGACACGGTTCTGTGTCTGCATTTCTTGGTTTGATTCCTGACTTTGCAGCATCTTCTGCCAATGATGTGATGTTCTCAAAAAGAATCCAGGTTGCTCTAGCTAGAGCTACACTGGTGAGTAAAAGAAAAACAATTAAAATAACATGGAAAATGCATTCCCCACATGACAGAAGTATTTAGGTTTTCAGAAATAATACACGCTATGTAACCTTTTATTTTCCTCTTTTAGGAACCAAGGAAGAGATCTATATCCAACAGGAATTTTCCAACTCCCAACTTCATAATTCTCACATTGACATTCAAACTTATTAGTCTGGACCTCTGGATTTGAAAAAATTTTTCTTTAATTCTGTGCTGTTTATTGTTAAACTGGGTAAGAAATGCTGGTAGTGTGGATTCGATTCCGAAGAATAGCATTAATGCTGGGTGGTGTTTGGGTAAACAGTGGGAGAGAAACCATAAGTCCTTTGAGAATGAATGTGCCTGTTTTGCAGTATGAACACAAAAGATAGAGCAGAATAGGAAGGGCCAAAATGGTGTAGTCAGTAGTGCTGAAGGGTTCTCCTGAGTCTGTGATTTTAATCTGGGCTGTCAGTGCAGAGTAGGAAAAAAAGAAGACCACGCTTTAGGGTTAGTAGGTAGTCTATGTTTACAAATGCATGAGGGTACAGACAAGAACTGAACCTGAATCTGAATAGATCACATATAGATTGGGGCATGGAGATTATGACTGGAGTATGTTCCCATATCGGCCAACAGTTTCTCATGATCAGTTACATAGCATTGGAGGTCTCTCTGTGCTGCCTTCTCTCTGATTATTTCCCTTTCTCTGTACTCTGCAACTCTCCAATCACAATCCCTTTTCACTTTCCATGACTGACCTCACTTAAGTATTTATTGAAAAAGTAAAAGTCACTGGATGGAAATTGCTTCCTCCCAAACACCAAATCTGCTCCTCTCATGCTGTCTGAAGGATGAAGCAAACATGCTCCCACATAAAGCCGTGCTCTACTTCGGCTCTCACACCCTCAGAGACACCATTTCTGCCATTTTTATCTTATTTTTCCTTCAATCTCTCCCTATTAGATCATTAGCAATAGTTTACAAACACTCTGTAGTAGCCTTAATAATAAAACAACAGCAACAACAAACTCTGAAACATTAAAGAAAGAACACAAAGGTAGAGAGAGAGAGAGAATCTAAGGTTGGGGTCTTGCAGAAAAGATGATCATGGGTTTAGGAAATCTAGGGACAGAGTAGTTTATCAGTTCTGCATATGAATGTTTAGGTAAGCAAGAACCTTTGTGAATAGAGAAGAGGGTTAAAACACTTAAATATTTGTTATGCATAAGAAGAGGCTTCACTCAATTTATTTATCTTATTCCAAATAAAATACTGAAAGCAACGAGAAACCACAGTGTTGTCCCCGAGTTTGTCCTCCTTGGGCTGTCAGCTGGCCCCCAGACCCAGGCTCTGCTCTTTGTGCTGTTCCTGGTGATTTACCTCCTGACTGTGATGGGAAACCTGCTGCTGCTGGTGGTGATTAATGCTGATTCTTGCCTCCACACACCCATGTACTTCTTCCTGGGACAATTGTCCTTCTTGGATCTCTGCCGTTCCTCTGTCACTGTACCTAAGCTGTTGGAGAACCTCCTGTCTGAGAAGAAAACCATTTTGGTAGAGGGCTGCATGGCTCAGGTCTTCTTTGTGTTTGCCCCTGGGAGCACTGAATCCTCCCTGCTTGCTGTGATGGCCTATGACCGCTATGTTGCTATCAGCTCTCCTTTGCTCTATGGCCAAGTGATGAACAGACAGCTGTGTGCAGGGCTGGTGGGAGGCTCATGGAGCTTGGCTTTTCTGGATGCCCTCATCAATATCCTTGTAGCTCTCAATTTAGACTTCTGTGAGGCTCAAAATATCCACCACTTCAGCTGTGAGCTGCCCTATCTCTATCCTTTGTCTTGCTCTGATGTGTCTGCAAGTTTTACCACCCTGCTCTGCTCCAGCTTCCTGCTTTTCTTTGGAAATTTTCTCATGATATTCCTGTCTTATATTTGCATTTTGTCCACCATCCTGAGGATCCGCTCCACCACAGGCAGAAGCAAAGCCTTCTCCACCTGCTCCTCCCACCTCACTACAGTGATTTTCTTTTATGGCTCCGGATTACTCTGCTATCTCATGCCAAATTCAGGATCCATTCAAGAGTTGATCTTCTCCTTGCAGTACAGCGTGATCACTCCCATGCTGAATCCCCTCATTTACAGCCTGAAGAACAGGGAGGTGAAGGCAGCTGTGAGAAGAACATTGAGAAAATATTTCTAGTGTTTCAATAGACTTATGAAATCAGAATGATGAGGGTACTGGATAGAACTGCAACAAGCAGTGCATGGACACTAGGATAATTCCTTGATGTCAGGATCTGCGAGGTCCTTTTCTGAAAAATATTTAAGAAAAGGTGGAAAATTTACCTTTTCTGAAAAATACTGAAGAAAAGGTGGAAAATTATTTTCTTGGGATGATACCAGTTCAGTCCTAGTCAGAGGAAGATGGATAAGATAAGCCTCTTGCTTAGCAATTTTTTATTACAAAGATATGTATTTCTTAAACACAGTATGGTAAACACTGTTGTTGTCTGCTCAGCTTATCTCTACCATTCCTCTAATAACTGAACTCCATGGTTCAATATGCTTCCAAGAGACACTGTTAATCATGGAATCCCCAAATCCTCTCCACCCTCACCTCCCCACCCCCGACCCCTGTCATTATTCACTCATTCTTCCTGGCACAGTGACTGGTCCAGAAATGGGCACGTGGTCAATGCCAGATCATTTACTCTCTCGGGATTTTTTTTTTTCTTTTAAGACAGCCTCTTTTGGTCGCCCCCGCTGGAGTGCAGTGGCACGGTCTCGGTTCACTGCAACCTCCACCTCCCAGCTTCAAATGATTCCCCTGCCTCAGCCTCCCAAGTAGCTGGGATTACTGTCTTAGGAATTTTAGTCTCAAGGAGAGAGTCAAAGGTCAGCCTTTTTGCATGCAGCATTCTGACAGCCTACGCAAGTGCCCTTGCTGATAAGATCACTAGAGTTATCCTAGATTCTGCCCTTTCAAGGCCAGATTTATAAACATGAATCATAACAAGAGTTCATTCTCAGATATTTGCATCCTATCAGGCACTGTGTTAAGCAATTTATATTTTTTATTCCATTTAAATACCACAACACATACGTTAGATAAATGCTTAAGTTATTCCTGTTTCAGAGAAGAGGAAACTGGCTCAGGGAGATAAACCATGATGTTGGAATTTGGAACCAATGGGACTTGCACCAATGCCTGTTTTCTTTACCACCTTAATACACTGACTATCCCATTGAGGCTGTGAGCTACCCCAGACTCCATACATGAATTCTCCTTTTAATGATTTATTATTGTTGTCTTATTTTATTTTGCTTAAGTCAGTCAGAATTAGATTCTGTCATTTGCAAGGAAAGGACCTAAAAGATAAATATTGGTACCACAATAGAATTGCAAGTATAGACATCCGAGGACAATTGGAATCTGTGAAATTGTGTTTTGGACCTAGGCATGTCCCATAGAGACTGTAAATAACATGTTGGTTTATCCTGCTTCAAACTATTCATCCAATGGCCAACTATCTGTAGCTATGAGGGGACCTATGTATAACCAGAGACGATTCGCCAGCTCAGACACATTGCTAGACAAGTAGCTCTGCCTCTTGGCCCTAATGATGCTGTAAAAATGGTAGACCACGAGAGAGCCAATGGCAGAGGAAGGACTGGGCAGAGCCTGTGGCAAACTTCAAAAAGAAACCAGAAACATTTAACAAAGACCCTTTAGATGATGAAACACAATTGGAAGATTAATGAGAACTATATTTGAGAGAGGCATGTGGACTAAAATTATCATGGTCCAAAATTAGTTATTCTTTCTAATTACCTTTTACTTTTTATTTATTTACAAGCTGGCAAGTGTCATCCTTCCCTTCACCTTGAACTCCTCAGCACCAAAGAATATAAACTCAAAGAGAACAAGGACATTTTTCTGCCATCTTTACTACCTTCTCAAGAATATTTTCTTTTTTTTTTTTTTTTTTTGAGATGGAGTCTTACTCTGTCACCCAGGCTGGAGTGCAGTGGCACAATCTCAGCTCAATGCAACCTCCGCCTCCCGGGTTCAAGCAATTCTCCTGCCTCAGCCTCCCGAGTAGCTGGGATTACAGGCGCCTGCCACCATGGTTGGCAAATTTTTGTATTTTTAGTAGAGACAGGGTTTCACCATGTTGGCCAGGCCAGTCTCGAACTCCTGACCTCAGGTCATCCACCCACCTCAGCCTCCCAAAGTGCTGGGATTACAGGCATGAGCCACCGCGCCTGGCCAAGAATATTTTTATTTTTATTTTATTATTACTATTATTATTATTATACTTTAAGTTTTAGGGTACATGTGCACATCGTGCAGGTTTGTTACATATGTATCCATGTGCCATGTTGGTGTGCTGCACCCATTAACTCGTCATTTAGCATTAGGTGTATCTCCTAATGCTATCACTCCCCCCTCCCCCAACACCAAAACAGGCCCCGGTGTGTGATGTTCCCCTTCCTGTGTCCACGTGTTCTCACTGTTCAATCCCCACCTATGAGTGAGAACATGCGGTGTTTGCTTTTTTGTCCTTGCGATAGTTTGCTGAGAATGATGGTTTCCAGCTTCATCCATGTCCCTACAAAGGACATGAACTCATCATTTTTTATGGCTGCATAGTATTCCATGGTGTATATGTGCCACATTTTCTTAAAGCAGTCTATCATTGTTGGACATTTGGGTTGGTTCCAAGTCTTTGCTATTGTGAATAGTGCCACAATAAACATACGTGTATGTGTGTCTTTATAGCAGCATGATTTATAATCCTTGGGGTATATACCCAGTAATGGGATGGCTGGGTCAAATGGTATTTCTAGTTCTAGATCCCTGAGGAATTGCCACACCTACTTCCACAATGAACTAGTTTACAGTCCCACCAACAGTGTAAAAGTGTTCCTGTTTCTCCACATCCTCTCCAGCATCTGTTGTTTCCTGACCTTTTAATGATCGCCATTCTAACTGGTTTGAGATGGTATCTCATTGTGGTTTTGATTTGCATTTCTCTGATGGCCAGTGATGATGAGCATTTTTTCATGTGTTTTTTGGCTGCATAAATGTCTTCTTTTGAGAAGCGTCTGTTCATATCCTTCACCCAACTTTTTGATGGGGTTGTTTGTTTTTTTCTTGTAAATTTGTTTGAGTTCATTGTAGATTCTGGATATTAGCCCTTTGTCCGATGAGTAGGTTGCAAAAATTTTCTCCCATTCTGTAGGTTGCTTGTTCACTCTGATGGTAGTTTCTTTTGCTGTGCAGAAGCTCTTTAGTTTAATTAGATCCCATTTGTCAATTTTGGCTTTTGTTGCCATTGCTTTTTGTGTTTTAGACATGAAGTCCTTGCCCATGCCTATGTCCTGAATGGTACTGCCTAGGTTTTCTTCTAGGGTTTTTATGGTTTTAGGTCTAACATGTAAATCTTTAATCCATCTTGAATATTTTTTGCATAAGGTGTAAGGAAGGGATCCAGTTTCAGCATTCTACATATGGCTAGCCAGTTTTCCCAGCACCATTTATTAAATAGGGAATCCTTTCCCCATTTCTTGTTTTTGTCAGGTTTCTCAAAGATCAGATAGTTGTAGATGTGTGCTATTATTTCTGAGGGCTCTGTTCTGTTCCATTGGTCTATATCTCTGTTTTGGTACCAGTACCATGCTGTTTTGGTTACTGTAGCCTTGTAGTATAGTTTGAAGTCAGGTAGCATGATGCCTCCAGCTTTGTTCTTTTGGCTTAGGATTGACTTGGCAATGTGGGCTCTTTTTTGGTTCCATATGAACTTTGAAGTAGCTTTTTCCAATTCTGTGAAGAAAGTCGTTGGTAGCTTGATGGGGATGGCATTGAATCTATAAATTACCTTGGGCAGTATGGCCATTTTTCACGATATTGATTCTTCCTACCCATGAGCATGGAATGTTCTTCCATTTGTTTGTATCCTCTTTTATTTCATTGAGCAGTGGTTTGTAGTTCTCCTTGAAGAGGTCCTTCATATACCTTGTAAGTTGGATTCCTAGGTATTTTATTCTCTTTGAAGCAATTGTGAATGGGAGTTCACTCATGATTTGGCTGTTTGTCTGTTATTGGTGTATAAGAATGCTTGTGATTTTTGCACATTGATTTTGTATCCCGAGACTTTGCTGAAGTTGCTTATCAGCTTAAGGAGATTTTGGACTGAGACAATGGGGTTTTCTAGATACACAATCATGTCATCTGCAAACAGGGACAATTTGATTTCCTCTTTTCCTAATTGAATGCCCTTTATTTCCTTCTCCTGCCTGATTGCCCTGGCCAGAACTTCCAACACTACGTTGAATAGGAGTGGTGAGAGAGGGCATCCCTGTCTTGTGCCAGTTTTCAAAGGGAATGCTTCCAGTTTTTGCCCATTCAGTATGATATTGGCTGTGGGTTTGTCACAGATAGCTCTTATTATTTTGAGATACGTCCGATCAATACCTAATTTATTGAGAGTTTTTAGCATGAAGAGTTGTTGAATTTTTCAAAGGTCTATTCTGCATCTATTGAGATAATCATGTGGTTTTTGTCTTTGGTTCTGTTTATATGCTGGATTACATTTATTGATTTTTGTATGTTGAACCAGCCTTGCATGCCAGGGATGAAGCCCACTTGATCATGGTGGATAAACTTTTTGATGTGCTGCTGGATTAGGTTTGCCAGTATTTTATTGAGGATTTTTGCATCGATGTTCATCAAGGATATTGGTCTAAAATTCTCTTTTTTGGTTGTGTCTCTGCCAGGCTTTGGTATCAGGCTGATGCTGGCCTCATAAAATGAGTTAGGGAGGATTCCCTCTTTTTCTATTGACTGGAATAGTTTCAGAAGGAATGGTACCAGCTCCTCCTTGTACCTCTGGTAGAATTCGGCTGTCAATCCATCTGGTCCTGGACTTTTTTTGGTTGGTAAGCTATTAATTATTGCCTCAATTTCAGAGCCTGTTATTGGTCTATTAAGAGATTCAACTTCTTCCTGGTTTAGTCTTGGGAGGGTGTATGTGTCGAGGAATTTATCCATTTCTTCTAGATTTTCTAGTTTATCTGCCTAGAGGTGTTTATAGTATTCTCTGACGGTAGTTTGTATTTCTGTGGGATCGGTGCTGATATCCCCTTTGTCATTTTTTATTGCATCTATTTGATTCTTCTCTCTTTTCTTCTTTATTAGTCTTGCTAGCGATCTATCTATTTTGTTGATCTTTTCAAAAAACCAGCTCCTGGATTCATTGATTTTTTGAAGGGTTTTTTGTGTCTCTGCTTCCTTCAGTTCTGTTCTGATCTTAGTTATTTCTTGCCTTCTGCTAGCTTTTGAATGTGTGTGCTCTTGCTTTTCTAGTTCTTTTAATTGTGATGTTAGGGTGTCAATTTTAGATCTTTCCTGCTTTCTCTTGTGGGCATTTAGTGCTATAAATTTCCCTCTACAAACTGCTTCGAATGTGTCCCAGAGATTCTGGTATATTGTGTCTTTGTTCTCATTGGTTTCAAAGAACATCTTTATTTCTGCTTTCTTTTCGTTATGTACCCAGTAGTCATTCAGGAGCAGGTTGTTCAGTTTCCATGTAGTTGAGCGGTTTTGAGTGAGTTTCTTAATCCTGAGTTCTAGTTTGATTGCACTGTGGTCTGAGAGACAGTTTGGTATAATTTGTGTTCTTTTACATTTGCTGAGGAGTGCTTTACTTCCAACTATGTGGTCAATTTTGGAATAGGTGTGGTGTGGTGCTGAAAAGAATGTATATTCTGTTGATTTGGGGTGGAGAGTTCTGTAGATGTCTATTAAGTCTGCTTGGTGCAGAGCTGAGTTCAATTCCTCAATAACCTTGTTCACTTTCAGTCTCGTTGATCTGTCTAATGTTGACAGTGGGGTGTTAAAGTCTCCCATTATTATTGTGTGGGAGTCTAAGTCTCTTTGTAGGTCACTCAGGACTTGCTTTATGAATCTGGGTGCTCCTGTATTGGGTGCATATATATTTAGGATAGTTAGTTCTTCTTGCTGAATTGATCCCTTTATCATTATGTAATGGCCTTCTTTGTCTCTTTTGATCTTTGTTGGTTTAGTCTGTTTTATCTGAGACTAGGATTGCAACCCCTGCCTTTTTTTGTTTTCCATTTGCTTGGTAGATCTTCCTCCATCCCTTCATTTTGAGCCTATGTGTGTCTCTGCACATGAGATGGGTTTCCTAACTACAGCACACTGATGGGTCTTGACTCTTTATCCAATTTGCCAGTCTGTGCCTTTTAATTGGAGCATTTAGCCCATTTACATTTAAGGTTAGTATTGTTATGTGTGAATTTGATCCTGTCATTATGATGTTAGCTGGTTATTTTGCTCGTTAGTTGATGGAGTTTCTTCCTAGCCTTGATGGTCTTTACAATTTGGCATGTTTTTGCAGTGGCTGGTACCAGTTGTTCCTTTCCATGTTTAGTGCTTCTTTCAGGAGCTCTTTTAGGGCAGGCCTGGTGGTGACCAAGTCTCTCAGCATTTGCTTGTCTGTAAAGGATTTTATTTCTCCTTCACTTATGAAGCTTAGTTTGGCTGGATATTAAATTCTGGGTTGAAAATTCTTGTCTTTAAGAATGTTGAATATTGGCCCCCCAATCTCTTCTGGCTTGTAGAGTTTCTGCCGAGAGGCCAGCTGTTAGTCTGACGGGCTTCCCTTTGTGGGTAACCCGACTATTCTCTCTGGCTGCCCTTAACATTTTTTCCTTCATTTCAACTTTGGTGAATCTGACAATTATGTGTCTTGGAGTTGCTCTTCTTGAGAAGTATCTTTGTGGCATTGTCTGTATTTCCTGAATTTGAATGTTGGCCTGCCTTGCTAGATTGGGGATGTTCTCCTGGATAATATCCTGCAGAGTGTTTTCCAACTTGGTTCCATTCTCCCCATCACTTTCAGGTACACCAATCAGATGTAGATTTGGTCTTTTCACATAGTCCCATATTTCTTGGAGGCTTTGTTCATTTCTTTTTCTTTTTTCTCTAAACTTCTCTTCACGCTTCACTTCATTCATTTCGTCTTCTGTCGCTGATACCCTTTCTTCCAGTTGATCGCATCGGTTACTGAGGCTTGTGCATAGTTCTCGTGCTGTGCTTTTCAGCTCCATCAGGTCCTTTAAGGACTTCTCTGCATTGGTTATTCTAGTTATCCACTCAATTAATTTTTTTTCAAAGTTTTTAACTTCTTTGCCATTGGTTCAAACTTCCTCCTTTAGCTCTGAGTAGTTTGATCTTCTGAAGCCTTCTTCTCTCAAGTCATCAAAGTCATTCTCTGTCCAGCTTTGTTCCACTGCTGGTGAGGAGCTGCATTCCTTTGGAGGAGGAGAGGCGCTCTGATTTTTAGAGTTTCCGGTTTTTCTGCTCTGTTTTATCCCCATCTTTGTGGTTTTATCTACCTTTGGTCTTTGATGATGGTGATGTACAGATGGGTTTTTGGTGTGGATGTCCTTTCTGTTTGTTAGTTTTCCTTCTAACAGTCAGGACCCTCAGCTGCAGGTCTGTTGGAGTTTGCTGGAGGTCCACTCCAGACCCTGTTTGCCTGGGTATCAGCAGCGGTGGCTGCAGAACGGCGGATATTGGTGAACTGCAAATGCTGCTGCCTGATCATTCCTCTGGAAGTTTTGTCTCAGAGGATTATCCGGCCGTGTGAGGTGTGAGTCCGCCCCTACTTGGGGATGCCTCCCAGTTAGGCTACTCGGGGGTCAGGGACCCACTTGAGGAGGCAGTCTGCCTGTTCTCAGATCTCAAGCTGTGTGCTGGGAGAACCACTACTCTCTTCAAAGCTGTCAGACAGGGACATTTAAGTCTGCCGAGGTTATTGCTATCTTTTGTTTGTCTGTGCCCTGCCCCCAGAGGTGGAGCCTACAGAGGCAGGCAGGCCTCCTTGAGCTGTGGTGGGCTGCAGGCAGTTCGAGCTTCCCAGCTGCTTTGTTTACCTACTCAAGCCTGGGCAATGGCGGGCGCCCCTCCCCGAGCCTTGCTGCCGCCTTGCAGCTTGATCTCAGACTGCTGTGCTAGCAATGAGCGAGGCTCCGTGGGCGTAGGACCCTCCGAGCCAGGTGTGGGATATAATCTCCTGGTGTGCCATTTGTTAAGCCCATTGGAAAAGCGCAGTATTAGGGTGGGAGTGACCCAATTTTCCAGGTGCCATCTGTCACCCCTTTCTTTGAGTAGGAAAGGTAATTCCCTGAAACCTTGCACTTCCCGGGTGAGGCTATGCCTCACCCTGCTTTGGCTCACCCATGGTGCACTGCATCCACTGTCCTGCACCCACTGTCTGGCACTCCCCAGTGAGATGAACCCAGTACCTCAGTTAGAAATGCAGAAATCACGCGTCTTCTGCGTTGCTCACGCTGGGAGCTGTAGACTGGAGCTGTTCCTATTCAGCCATCTTGGCTCCACCGCTGGCCAAGAATATTTTTAAAAGCTTCTGGCTGGCCAGGCCAGTGGCTCTCACCTGTAATCCCAGCACTTTGGGAGGCTGAGGTGGGCGGATCACAAGGTCAAGAGATTGAGACCCTCCTGGCTAACATGGTGAAACTCCGTCTCTACTAAAAATACAAAAAATTAGCCAGGTGTGGTGGCAGGTGCCTCTAGTCCCAGCTACTCGGGAGGCTGAGGCAGGAGAATGGTGTGAACCCGGGAGGCGGAGCTTGCAGTGAGCTGAGATTGAGCCGCTGCACTCCAGCCTGGGTGACGGAGCAAGACCCCGCCTCAAAAAAAAAAAAAAAAAAAAGCTTGTTGCACAATAACTGTATTTTGAATGTGTGAGTTGTGAGTCAATAAACGGAGAATCCATTTAGGTTAATTTTTCACCAGAGGGATCCCACTGCTAAGGCAGTTCAAAATAGTTTTTTGAATAGAATCACCTATTATGCAAAGGTCGGTCTTTCCTTCCTGGTCAGCCTAGTTCTGGTCCATGAACGCACAAGCACTGTAGCCATGGCTGAACAAGGTGGTGGTTATGCAAACGGCAACATTTTCTTTCATTCACCAAGGCTGATCTGCTGTTGCCATTGGTGAAAGGTATTTTGATAAAGGTCACACATAAATTTTGCCAGATATATTACCAGATACCATCTATTTTTTGTTCCTAGTGTGAATTAAAAATTCAGATATATTTACTACTTGGTTATTTCTAATGTATAGGAATGTTGTGGTATTTTGTACATTGATCTTGTATCTGTCAAGTTTGTTGACCTATCTTTCTAGTACTAGTGTCTTGTTTATAGATACTATTGGATTTCAACATTACATTTTACTTATTTTATCTTAAATTAGGGAAAGATTTTTTGTATGCTTTTTTTTTTTTTTTTTTGTAGAAAAAGTTTCACTCTTGTTGCCCAGGCTGGAGTGCAATGGCATGTTCTTGGCTCACCACAACCTGCACCTCCTGAGTTCAAGCAATTTTCCTGCCTCAGGCTCCCGAGTAGCTTGGGGTTACAGGCATGTACCACCATGCCCGGCTAATTTTGTACTTTTAGCAGAGATGGGGTTTCTCCATGTTGGCCAGGCTGGTCTTGAACTCCTGATCTCAGGTGATCAGCCCACCTAGGCCTCTCAAAGTGCTGGGATTACAGGTGTGAGCCAGTGTGCCTGGCTGTATGCAATTTTTATATATCTCATTTTTAAAGTTCATGCAGCAGCCAGGACCTCCAGTATAGACATCTTTCTGTTAGGATCAATGAGAAAGCTTCTCATGTTTCAGCATTAAGGATGATGTTCTATTTTTGATGAATATCTTTAAGTTATTAAGAGAGTTCTTTTTTGTTTGTGTTTTCTGAACCTATGGATTATATTGAAAGGAGAGTTCTTTTCTAAACATATTTTGCTAAGAATTGGTGTGAGATTTTATCACATGCTTTTTCTGCTTCTATTGAGAACTATGGTTATTCCTCTTTTGTTTAGTACTGTACAGTGTCTGTCACACAATAGGCATGCAATAAAAATATTTTGGAAAAAAATAAATTCATTGAAATTGTTATATGGTTTTTGTCATTTAATTTGTTAATAACAAATTGTATCAGTGCATGTTCTGTTTTTGAAGAATTGTTGCATTCCTGGAATCACCCTACTTAGGTAGAGTATTAAAAACTTAATTAACTTTTACCAATATTTAACTTACGAATTTCCTATTTGTATTTATAAGTGAGATACTATAATTTTTTTATTGCATTCAGCCCATCTTTTCTTTTTAAGAATTATATTGCGATTATAATTTATACATCACAATATTCAGCCATTCAAAATGCACAACTCAATGGTTTCTAGCATATTTACAGAGTTGTGCACCTATCACTACCACCAATCTCAGGACATTTCCTCATCCCCAAAGAAATCTCACACCTATGGGTAGTCACTCTCCAATCCCAACCCCATTCTTGGCTCTAGAAATCCACTAAACTACTTTTTATGTATATAGATTTGCCCATTCTAGACATCCAATACTGATATCAATAATATGCTTCATTCATCTTTGTATTTTCTTAAAATATTTGCTTAAAGAAGAGATGATCACTTTCTCGAAGGTTTTTATAAAACGCATCTTTGACATTTTAAGGACTTCTTGTCCTGTTGAGAAAATTTTTTATTTCTAATTTAATTCCTTTGATGATTATTGTACACTTGTGTTTTATATTTTGTTAGTGAATCAATTTTGGTGATTTGTAATTTTCATCACTAGTTTTCATCTAATTTAATTAGTATTTTGTTTCTCATAATATTCTCTTATAATTTTTAAATATTTACTCATGTATTCAGCATTCATTTGAAAATGAAAAGTTTCCAACATACAGCAAAGTTAACAGAAGTTTATAGTGAACACCCAGATAATCACATCTAAATTTTATAATTAACATTTTAATATACATTCTTTTTTACTTTTTATTTTTCCATAGGTTATTGAGGGTACAGGTGGTGTTTGGTTACATGAGTAATTTTTTTGGTGGTGATTTGTGAGATTTTGGTGTACCCATCACCTGAGCAGTACACATTGCACCCTATTTCTAGTCTTTTATCCCTCCCCCACCACCCTTCCCCACAAGTTCCCAAAGTCCATTGTATCATCCTTATGCCTTTGCATCATGATAGCTTAGTTCCCACATATGGGTGAGAACATACGACATTTGGTTTTCTATTGCTGAGTTATTTCACTTAGAATAATAGTCTCCAGTCTCACCCAAGTTGCTGTGAATGCCATTAATTCATTCATTTTTATGGCTGAGTAGTATTCCATCGTATACATACGTACCACCGTTTCTTTACCCACTTGCTGATTGATGGGCATTTGTGTTGGTTCCACGATTTTCCAATTGCAAATTGTTCTGCTATAAGCACGCGTGTGCAAGTATCTTTTCTGTATAATGATTGATTTTCTTCTGGGTAGATACTCAGTAGTGGGATTGCTGAATCAAATGGTAGTTCCACTTTTAGCTCTTTAAGGAATCTCCACACTGTTTCCATCTCGGCTGTACTAGTTTACGTTTCTGCCAGCAGTGTGGAAGTGTTCCCTGATCACCGCCTTCACGCCAACATCTACTGCTTTTTTATTTTTTGATTATGGCCATTCTTGCAGGAGTAAGGTGGTATCACATTGTGGTTTTGATTTGCATTTCCCTGATCATTAGTTGAGCATTTTTTCATATGTTTGTTGGCCATTTGTGTATCTTCTTTTGAGAATTGTCTATTCATGGCCTTAGCCCACTTTCTGATAGGATTTTTTGTTTTTTTCTTGCTGATTTGAGTTCTTTGTAGATTCTGGATATTAGCCCTTTGTCAGATGTACGGATTATCATAATCTAGATTTTATCCCACTCTGTGGGTTGTCCGTTTACTCTGCTGACTGTTCCTTTTGCTGTGCAAAAGCTCTTTAGTTTAATTAAGTCCCAGCTATTTATCTTTATTTTTACTGCTTTGCTTTTGGGTCCTTGGTCATGAAATCCTTGCCTAAGCCAGTGTCTAGAAGGATTTTTCCAATGTTATCTTCCAGAATTTTCATAGTTTCATGTCTTAGGTTTAATTCTTTAATCCATCTTGAGTTAATTTTTGTATAAGGCGAGAGATGAGGATCCAGTTTCATGTGGCTAGCCAATTATCTTATTACCATTTGTTGAAAAGGATGTCCTTTCCCACTTTATGTTTTTGTTTGCTTTGTTGAAGATGAGTTGGCTGTAGGTATTTGGGTTTATTTCTGGGTTCTTTATTCTGTTCCATTCATCTGTGTGCCTATTTTTATACCAGTACCTTGCTGTTTTGGTGACTACGTTCCTATAGTATCGTTTGAAATCAGGTAGTATGATGCCTCCAGATTTGTTCTTTTTGCTTAGTCTTGCTTTGGCTATGTAGGCTCTTTTGTGGCTCCTTATGAATTTTAGAACTGTTTTTTCTAATCTGTGAAGAATGATGGTGGTATTTTGATGGGGATTGTGTTGAATTTGTAGATTGCTTTTGGCAGTATGGCCATTTTCACAATATTGATTCTAACCATCCATGAGCATGGGATGTGTTTCCATTTGTTTGTGTCATCTCTGCTTTTTTTCAGCAATGTTTTGTAGTTTTCCTTGTAGAGTCCTTTCACCTTCTTGGTTAGATAGATTCCTAAGTATTTTTTTTTTTTGCAGCTATTGTAAAAGGGGTTGTGTTCTTGATTTGATTCTCTGCTTGGTTGCTGTTGGTGTATGGGAGAGCTACTGATTTGTGTGCATTTATCTTGTATCTGGAAACTTTGCTGAATTATTTTATCAGTTTGGGGAGCTTTCTGGAGGAGTCTTTAGGGTTTTTGAGGTAAACAGTCATATCGTCAGCAAACAGTGACAGTTTGGCTTCCTCTTTACTGATTTGGATGCCCTTTATTTCTTTCTCTTGCCTGATTGCTATGGCTAGGACTTCCAGAACTATGCTGAAGAGGAGTGGTGAGAGTGGGCATCCTTGTCTTGTTCCCATTCTCAGAGGGAATGCTTTCAACTTTTCCCCATTCAGTATTATGTTGGCTGTGGGTTTTTCATAGATGGCTTTTATTACCTTGAGGCATGTCCCTTGTATGCTGATTTTGCTGAGAGTTTTAATCATAAAGGGATGCTGGATTTTTGTCAAATGCTTTTTCTGCATCTATTGAGATGATCATGTGATTTTTGTTTTTAATTCTGTTTATGTGGTGTATCACATTTATTGACTTGCATATGTTAAACCATCTCTGCATCCCTGGTATGAAACCCACTTGATCATAGTGGATTATCTTTTTGATATGTTGTTAGATTCAGTTAGCTCGCACTTTGTTAAGGATTTAGCATCTATGTTCATCAGGGATATTGGTATGTAGTTTTCTTTTTTGGTTATGTCCTTCCCTGGTTTTGGTATTAGGATGATGCTGGCTTCATAGAATGAATTAGGGAGGATTCCCTCTTTCTCTGTCTTGTGGAATGGTGTCAATAGGATTGGTACCAATTCTTCTTTGAATGTCTGGTAGAATTCCATTGTGATTCTGCCTGGTCCTGGACTTTTCTTTGTTGGTAATTTTTAAATTGCCATTTTAATCTCACTGCTTGTTATTGGTCTGTTTAGGGTATCTAATTATTTCTGATTTAAGATAGGAGGGTTATATCTTTCCAAGAATTTATCCATCTTTCCTAGGTTTTCTAGTTTCTGTGTGTAAAGTTGTTCATAGTAGCCTTAAATTATCTTTTGTATTTCTATGGTGTCAGCTGTAATATCTCTCGTTTCATTTCTTATTGAGGTTATTTGGATTTTCTCTCTTCTTTTGTTGGTTAATCTTGTTAATGGTCTATCACTTTTATCTTTTCAAAGAAGCAGTTTTTTGTTTCATTTATCTTTTGTATTTTTTTTTTGTTTCAATTTCATTTAGTTCTGCTCTGATCTTGGTTATTTCCTTTCTTCTGCTGGGTTTGGGTTTGGTTTGTTGTTTTCCTAGTTCCTTGAGGTGTGACCTTAGATTGTCAGTTTGTGCTCTTTCAGCCTTTTTGATGTAGGTGTTTAGGGCTATGAACTTTCCTCTTAGGACCGCCTTTGCTATATCCCAGAGGTTTTGATAGGTTGTGTTGCTAGTGTCATTCAGTTTGAAGAATTTTTAAATTTCCATCTTGATTTCGTTTTTGACCCAATGATCACTCAGGAGCAGTGATTTAATTTCTATGTATTTTCATGGTTTTGAAGGTTCCTTTTGGAGTTGATTTCTGGTTTTATTCCACTGTGGTCTGAGAGAATGTGTGATACAATTTCAATTTTCTTAAATTTATTGAGGCTTGTTTTGTGGCCTAGCATATGGTCCATCTTGGAGAAAGTTCTATGCACTGTTGAATAGAATGTGTATTCTGTGGTTCTTGGATGGAATGTTCTGTATATATCTGTTAAGTCCATTTGTTCAAAGGTATAGTTTAAATCCATTGTTTCTTCATTGACTTTCTGTCTTGATGACTTGTCTAATGCTGTCAAAGGAGTATTGAAGTCCCCCACTATTATTGTGTTACTATCTCATTTCTTAGGTCTAGTAGTAATTGTTTTATAAATTTGGGAGCTCCCGTGTTAGGTGCATATATATTTAGGATTGTGATATTTTCCTGTTGGACAAGGCCACTTACCATTATATAATATTCCTCTTTGTCTTTTTTAACTTGGCAGAGACATAACAAACAAAGAAAGCTTCAGGTCAATATCCTTGATGAACACTGGTGCAAAAATCCTTGACGAAATACTAGCAAACTGAATCCAGTGGCACATTAAAAAGTGAATCCACCACAATCAAGTAGGCTTTATTCTTGGATGCAAAGTGAGTTCAATATATGCAAATCAATAAATGTGATTCATCACATAAACAGAACTAAAGACAAAAACCACAATTATCTCAATAGATACAGCAAAGGCTTTTGATAAATATCAGCATTTCTTCATGTTAAAAACCCTCAATAAACTAGGTATCAAATGAACATTCCTCAATATAATAAGAGCTATCTATGACAAACCCACAGCGAACATCATACTGAATGGTCAAAAGCTTGAAACATTCCTCATGAAAGCTGGCACAAGACAAGGGTGCCCTCTCTCACCACTCCTATTCAACATAGTATTGGAAGACCTAGCCACCAATCAGGCAAGAGAAAGAAATAAAGGGCATCCAAATAGGAGGAGAAGCAGTCAAATTATCGCTGTTTGTAGGTGACATGATTCTGTATCTAGAAAACCCCATGGGCATGGCTCAAAAGCTCCTTCAGTGGATAAACAATTTTAGCGAAGCTTTAGGACACAAAATCAGTGTACAAAAATTATTAACATTCCTATACACCAATAACAGCTAAGCTGAGAGCCATATCAGCAATGCAATCCCATTCACAATTACCACAAAGAAAAAAATACCTAGGAATATAACTAACCAGGGAGGTGAAAGATATCTACAATGATACTTACAAAACACTGCCCAAAGAAATCAGAGATGACAGAAACAAATGGAAAAACATTCCATGCTCATGGATAGGAAGAATCAATATCATTACAATGACTATACTGCTCAAAGAAATTTACAGATTCAATGCTATTCCTATCAAACTACTAATGACATTTTTTACAGAACCAGAAACAACAATTTTAAAATTCATATGGAACCAAAATGAGCCCAAACAGCCAAGACAATCCTAAGCAAAAAGAATAAAGCTGGAGGCATCATGCTACCTGACCTCAAACTATACTACAGGGCTACAGTAACCAATACAACATAGTACTGTTATAAAAAAACAGACACAAGACCAATGGAACAGAATAGAGAACCCAGAAAGAAGGTCTCAAACCTACAACTATCTGATGATCTTTGACAAGATGACAAAAGAAGCAATGGAGAAAGGGTCCCCAATTCAATAAATGGTGCTGGGGTAATTGGCTAGCTATATGCAAATGATTGAAACTGGAACCCTTTCTTATACTACAAACAAAAAACAATGCAAGTCAGATTAAAGAGTTAAATGTAAAACACAAAACTATAAAAACCTTGGAAGACAACCTAGGCAATACCATTCTGGACATAGGAAGTCGCAAAGATTTCATGATAAAGATGCCAAAAGCAATTGCAACAAAAGCAAAAGTGGACAAATGGGATCTAATTACACTTGAGAACTTCTGCACGGTGAAATAAAATATCAACAGAGTAAACAGACAACCTACAGAATGGGATAAAATATTTGCAAACTGTACATCTAACAAAGTTCTAATATTCAGCATCTATAAGGAACTTAAACAAATTTACAAAAAAAAACCAAACAACCCCATTAAAAAATGAGCAAAAGATATGAACCGATACTTTTCAATAGAAGACATACATGTGGCCAGCAAGTATATAAAAAAAAGCTCAGTATTACTGATCATTAGAGAAATGCAAATGAAAACCACAATGAGATACCATCTCACACTAGTCAGAATGGCTACTATTAAAAAGTAAAAAAATAATAGATGCTGGCGAGGTTGCAGAGAAAAGAGAATGCTAATATACACTGCTGGTAGGAGTGTAAGTTAGTTCAACCGTTGTGGTAAGCAGTGTGGTGATTACTCAGATAGCTAAAAACAGGACTACAATTTGAAACAGAAATCCACTACTGGGTATATATCCAGAGGAATAGAAATTATTCTACCATAAAGACACATGCACACATATGTTCATTGCAGCACTATTCACAACAGCAAAGACATGGAATCAACATAAACGTGCATCAGTGACAGATTGGATAAAGAAAATGTGGTACATATTCACCATGGAATACCATGCAATCATAAAAAAGAACGAGATTATATCCTTTGTGGGAACATGGATGGAGCTGGAGCCCATTATCCTTAGCAAACTAACACAGAAAACCAAATACTGCATGTTTTCACTTATAAATGGGAGTGAAATGATGAGAACACATGGGCCCAAAGAGGGGAACAGCACACAGTGGGGCCTACTTGAGGGTGGAGGATGGGTGGAGGGTGAGGATCAGAAAAAATAACTATTGGGTAGTAGGCTTATTATCTGGGTGATGAAATAATCTGTACAACAAATCCCTGTGACACAAGTTTACCTATATAACAAACCTGCACATATACCCCTGAACCTAAAATAAAAGTTTAAAAAATTGCTTTTGTTTAAATAAGCTTCACTGAGATATAGCCTACATATAATTCACCAATTTTCAGTTTATAATTTGATCATTTTTGAAAACTGTATATATGTATTAATCACAATGACAATGATAATACAGAACATTTCCATTGCAACAGACTGTTTCCTCCTCCCACCCCTTGGCCCTTGGCAACCACAGATCAACTTCCTATGACTATAGTTTTGATTTTCCTACAATTCCACATAAATAGAATCAAAATAAGGTAGTCATTTGTGTCTGGGTTCTTTCCCTTAGCGTAGTGATGTTGATATATTTATCCATTCCAACATAACATATATAAGTAGAAGTCTTTGTGAAGACATATGTGATCATCTATCTTGGTAAATGCCTATGAGTGAAATTGCTGGGCCACATTTTAAGTATGTGTTTAACTCTATTAGAAACTGCTTAAGTACTTTCCAAAGTGTCTGTACTATTCTGTATTTCCATTGGCAACATATGAGGATTTCAATTGCTCTCCAAATCCTTGCTAATATTTGCTATTGAAGATATTTTTCATTTGAACCATTCTAGTGAGCATAAAAAAATTGAATTTTTACTTAAAAATTTCTCATGAAGACAACTCCAGGTCCGGATGGCCTCGTGGTGAATTTTAACAAACATTTATAGAAAGAAATAATACTTATTATAAACCAAATTTTCCAAAACATAGAAGCGGATAAATATTTCCTAATTCACTTCTTGAGACTCTGATACCCAAACCAGACAAAAACATACAAGAATAGAAAACTCCGAACAAATATCCTCATGAATATACATGCAAAACTTATTATCTCAACATCATCAAGTGAAATCCAGCAATATTTAAATCAGTAACATTTCATGACAAGATGGGATTTACTCCAAGAATGCAAGGTTGCTCTTAGCATTCTAAAATCACACAATGTAATTCACCATATTATTAGACCAGAAAAGAAAAGCATATGATCATCTAAACAGATGCAGAAAAAGTCTTTGATAATGTTTATCTTCCACTTATAATTAAAAAGAAAAGAATTCATTAAACTAAGAATAGATGAGAACATCCTTAACTTGTAAAGGGACATATATTTTTTAAAAATTGACATCTACCATTATATTTAAAGGAAAAAACACTGAGTGCTTTCCCTCTTAGATGGAGAACAAGGCAAGGATGCCTGCTTTCACCACTTCTATTCAAGACTGTAGTGTAGTTCTGGCCAGTATAGTAACGCAAGAGAAAAAAAGATAGACTGAAATGAAAAGAGTAACACTCTCTTTATTAATAGATTAATGGAGAAAATTTAAGAAATTTACAAATGTTAGTAGAACTAGTCAGTTTAGCAGAGTCACAAGGTACAAAGTACAAGATACTAAAAATCAATTGTATTTCTATATACTAGCAAGAAAACAAAGTACATCGCTGCATTCAGTTTTGATAGAGGAAGCTAGAGTGCTATTTAGTTTAAACTGAATCACTTTATTCTTATTTAATTTGGGGGCATTCAGATGGGTACAAATCAAATGCTTGATTTTATGATAATTTTTATTTCTATGACCGCTACTGAATTTTTGCATACTTTCATTTTTTGTGAACCATCTGGTTTACACTCCTGTGGTTTGCCTGTACTTATCTTCTTTGGAGCATTTGTATTTTGCTTATCAACATGTAAGTATTCTTGGAATGTCAAATATCTTATCTCTTTCCTGTAGTATTTGTTGAAAATGTTTTTCCAGCTCTATTATTTCTCTATCAACTTTGCTTGTGGAATTTGTGTCATTCAAAATTTTAATTTCATATAGTCAAATACACTTTTTATTATAGCATTTCCTGTGTACATTTCTTATCTTGGCGGAGAAGTTCTTCCTCACCCTACGAGTGTACGTTGTCTACATGTTCTCTTCTAATATCTTCTCATATAAAACAAAAACAACTCAGAAATTATTGTAAACTGTATGAGATGGATGTAAACTGTTTTATGTTATGAATATGCAGCCACCTCTGACAGATGCATTTGAAATGAAAGTTGTTCCATCTTCACAGAAGAAAAAATCTTTGTGACATAGTTTGGCAATGCTGTCTGGGTTTATTATTTTATATTAATTCATGCTTTTCTTTACCAAATGTATTAGTTGTTCTAATACCTGGTAAAATAAGTCTTCTCAAAATGCTTTAACTAGTGATCCTTTTCATCCCTTTCTTGTCTATTCTCAAGAATTTATTCTTCCATGTGAGTATCAAAATCTTCTTATCAAATCATGAAAAAATAGGATTCTAATTAAATTCTCATCAGCTGCACATACTTATTTGAAGAAAATTGATATTTTCACTGTCTTTCCAACCATAAACATTATTTCTCAATCTCTTCATATATTGTTTTACATCATTCAAAGAAATATTAATTTTTCTTATAAAAGTTGCCTCTAAGAACTTCAGAGATTTTTGCCATTCTGAATGAGTATGTTTTCCTGTTTCTATGATATGAAAATTTCTAGTACAGAAAAAAAGGTCAAGTTTTGTGTACTCATTTTTTACTCAGTGTAGAAGATACTAGATTGAGTCATTCCAGTTTATTCCAAAACTCTTCTAGAGTTCGAAGTGTAGAAAGCTAAAAAGCATGGCCTCCCGACATAATTCAGTTCCAGTTAGTCAGATGCATTTTGTTCATATAAATCCTGATGGAAAGAAATGGTTCTTAAGCAGAAACTGTAGCAACTATATCCTAATTCAGCATTTGGCATCTCCATCCAGCAGGTGTTGTTACAATGGAGACAGATGTCTAGAAGTCCTGCAGTCAGCAGTAGCAATAGCAGCTCCCTGATTCATCAACTTCCTGCAATGCTGTTATCAGTATTTTTTTTCAACAGAAGCAAAGCTATTCTCAGTGCAAGGATATTCATTAGAGAATCTGAGAATACATCCTCTTCTTTTAACCCTTCTCACAATTATTATTTAATACAACATTTACTGTTTTAAATAATTTTTTTCTTAGAGTGGATTCTATTTTCTGCTAATTGAACATTAATAGATATACGATCCGCATTACAAAATTCTCTTTTTAATTCTTATTAGTTCTCTTAGTTTTGTTTTAGAGTCTCTTGGATTGTTCTTGGCAAATTAACATATCAACACAAAATATATATAATTTACTTATTTTCTAGTGTTCATACAGTGGTTTCATTTTTGCATTCTTTAAAAAAGCAACCACTCACAACAATAATTCAAAATGCTGGCCGGGCGCAGTGGCTCATGCCTGTAATCTCAGCACTTTGGGAGGCCGAGGCGGGTGGATCACCTGAGGTCAGGAGTTCAAGACCAACCTGGCCAACATGGTGAAACCCCATCTCTGCTAAAAGTACAAAAATTAGCTGGGTGTGGTGGCATGCGCCTATAGCCCCAGCTACTTGGGAGTCTGAGGCAGGATAATCGCTTGAACTGGGGAGGTGGAGGTTGCAGCAGTGAGCTGAGATCACGCCATTGCACTCCAGCCTGGGTGACAGGGTGAGACTCCATCCTCCATCTAAAAAAAAAAAAAAGCATATGATATGGTTTGGATCTGTGTCCCTACCGAAATCTCATCTCATGTTCAACTGTAATTCCCAATGTTGGAGGCAGGGCCTAGTGGGAGGTAATTGGATCCTGGGGCAGTTTCTCATGGTTTAACACCACCCTCTTTGGAGCTGTCATTGCTACCTGTTGTTGAAAAATGTGTGGCACCTCCCTGACCTCTGTCTTCTACTGCTCCTTCCATGTAAAACACCTGCTTCCACGTTGCCTTCTGCCATGTTTATAAGTTTCCTGAGGTCTTCCCAGAAGCCAAATAGATGGGCAACCTCATGCTGCCTGTACACCCTGCAGAACTGTGAGCCAATTAAACATCTTTTTAAAAATATAAATTACCGAAGCTCAGGTATTTCTTTATAGCAATGCAAGAATGAACTAATATGGCATATAGACAAAAGGATAAGAATTAAATATCTTAGAAGAGGTGCCTGTGGAGAGGAGAGGAATAGGAGTAGAATATGAGGTTAAAAGGAAACCAGTGAAGAATAAAGCCTTTAAATGAACAATGATCATGAGGTGCTATGAATTAAGAAATTTTGTTTAACTCGACCTTCTGTGCATGAGTTAAAATTAAATCCATCCATCAATACGTACCATACAAGCAAATGTGTCACCAGACATATTAAACAGGCAAGGAAGACTTTATTCAAGACTATTGCAATAGCAGAGAGAGATTAAACTCAACTCCTCTGAAACCAAAGGCAGGGGAGTTTTTCAACACTGGGGTAATCATTTAGAAAAGTACTAGATGACATTAGCAGAGAGGTTGGTCAATGGAGTATGTCCACCACATTAAGTTATTCCTGAGTTTGCTACATTTTTCTCTGTGATTAGGCCATCTGTGTTTACGAATTGGCATCTGAGTTAGGCTCCTATCCTCCCACAGAGACTGGGAGATAGAGATGCTTTCTCCTTCAGTATTTGCATTTCAAAGAGATGGTTCCCAGGTCCTTAAGAAAGATTATTCCCTGGGTTGTAAAACTGGCAAGAGGATTGGAGAATATTTACACACATTTCAAAGTGGCAGAGAAAGAACTGCAATTTCAAGTTTGCTAAAGTAAATGCTCTAAAAAAACGGTGGCTAAGGCTTATATTCAGGAAGAAACTTGTCTAAAGTTTAATCAAACTAAGGTGAATGTTGAGGCTGTCTTGGTCAATACATCCATACATATAAGGAAATTTCTAAGATAATGAGCTCAAAAATTTGCTTCTGGCTGAACCCCAAGGAATGCAAAGCATCAACTCAGCTGCCTCCTGGGCTTGCAGGCTCAGCTGCCCACCCACTGGGTATTATCATCTAGCTGCTTTTCTGAATGGCTGGATTTTAGAAGTCTTTATTTGCATCACATTCTTGGGGTAATATTTGGAATGATAAGAAAAGTAGTGAAAAAATAAACAACTGTGGAATCATGTTTGAAATAGTCAAAGTGCTCAAATATCTATTCCTGAAGAATCAGAAGTTCTCAAAATTATATTTCTCTTTTTTTTTTTTGGATTCAGCACAAGATTAGAACAATCTAGAAAAGGGTTTTGAGCTCTTTACCTGGAAGGCTCCTGGCACATGAGCTAATATATTTCTTTTTGTCTAATACTGACACCTAGATAGACAAAAGAAGTCTGTTCCTAGAGAAAGACAGTTGTTCTTTTCCTCCTGTGTGAAGGTTTATTGGGGCATTTGTTAATGGGTCAGAGTATTCTCGAGGCTCTCTCCATTGGGGATAACAAGACTTACGTCAGCCTTGATATCTCTGGCCAGCTCCTCAGGCACTTATCACTTCTTTTCATCCCTTCCTCTCCTCCATGTCTCCCTTGCTGTGTACTCTTTGTCATTGAGCTCTCCTGCAGCTCTGCTCTCATAATGGGGTCATTCTCTCCCACCCCCCATCATCTATCCCTCGTTGATCTTGTTTTTATTTCTCTATTCACTAACAAATTCTGATCTGCTCTCAGAATTGACTCTTCTTTTGCTTGGGAACATTGAAAGATTAAAATTAAGGCAATGGGTAACATCAAAGTCTAATCATAACCAATTGGCTAATTGTGCTGATCACTGCACATAAGTTATCTAAATAAAAGTCTTAAAACCACGCAAGAGAGATGTTACATGCCATTTTAAGGCTGGAAAAATTGAGATAAGAAAGGCTTAAAACCCTTCCAAAGATCATAGAGCTAGTAAGAAACAGAACTAGGACTTTATGACCTAATCCCAAGTATGTCTTCAAGGCCATCTTTCTTTTCGTATATCCTGCTGCCTTCTCTGGTCTTTGGAGCAAACAGCCTGCATTTCTTTAGGGTAATGAAACTTCAGGGAAGCTGAAATTAGAATTCTGGCACTTGCCAGTCTAGAACAGATAGAAGAGAGGACATTAAGAAGGTAATTTGAGTTCCCTGTGGCTCAATACATCATCTCAGCCAACATCCCACTTCTATGGATGCCAGAACATTGATATTTCTGCTCTTATAATGATCTCTAATTCTGTCCACCTATCAGGACAGTGAGTTACAGGAAATGAAAAGGATGAAAGATTCAGGCATTTTTTTTCTGGAGAAAATGAGGGCAGGTGCCTTCTTACAACCAAACATCTAGGCTATCTCTGGGCTATGTTACTTGGGCTCTACCTTTTAAAATTTAAAACTGTAACATATTAAAATTTTTTTTTAACATCATGTGGCTTCTTTTCTAAAAGAGGAAGAACAACAGAAAAATCGTTATCTTAATTAAAATAACACCAACCGAATTCCTTGTGTCCCTGTTTCCTTTACATGCACCACCTTCAAAAACCTCAATATCAACCACTTTATTCTAACACAGTCACATCTTTTCTAATTAATATGATTTGGTGTTCCCAAGCCAACCATTCCTCACATGCATTGAGGATGCTGATCCTTGTGTCTGCCACATTTTCATTCTCATGCCACTCATATCATCACTTCTCTTTTTACAAAGACTAAACTCACTTGTTAAGTCATCTCTTCCTCTATCCCCTCACATGTCTGACATAAAGGCAACTTACTCTTCACATATAGCAACCAGGAGAAAAATCACACAACAATGACCACTGGACTCAAATTAATAATAAAAATATTGAATAGACCTTCCACACTACCATCAATCCGACATTAGCCTCCCTAGCACACGCTTATTGATGACTTACCTTGTCCTTTATTGACAGCACAGAGGCAGTAAATAGAGAATGTCTTTCCCTTCCAGACACTACAATTCCTGCCTTCCCTGTACCATTTTATACATGCTTTGCTTTCCTTCATTTTGCAGTGGATAAGGAATCCCTATTCCCAACGTGATCGCCACTATTCTCTGGATCATTATGGAATTCCCATTTGCAATAAATTCATGCCTTCAATCACCCCTTTGCTACTGCATTAGCAATTTCTCCCTGCATTGGCAAATGCTATGGTCTGTTTTCCATCTAAATATTTTTTTTCTAGCAAAGACATGGAATCAACCTAGGTGCCTATCAACGCTGGATTGGATACAGAAAACGTGGCACATATACACCATGGAATACTGTGCAGCCATAAAAAATAATGAGATCATGTTCTTTGTAGCAACATGGATGCAACTGATGGCCATTATTCTAAGCAAATTAGTGCAGGAACAGAAAACTAAATAACTCATGTTCTCACCTATAAGAAGCAGCTAAACACTGGGTACTCATGGCTATAAAGTTGACAACAATAGACACTGGGGACTACTAGAGGGAGAGGGAGGGAGGGGGACAAGGGTTGAAAAACTAACTGTTGGGTGTTACACTCACTACCTTGGTGATGGGATCAATTGCACCCCAAATCTTAGTATCACACAATATACCCTTGTAAGAAACCTGCACATTTACCTCTGAATCTAAAATGAAAGCTGAAATTATAAAAATTTTTTTTGAAAGACCTAATGGCATCAGACTGGACTAAGATTGAGGGTATAGAATATAACAAAATCAAAGATGTTAATTGTGTCTAAAGAATTAGTGAAGATGGTTCAGAATTTGAACCTTGATTCCAAGGTCAAGAAATAATGTGCAAAAAGATTTAAGACTCAGAGGAAATAGGGAAGCAGAAAATGAAGTTTTAAAACATTTATTTTATTCCAAGGGAAAGTTTTCTGTTTGATTCTGAGGAACCACAGCATTATCTCTGAGTTCATCCTCCTTGGGATGTCTACTGACACCTGCATTCAGGCTCTGCTATTTGTGCTACTTCCTGGCTCCGATAGACAATTTGGTAATGCCACTGGTGATCAGAACTGATTCCACCTCTGCATACCCATATTCTTCTTTCTGGGATGTCTTAGTTCATTTTTCTGCTGTCACATAATACCATAGATTGGGTAATTCATGAAGAAAAAAATTTATTTGACTCATGATTGTGGAGGCTGGGAATCCAAGATTGAGGAGTTGCATCTGGTGAGGGCCTTCTTGCTGTGTCATGTAACATGGTGGAAGGGCAAGCATGCACATGAGACTGAGGAGAGATCATACCAAACTCATCCTTTTAATCAGAAACCCATCCCATGATAACAGCATTAATCTATTCATGAGGGTAGAGCCTAATCATCTCTCTCTCTGTCTCTCGTTTTTTTTTTGTTTTTTTTTTTTTGTTTGTTTTTGTTTTTTTTTTTGGAGACGGAGTCTCCCTCTGTTGCCCAGGCTGGAGTGCAGTGGCATGATCTAGGCTCACTGCAACCTCCACCTCCTGGGTTCAGGTGATTATCCTGCCTCAGCCTCCCGAGTAGCTGGGATTACAGATGCCTGCCACCATGCCCAGCTAATTTTTGTATTTTTAGGAGAAACGGGGTTTCACCATGTTGGCCAGGCTGGTCTCAAACTCCTGACCTCAGGTAACCCATCTGTCTTGGCCTCCCAAAGTGCTAGGATTACAGGCATGAGCCACTGTGCCCAGCCACATCTTAAGGACTAATTGCCTCTTAAAGGCTCCACCTCTTAATGGTGATACAATGGCAATTAAATTTCAACATGAGTTTTGGAGGGGTAGGTGTTGTTTGAGCCAATATTGAATGACAAAAGAAGCCTACCATCCTCAGAAGGAAGGACATTCCAGTCAGAAGAAAGAGCTAATGCAGAGGCCTTGGCACAGAAGAAACTTGAGTTAATTGGGGACAGAAAGAAGGCTGTATGACTGAAGCTCAGCAAGCGACAGGTAAAAAAGGCTGCCGCAGTCAGATCCCATAGTAACTTTTAGACCATGATGTCAGGAATTTGTGTTTGATTCTTGGCGATATAGGAGAGTTTTGAAAGATTACTCTGGCTTCTCTATGGAGCACTAATTATAGAAGGACAAGAGTAGAATCAGGAATGATGATTAGGAGCTATTGCAAGACTCCATGTGACATCTGATGGTATTTTTTTACTAAAATTGATCAGACAAAAAGAGAAGAGAAATTTGGAATATGTTTTGGAAGTACATTTATAGGGCTTGCTGCTACATTAGATATAGACCAGAAAAGAAAGAGAGGGCTTGAGATAAGTCTAGATTTTCTCTTGGGCAACTGAGTAGATGATGGTACATCATTTACTGAAGTCAGGATAATTGGGGACATGCACATTAGCAAGGCAAAACTTGAGGATTTGTTTTCTGTTAGTTTGGCTGGTTGGCTGCATTTTGACTAAAATGCCCAAATCTGTATTAGACATCAGAGTGGAATGTCAAGTATCCAGTTGTATATATTATTTTGAAGCTCTAGGAAATGGTCAGGGCTAATATTTGGGGTGTATGTAGTATTCAGAGCTGTAAGACTGGCATAGAACATCTAAGGAAAATGTTTTCCAGAACATCTAAGGAAAACAAATCCTGCAAAGAAGCCCTGCAGCATGCCAGCATTTCTAGTTCAAGCTGAGGATGATCCACCAAGAGAAACTGAGGCACAGCAGCCATTGAACAAGGAGGAAAAGCATAAAGTTTTTGTATCACAAAAGCCAAGAGAAGAGAGTGCTTCAAGAATAGACAGGTCAGCTGTGTTGAGTGCTGTTGAAAATTCAAATAAGAAAAGAACAGAAAAGCTACCACTGGATTTTGTAACATTGGATTTAAAAGTAGTTGATAATATTGACGAAAGAAGTTTCAGCTAGCTAGGATAAGTTGAAAAGAGAATGGTAGGTGAAAAAGTAGAGCGATCAACCACAGTTAACTTTATTGAGAAGTGTTCCTGTGAAGGAGATTGAGAAAATAAAGCGGTATGTTTAGAGGATGTGAAGTCAAGGGAGCTATTTGTTTTTGATTTTGTTTTGGTTTTTGTTTGTTTTTAGTATTTTAAAAAATACTGAAGTTTGGGTGTTCATGGATATGGTCACATAGGTAATATAATATCAGGATTTTAGGTAGGCTGGAGGCAAACAAACTTTGAATCACTTCTACAACCACTGATGGGAATGAGTTCTTGATGACATTCAAACGGAGGCTGGATGGACGCTTATTGGAGATGCTGAATGGGGCTGATATATTAGTTGGAGATAGAAATAAAGTGATGCATGTGATCTTTTATGCTCCATAGACTCCTGTGATTCTAGAAGGAAGGCTTGTCTGTTTGCATTTGTGTGAGAGAATGTGGGTGTGAGTATGTGTGCATGCAGGTGTATAGTGAAGATCAGGTCCTGCCAAACCTGAGGAGGCCCCACGCTGGTCCCTGGCTAGCAGAAGGGTTAGCAAGCCTTCAGTGCCTCACTCCATGGTCTTTCCCTAGACCACAAAAGTGGCAGGAGTGGATGCCCATCCCAGGGGCCCAGGTCACTGGATACTACTACTTTCCCCATGAGTATGGATTAATCCCAAGCGACTTGGGGCCCAGATTACTCTCTTTCCTTCTCCAAGGGCCAGCCTGGTGCATGGATACCAAGTAGAAAAAGACTAGAAAAAATGAAGAAAGTCACACAAACTGGCTAGGAGCCATCCTCTGAACCAGGAATGGTAAAGAGTAATGAGGAGGAAGAAAAAGAGGTGGCCCAAGCCTCTTAGCAGGTACTGACTGAAACCAGAGCCCATGCATGCCAACACACTAGCCTTTATCCAAAACTAAACACATGTTGAATATTGTTTAAATGCACTACCTTACAGTTGTCAACTGGTTGGAAAAGAAAACCAGATTTTCCGGAGACCTGCGTGAGTTCTTTGAGCACCCCACATCATTTGTTTCTCAAAGTGAGGCAGTAGTCAGGAGCTCATCTCCAGGAAGAACTGGAGTCAACAGTCCTTGTCAGTCCTTCCCATACTGCCACATGTGAGGAATCTTAATAAGCAACTGTTCCAAACTTTTCATTGCATAGCACAGAGAACTGGCTCAGAAAGAGGAAGCAGAAAGCGCCTTGCCAAATTCACAAAGTAGGTCATGAACAGAACTGGAATAAGATATTTTAGGAAGTTGAACATTTTGTCGCTTTATCAATCTGTAATTGTTTGTCCTTTTCCTTCATTTATCAGATTTTGGACAAAAGGCTAAGATCCCTTTGGAATAAATTAGTCAGGGTGAAGGGCCATAGTTGCTAGATGGGGAGCTGGATGGAAGCTAAGGAGGAGCAATCCTGAATTATGGGTAACGGTGAGTTTGGAGTATTCTCATTTTCTCTGGTGGGGGATTTCCTAGCTAAATGCCAAGATCTTTGGCTGAAATTAATTTGAGAGGTCACTTATTTCAAGGTCCCATCCTCAAGCAATACAAAATAGGTAGAAAGCAGAGACAAACTGTGTAGTTCCATATAATTTTTAAGGATAAAGCAAACTCTATAATCCCCGTTCATATTCTTGTCATAAAAAATGTAATAAAGTTTTCATTCCTTAAAAGCCAAAACAACATGTGTCTACAAAGATTTACTCAGGGAGACCACAAAGTCTGCAACTAGGGTGTGGGAAGAAAGAGGAAAAGAACATCTTTGATACCACTTTCTTCCCACTTCACGGGAGCATAGCATGCTTCACTTCAAGACACTCTTCAAAAGCTTTTCTTTTGCCTTCTCTACCAGGGACCTTTCAATGCAGAGAAGCCCCAGCCTCCAACCTCCTCAGTGGCCTCAGGACCGTCCCCTTCTTCAGACAAATTTCCTAGAACACAGATTTGGGGTTGAAGGGTGCTAGACGGAGGGCAGGCAAAAGGCAGAAAAACTAATAGAAAAATCAAACTGTTGAGCCATTTTTATTCTTCAACTGAGCAACCAAGTCTCCTTCTTAAAGAAATGGCTTCCCAGCCAAATTCAATTTTATTAGAGGGTATGTAGGGCAAAAAAAGAATGGTAAAAGAAAGAGGTGCATATTCCTTATTGGAATTAGGCTTAGTTAAATGCTGAATTTGAAGCAAAAAAGTAGAATGTGAATTTATATTACTCCACCCAAAAAGATATTTTTCATTAAAAGTATAAAAAACGTATTTTTTTAAAAAGTAAAATCAAGCTGGGCGTGGTGGCTCATGCCTGCAATCCCAGCACTCTGGGAGGCCAAGGCAGGCAGATCACCTGAGGTCAGGAGTTCAAGACTAGCCTGGCCAACACGCTGAGACCTCATTTCTATTAAAAATACAAAAATTAACCGGGCATGGTGGCATGCGCCTGTAATTCCAGCTACTCGGGAGGCTGAGACAGGAGAATCGCTTGAAGCCAGGAGGTGGAGGTTGCAGAGCCAAGATCGTGCCATTGCACTCCAGCCTGGGCGACAAGAGCAAAACTCTGTCTCAAAAAAAAAAAAAAAAGTAAAATCAAAAGAATTGTCCACTCTGTTACCACCCTAACAACTCAGCTGTTTAAGTTCCATATAAGCCCCTACAGTGTGCACACTTTTATATAATCAAATGGATTTAAACTAACTGTGTTTTCTGATCTTTTTACTAGATAGCATATCAAGAATATTTTGTTTCTGCCTCTCCTCTGTAATTATTATTTTAATCATTAGAAAATATTCCATTATGTGTTTCTACTAAAATGTAGTAGCCATTCCTCAGTTATTAGACCTTTGGGTTGATCCTAGTGTAACTGTCTTGAAAAAAATGCTGAAATATAAATTTTTCACACACAGATTATTTTTCTCTTCTTTTCAATCATTTTCTCAGATATATTTTCAAAAGAAATTTGAGATTTCATCTTGCCAAAAGTATTGTATCAACATATAATGCTTCCAACAACATGGAAGGACATATCAGTCTCACCAAAGCTTGCTAGCACTGGGTACTATAATTTAAAATAGTTTTCATATAAATAGATGTAGACCTGGTGTCACCATCTGGTTTCAATTTACAAGTCTTTGATTAGAAGTAGAGTGGAAATTTTTCATTATATTGATAGTATATGCATAGAATTTCAGACCATTTATGTTACCATTTTAGTTTTGTCCCAGGAATTGTAGAAGCTAGAAATCATTGCAGAAGGAGAGAACCTACAGACAAAGGGGCCATGAATGAGACTTCTGAAGTCATTCAGTGCTAGATGAGAAATCTCACAAGGCAAATATGGTAGAATAAGATTGAAAGAGGAAAATTTAAAAATACTGAGGAGACAAATAAAAGAGTAATAACATTTGTTATGAGAAGACTACCTTGCGCCTGGCAGTGTGCTTAGACTAAGCCAAGAAGAATCAACTAAGAACTAGTTAAGCTAGTTCCTATCAGAAATAGGGAGTTCATACACTAATAAGTTGCACTTGTTTTGCAATCAATTATACTCCACTAAAGACATGTTATTATCCCTATTTTTTTTTCAATAATGTAACAGACCCTCTCTGTGGTGAACTAAGTAGTCCAAAGTTTCCAAGCTAACCCAACTAGTGTTGGAACTAGTACTACAGACCAGACTTTATAGTTTAAAATAATTCATTTTTATATAGAGTGTCATGTAAACCTCGAAAGATATCTCAGATGAGAAAATGAAGATTTAAATTTGCCTCTTTGCCCAAAGTCAGATGCCCGACCAGTAGCAGAGCTGAGACTCATGTCAAGGTCCTCTGACTCTTTATACGGCCCCATCACCCTCCATCCAAGAGAGCCACAGCAGCTTCAAACTAGCTCCTTCCTTGGAACAGGGCCATAGGTGTTACAGCATATATGACATCTTACTCCCAGGACAGCTTGCAGTCTCACAAATGGGGTTGCCTATGAATCATGCATTCATTTATATATTTGTTCTTTTATGTATTCAATAATCAAAATATGTTTGTGGGCCTGGTGTGGTGGCTCACACCTGTAATCCCAGCACTTTGGGAGGCCAAGGTGGGTGGATCACCTGAGGTCAGGAGCTCCAGACCAGCCTGGCCAACATGGTGAAACCCTGTCTCTAATAGAAATACAATAATTAGTGGGGCATGGTGGTGGGCCCCTGTAATCCCAGCTACTCAGGAGGCTGAGGCAGGAGAATCGCTTGAACTGAGGAGGCAGAGATTACAGTGAGCTAAGATCATGCCAGTGCACTCCAGCCTGGGCAACAGAGCAAGACTCCATCTCAAAAATATATACATATTTTTATGATCTCCTAAAATGCATTAAGATAGAATAGACTTGTGCAAAAGGTAGCTTTGCGATGTTTTTATTCATTTACTCTATAAACCTTTACTAAGTACCTACTAAATGCCAGGCGCCATGCTTACTTCTGAAGATAAAATGATAAAAAATACTGACAGAGTCCCTGCCCTCATGGAACTTATTCAAAACATGGAAGGACATGAAAGAAGTTCATTTGGTCATTTAGCCATTCAACAAATATTTACTGAGCCCTTTCTACATTCTAGGCACTCTTCTAATAAATGCTAGGGATATAGCAATGATCAAAACAGATGAAGTCTGGATACTCCATTCTCCATGATGTGTTTATTTCGCACTGCATGCCTCTATCAGAACATCTCATGTGCCCCATAAATATATACACCTGGGTACCCACAAATTTTTTAAAAAGAAAAGAAGAAGATGGCCAAATAGGAACAGCTCTGGTCTGCAGCTCTCAGTAAGATCGACGCGGAAGATGGGTGATTTCTGCATTTCCAACTGAGATACCTGGTTCATCCCGGTGGGACTGGTTGGACAGTGGGTGCAGCCCATGAAGGGTGAGCTGAAGCAGAGCAGGACATCATCTCACCTGGGAAGCACAAGGGGTTGGGGGATTTCCCTTTCCTAGCCAAGGGAAGCTGTGACAGACTGTACCTGAAGAAACAGTACACTCCTGACCAAATACTGTGCTTTCCCTACAGTCTTTGCAACTGGCAGACCAAGAGATTCCCTCCCATGCTTGGCTGGGTGGGTCACATGCCCACAGAGCCTTGCTCACTGCTAGCGCAACAGATTGAGATCAACCTGCGACACTGCAGCTTGATGGGGGGAGGGGCATCCACCATTGCTGAGGCTTGAGTAGCTCAGAGTGTAAACAAAGAGGCCAGGAAGCGCTAACTGGGTGGAGCCCACCACAGCTCAGCAAGGCCTACTGCCTGTCTAGATTCCACCTCTGGGGGCAGGGCATATCTGAACAAAAGGCAGCAGACAGCTTCTGCAGACTTAAACGTCCCTATCTGACAGCTCTTAAGAGGGCAGTGGTTTTCTCAGCATGGCGTTCAAGATCCGAAAATGGACAGACTGCCTCCTCAAGGGGGTCCTTGACCCCTGTGTAGCCTGACTGGGAGACACCTCCCAGTAGGGGCCGACAGACACCTCAAACAGGTGGGTGCCCGTCTGGGACGAAGCTTCCAGAGGAAGGATCAGGCAGCAATATTTGGTGTTCTGCAGCCTCCGCTGGTGATACCCAGGCAAGTAGGGTCTGGAGTGGACTTGCAGCAAACTCCAACAGACCTGCAGCTGAGGGGCTTGACTGTTAGAAGGAAAACCAACAAACAGAAAGGAATAGCATCAACATCAACAAAAAGATCATCCATGCCAAAACCGCATCTGTAGGTCACCAACATGTAAGATCAAAGGGAGATAAAACCACAAAGATGGGGAGAAACCAGAGCAGAAAAGCAGGACATTCCAAAAACCAGAATGCCTCTTCTCCTCCAAAGGATCACAGCTTCTCGCCAGCAATGGAACAAAGCAAGACAGAGAATGACTTTGACGAGTTGACAGAAGTAGGCTTCAGAAGGTCGGTAATCACAAACTTCTCTGAGCTAAAGGAGAGAGCATGTTCTAACCTATTGCAAGGAAGCTAAAAACATTGAAAAAAGGTTAGATGAATGGCTAACTGGAATAAACAGTGTAGAGAAGACTTTAAATGACCTGATGGAGCTGAAAACCACAGCATGAGAACTTCGTGATGCATGCACAAGCTTCAATAGCCAGTGCGATCAAGTGGAAGAAAGGATACCAGTGATTGAAGATCAAATTAATGAAATAAAGCAAGAAGACAAGATTAGAGAAAAAAGAGTGAAAAGAAGCAAACAAAGCCTCCAAAAAATATGGGACTATGTGAAAAGACCAAATCTATGTTTCACTGGTGTACAGGAAAGTGATGGGGAGAATGGAACTAAGTTAGAAAACACTCTTCCGGATATTATCCAGGAGAACTTCCCTAACCTAGCAAGGCAGGCCAACATTCAAATTCAGAATACAGAGAACACCACAAAGATACTCCTCAAGAAGAGCAATGCCAAGACACATAATTATCAGATTCACCAAGGTTAAAATGAAGGAAAAAATGTTAAGGGCAACCAGACAGAAAGGTCAGTTACCCACAAAGGGAAGCCCATCAGACTAACAGCAGATCTCTCAGCAGAAACCCAACAAGCCAGAAGACAGTGGGGGCCAATATTCAACATTCTTAAAGCAAAGAATTTTCAACCCAGAATCTCATATCCAGCCAAACTAAGCTTCATAAGTGAAGGAGGCCGGGCGCGGTGGCTCACGCTTGTAATCCCAACACTTTGGGAGACCAAGGCAGGCGGATCACGAGGTCAGGAGATCGAGACCACGGTGAAACCCCGTCTCTACTAAAAATACAAAAAAATTAGCCGGGTGTGGTGGCGGGCATCCATAGTCCCAGCTACTTGGAGAGGCTGAGGCGGGAGAATGGCGTGACCCCGGGAGGCGGAGCTTGCAGTGAGCCGAGACTGCGCCACTGCACTCCAGCCTGGGCGACAGAGTGAGACTCCGTCTCAAAAAAAAAAAAAAAAAAAAAAATAAGTGAAGGAGAAATAAAATCCTTTACAGACAAGCAAATGCGGAGAGATTTTGTCACCACCAGGCCTGCCTTACGAGAGCTCCTGAAGGAAGCACTAAAAATGGAAAGGAACAACTGGTACCAGCCACTGCAAAAACATGCCAAATTGTAAAGACTATTGATGCTAGGAAGAAACTACATCAATTAACAGGCAAAATAACCAGCTAACATCATAATGACAGGATCAAAGTCAAACATAACCATATTAACCTTAAATGTAAATGGGCTAAATGCCCCAATTAAAAGACACAGACTGGCAAATTAAAGAGTCAAGACCCATCGATGTGCTGTATCTCACGTGCAAAGACGCACATAGGCTCAAAATAAAGGGATGGAGGAAGATCTAGCAAGCAAATGGAAAGCAAAAAAAAAAAAAAAAAAAAAAAAAAAATAGCAGGACTTGCAATCCTAGTCTCTGATGAAACAGACTTTAAGCCAACAAAGATCAAAAAAGACAAAGACCACTATATAATGGTAAAGGGATCAATTCAACAAGAAGAGCTAACTATTCTAAATATAAATGCACCCAATAGAGGAGCACCCAGATTCATAAAGCAAGTCCTTAGAGACCTACAAAGAGACTTAGACTCCCACACAATTATAATGGGAGACTTTAACACCCCACTGTAAACATTAGACAGATCAATGAGACAGTAGGTTAACAAGGATATCCAGGGCTTGAACTCAGCTCTGCACCAAGTGGAACTAATAGACATCTACAGAACTCTACACCCCAAATCAACATAATATACATTCTTCTCAGCACCACATCGTACTTATTCTAAAATTTACCACATAATTGGAAGTAAAACACTCCTCAGCAAAAGTAAAAGAACAGAAATCATAACAAAGCGTCTCTCAGACCACAGTGCAATCAAATTAGAACTCAGGATTAAGAAACTCACTCAAAACCACACAACTACATGGAAATCGAACAACCTGCTCCTGAATGACTACTGGGTAAATAATGAAATGAAGGCATAAATAAAGATGTTCTTTGAAAACAATGAGAACAAAGACACAACATACCAGAATCTCTGGGACACATTCAAAGCAGTGTGTAGAGGGAAATTCATAGCACTAAATACCCACAAGAGAAAGCAGGAAAGATCTAAAATTGACACCCTAACATCACAATTAAAAGAACTAGACAAGCAAGAGCAAACAAATTCAAAAGCTAGCAGAAGGCGAGAAATAACTAAGATCAGGGCAGAACTGAAGGAGATAGAGACACAAAAAACCCTTCAAAAAAAATCAATGAATCCAGGAGCTGTTTTTTTTTTAAAAGATCAACAAAATAGATAGATCGCTAGCAAGACTAATAAAGAAGAAAAGAGAAAAGAATAAAATAGACACAATAAAAAGTGATGAAGGGGATATCACCACCGATCCCACAGAAATACAAACTACCACCAGATAATACTATAAGCACCTCTACGCAAATAATCTAGAAAATCTAGAAGAAATGGATAAATTCCTGGACACATGCACCCTCCCAAGACTAAACCAGGAAGAAGTTGAATCTCTGAATAGACCACTAACAGGTTCTGAAACTGAGGCAATAATTAAGAGCCTACCAACCAAAACAAGTCCAGGACCAGACGGATTCACAGCTGAACTCTACCAGAGGTACAACGAAGAGCTGGTACCATTCCTTCTGAAACTATTCCAATCAATAGAAAAAAAGGGAATCCACCCTAACTCATTTTATGAGGCCAGGATCATCCTGATACCAAAGCCTGGCAGAGACACAATAAAAAAAGAGAATTTTAGGCCAATATCCCTGATGAACATCGATGCGAAAATCCTCAGTGAAATACTGGCAAACCGAATCCAGCAGCACATCAAAAAGCTTAATCATCACGATCAAGTTGGCTTCATCTCTGAGATGCAAGGCTGGTTCAACATATGCAAATCAATAAATGTAATCCATCACATAAACAGAACCAACAACAAAAACCACATGGTTATCTCAAAAGATGCAGAAAAGGCCTTTGACAAAATTCAACAGCCATTCATGCTAAAAACTCTCAATAAACTAGGTATTGATGGAACGTATCTCAAAATAATAAGAGGTATTTATGACAAACCCACAGCCAATATCATACTGAATGGGCAAAAACTGGAAGCATTCCCTTTGAAAACCGGTACAAGACAAGGATACCCTCTCTCACCACTCCTATTCAACATAGTGTTGGATGTTCTGGCTACGGCAATCAGGCAAGAGAAATAAATAAAGGGTATTCAATTCGGAAAAGAAGAAGTCAAATTGTCTCTGTTGCAGATGACATGATTGTATATTTAGAAAACCCCATCATCTCAGCCCAAAATCTCCTTATGCTGATAAGCAATTTCAGCAAAGTCTCAGGATACAAAATCAATGTGCAAAAATCACAAGCATTCTTATACACCTATAACAGACAAAGAGAGAGCCAAATCATGAGTGAACTCCCTTTCACAATTACTACAAAGAGAATAAAATACCTAAGAATCCAACTTACAAGGGATGTGAAGGACCTCTTCAAGCAGAACTGCAAACCACTGCTCAATGAAATAAAAGAGGACACAAACAAATGGAAGAACATTCTATGCTCATGGATAGGAAGAATCAATATCATGAAAATGGCCATACTGCCCAAGGTAATTTATAGATTCACTGCCATCCACATCAAGCTACCAATGACTTTCTTCACAGAACTGGAAAAAACTACTTTAAAGTTCATATGGTACCAAAAAAGAGCCTGCATAGCCAAGACAATACTAAGCAAAAAGAACAAAGCTGGAGGCATCATGCTACCTGACTTCAAACTATAGTACCAGGCTACAGTAACCGAAACAGCATGGTACTGGTACCAAACAGATATATAGACCAATGGAACAGAACAGAGGCCTCAGAAATAACACCACACATCTACAACCATCTGATCTTTGACAAACCTGACAAAAACAAGAAATGGGGAAAGGATTTCCTATTTAATAAATGATGCTGGGAAAACTGGCTAGCCATATGTAGAAAGCTGAAATTGGATCCCTTCCTTACGCTGTATACAGAAATTAACTCGAGATGGATTAAAGATTTAAAGGTAAGACCTAACACCACAAAAACCCTAGAAGAAAACCTAGGCAATACCATTCAGGACATAGGCATGGGCAAAAACTTCATGACTAAAACACCAAAAGTAATGGCAACAAAAGCCAAAATAGACTAATGGGATCTAATTAAACTAAAGAGCTTCTGCACAGCAAGAGAAACTATCATCAGAGTGAACAGGCAACCTACAGAATGGGAGAAAATTTTTGCAATCTACCCATCTGACAAAGGGCTAATATCCAGAATCCACAAAGAACTTAAACAAATTTACAAGAAAAAAACAACCCCACCAAAAAGTGGGCAAAGGATATGAACAGACACTTCTCAGTAGATGACATTTATGCAGCCAACAGACATATGAAAAAATGCTCATCATCACTGGTCATCAGATAAATGCAAATCAAAACCACAATGCGATACCATCTCACACCAAGTTAGAATGGCAATCATTAAAAAGTCAGGAAATAACAGATGCTGGAGAGGATGTGGAGAAATAGGAACGCTTTTACATTGTTGGTGGGAGTGTAAATTAGTTCAACCATTGTGGAAAACAGTGTGGCGATTCCTCAAGGATCTAGAACTAGAAATACCATTTGACCCAGCCATCCCTTTACTAGGTATATACCCAAAGGTTTATAAATCATGCTGCTGTAAAGACACATGCACACGTATGTTTATTGCTGCACTATTCACAATAGCTAAGACTTGGAACCAACCCAAATGTCCATAAATGATAGACCTGGATTAAGAAAATGTGGCACATACACACCATTGAATACTATGCAGCCATAAAAAAGGATGAGTTCATGTCCTTTGCAGGGACATGGATGAAGCTGGAAAACATCATTCTAAGCAAACTATCACAAGCACAGAAAACCAAACACCGCATGTTCTCACTCATAGGTGGTAGTTGAAGAATGAGAACACATGGACACAGGGTGGGTAATATCACACACTGGGGCATTTCAGGGGGTGTGGGGCTTGGGGAGGGATAGCATTAGGAGAAATACCTAATGTAAATGACGAGTTGATGGGTGCAGCAAACCAACATGGCACATGTATACCTATGTAACAAACCTGCATGTTGTGCACACGTACCCTAGAACTTAAAGTATTAAAAAAACTTAAAAAGCTAATAAAAATAGATGAAGTTTTTGAGCTTGCATTCCAGTGTACGAGACAATTATAAATATATTATAAAATGCCAGGTAGTAAGTGCTGTGGAGCCAAAGCGGGGCAATAAGACAGAGATTGACGGCAGGGGATGGAGACAGGCTGAGGGAGGATAGGGAGACCTTTCTTACATACTCAAAATGTTCTGCTTTGTTTTTACAATTGTAATAAATGTCATAAAAGAAAAACAAGTATAACAAATAAAATTGTAGTGTGCAGGAGGTAAAGGCTTCCCTGAGGAAAAAGTCCCCTGGGCTGAAACCATACTCCAAACCTCAGCATCATGAAATATTCTTAGGTAACAAATCTATACATTTACCCTCTGTATGTAAAATAAAAATTGAAATAAAAAAACAACCTTCCCCATTCTCCTCTCTGTGCAGCCCCTGGTAACCAGCATTCTACTTCTGTCTCTATGAATTTGACTACTTTAAGAATCTCATATAAAGGGAGTCATATAATTAAATATACACAATATTACAAAACTCATAAAACTCAAATTACATCAGTGGGATGGATGCTATCACTTTGTGTTACAAAAGTGTCTATGTTAGCTTTAATAATGCAAGGCCGTATCTGCTTGCTTTATGTTACATTGGTCAATTTTATTCATTTGATTCTAAGCATAACAGATGACCATTTGAGTCAGTGTCATTATTGCTTATTTTTTCTTTTTAACAACTGACTTTTTTTATGTGCCATTTGCTGTTTTATAAAACAATTAATTTAATGGCATTTCAGTAAAATACTGAAAATAACATTGTTTAATGAAAAGTCTTTCATTTGCATCTAATAATGCAGTTACTGCTAATTATCTTTATTTTTACACAGCACTTTGAAGTCTGTCTCCACCCAGCCCAAGAAACAATTAGTCTTCAACATTGCCTCTCATTTGCCATAACAATTAAAATGGCCTATTACTGTGGAAAGGTCTTTTAACTGTAAGTATCACTGCAAAAGAGAGCCACTTTCTAACTAGTAACTGGTAACATAATTAAACATGAATAAAACAGCGACAGAAGATGACTACAGTATTTCTACATTTGAACATGCCAAACTCATAGCAGCCAGGTAGCTGAAAACATCATATTTAACTTCCATTGTTATTTCTTCTCTGACCCGTAAGTTATTTGAATGTTTATTACTTATTTCCCAAACATTTAATGATTTTCTAGGTATCTCTTTAAAACTGATTTCTACGTAAATTAGAGAATACCATGTTCTATATCATTACAATCTTTTGAAATTTGTTGAGGTTTTTTAGGTCCTGGCATATGGTGACTTTAGAAAATGTTTCATGTACATATGAATAGAGTGAGTAGTTGAGGGGCGCAATGATTTATACAAGGAGGTCAAGACACTAATGAGTTGTTTTTTTTGTTTTGTTTTGTTTTTTGTTTTTTGTATTTTTTTTTTTGGAGACAGTTCTCTATCTATCACCCAGGGTGGAGTGGAGTGGTGTGATCTCAGCTCACTGCAAACTCCACCTCCCGGAGTCAAACGATTCTCATGCCTCAGCCTCCTGAGTAGCTGGGACTACAGGCATGTGGCATTATGCCTGGCTATTTTTTTTTTTTATTTTTAGTAGAGATGGAGTTCTGCCATGTTGGCCAGGCTGGTCTTGAACTCCTGGCCTCAAGCGATCCACCCAAAGTGCTGGGATTAACAGGCGTGAGCCACCACACCCTGCCATTGGTCTGCTTTTTCTATCAGCTGGACTCAGTTCTTGGCCATAGTCTGCTCCACATGTCTTTCAGGGACCTGGACTGAAGGTGCAGTGCCTACCTGGGGCATATGCTTTTCATCATGGAGGTTGGAAACTCTCAGAAAGATAAATGGAAACATGCAACACCTCTTAAAATCTAGATTCAGAGCAGGCAGTCCACTACTTCTGCTTATATTCCACTAACCATGGTAAGTCGCATGGCCAAGCTCAACTGCAATGAGATGGGAAGTGTATTTCTCCTGTGGGTTGGGGGAAGTAGTGGATATTTGCCAAACAGTGATCTAAACTGTAACATGTGCTTACAAATTTAGAAGTGCATATGTTCTTGTTGGATTGACTCTTTTATCATTATTAAATGCATCTTATTATCTCTACTAATTTTTGAGTAAATCTATTTTGATATTAATATAGTTACACCAACTTTCTTTTTGTTAGTGTTTGCTTGGAATATATTTTACATTATTTTACTGCCAATATAAGTGTCTTCAGTTTTAAAGATTTATTTTGTCTTTTTTTTTCCTTCAACTTTTATTTTAAGTTCAGGGATACATGTGCAGGATGTGCAGGTGTGTTACATAGTTAAACATGTGCCATGGTGGTTTGCTGCACAGATCAGCCTATCACCTAGGTATTAAGTCTAGCATGCATTAGATATTCTTCCTGATGCTCTCCCTCCCCCACCCACCACTCTAACAGGCCCTAATGAGTTGTTTCCCACAATGTGTCCATGTGTTCTCATCATTCAGCTCCCACTTGTAAGTGAGGAAAGACAGTGTTTGGTTTTCTGTTCCTGTGTTATTTTGCTGAGGATAATGGCTTCCAACTCCATCCACGCCTCTGCAAAGGACATGATCTCATTCTTTTTTATGGCTGCATAGTATTCCATGGTGTATATGTACCACATTTTCTTTATCCAGTCTTTATACAGTCACTGATGGGCACTTAGGTTGATTCCATGTCTTTGCTGTTGTGAATAGTGCTGCAGTGAACACACATGTCCATGTGTCTTTATAGCAGAATGATTTATATTCCTTTGGGTATATACCCAGTAATGGGATTGCTGGGTCAAATGGTATTTCTGCTTCTAGGTCTTTGAGGAAATGCTACATTGTGTTCCACAATGGTTAACTAATTTACATTCCCACTGACAGTGTAAAAGTGTTCCTTTTTCTCTGCAACCTCGCCAGCATCTGTTGATTATTTGACTTTAATAACAGCCATTCTGACGGGCATGAGATGGTATCTCATTGTGGTTTTGATTTGCATTTCTCTAATTATCAGTGATGTTGAGCATTTTTTCATATGTTTGTTGGCCACATGTATGTCTCCTTTTGAGAAGTGTCTGTTCCTGTCCTTTGTCTACTTTTTAATAGGGTTGTTTATTTTTATGTTGTAAGTTTGTTTAAGTTCCTTGTAGACTCTGGATATTAGACCTTTGTCAGATAGATAGATTGCAAAAATTTTCACCTATTCTCTAGGTTGTCTGTTCACTCTGATGATAGTTTATTTTGCTGTGCAGAAGCTCTTTAGTTTAATTAGATTCCATTTGTCAAGTTTTGCTTTTGTTGCAATTGCTTTTGCCATTTTTGTAAAGTAATCTTTGCCTGTGTCTATGTCCTGAATGGTATTGTCTAGATTTTCTTCTAGAGTTTTTATAGTTGCTGGTTTTGCTTTTAAGCCTTTAATCTATCTTGAGTTAATTTTTGTATACAGTCTAAGAAATGGGTCTAGTTTCAATTTTCTGTGTATGACTAGCCAGTTGTCCCAGCATCATTTATTAAATAGGAAATCCATTCCTCATTGGTTGTTTTTGTCAGGTTTGTCAAAGATCAGATGGTTGTAGACGTGTGGTCTTATTTCTGAGTTCTCTATTCTGTTCCATTGGTCTATGTGTCTGTTCTTGTACCAGTACCATGCTGTTCCGGTTACTGTAGCCTTGCAGTATAGTTTGAAGTAAGGTAGCATGATGGCTCCAGCTTTGTTCTTTTTGCTTAGGATTGTCTTGGCTATCTGAGCTCTTTTTGGTCCCATGTTAATTTTAAAATAGTTTTTTTCTAATTATATGAAGAATGTCAATGGTAGTTTAATGGGACTAGCACTGAACCTATACATTACTATGGGCAGTATAGCCATTTTCACAATATTGATTCTTCCTATTCATGAACATGAAATGTTTCTCCACTTGCTTGTGTCGTCTCTGATTTTCTTGAGCAATGGTTTGTAGTTCTCCTTGAAGAGGTCCTTCACTTCCCTTCCTGGCTGTATTCCTAGGTATTTTATTCTTTTTGTAGCAATTGTGAATGAGAGTTCATTCATGAGTTGGCTCTCTGCTTGCCTGTTGTTGGTGTATAGGAATGCTAGCAACTTTTGCACATTGATTTTGTATCCTGAGACTTTGCTGAAGTTGCTTATCAGCTTATGAAGCTTTTGGGCTGAGACGACTGGGTTTTCTAGATAAAGGACCATGTCACCTGCAAACAAAGATAGTTTGACTTCCTCTCTTCCTATTTGAGTATGCTTTATTTCTTTCTCTTGCCCGATTGCCCTGGCCAGAACTTCTAATACTATGTTTAATAGGAGTGGTGAGGGAGGGTAATCTTGTAATCTTGTCTTGTGCTGGTTTTCAAGGAGGGAATGCTTCCAGCTTTTGCCCATTCAGTATGATATTGGCTGTGGGTTTGTCATATATGGCTTTTATTATTTTGAGGTATTTTCCTTCAAAACCTAGTTTATTTTCTTTTTAACATGAAGGGATGTTGCATTTTATCAAAGGCTTTTTCTGCATCTATTGAGATAATCATATGGTTTTTGTCTTTACAAAATCAATGTGCAAAAGTCACAAGCATTCCTATACACCAACAACAGACAAGGAGAGAGCCAAATCATGAATGAACTCCCATTCACAATTGCTACAAAGAGAATAAAATACCTAGAAATACAGCTAACAAGGGAAGTGAAGGATCTCTTCAATGAGAACTACAAACCAAATCAGAGAGGACATAAACAAATGGAAAAGCATTCCATGCTCATGGATAGGAAGAATCAGTATCGTGAAAATGGCCATACTGCCCAAAGCAATTTATAGATTCAATGCTATTCCCATTAAACTACCATTGACTTCTTCACAGAATTAGGAAAAACTATTTTAAAATTCACATGGGAACAAAAAAGAGCCTGTATAGCCAAGACAATCCTAAGCAAAAAGAACGAAGCTGGAGGCATCATGCTGCCTGACCTCAAACTACATTACAAGGCTACAGTAACCAAAACAGCATGGAACTGGTACAAAAACAGACACATGGACAAATGGAACAGAATAGAGAACGCAGAAATAAGTTCTACAGCCATCTGATCTTCGACAAACCTGACAAAAACAAGCAATGGGGAAAGAAAATCCTTTAAATGGTGCTGGGAGAACTGGCTAGCCATATGCAGAAAATTGAAACTGGACCCCTTCCTTACACCATATACAAAAATTAATTCAAGATAGATTAAAGAGTTAAATGTAAAATCCAAAACTATAAAAACCCTAGAAGAAAATCTAGGCAATACTGTACAGGACAAGGGCACGGGGAAAGATTTCTTGACAAAAATGGCAAAAGCAATTGCAACAAAAGCAAAAATCGACAAACGGAATCTAATTAAACTAAAGAGTTTCTGCACAGCAAAAGAAAATATCATCAGAGTAAACAAAGAACCTACAGAATGGGAAAAAAATTTGCAATCTATCCATCTGACAAAAGTCTAGTATCTAGTCTACAAAGAACTTAAACAAATTTACAAGAAAAAACAAACCCCATTAAAAAGTGTGCAAATAAATGAACAGACACTTCTCAAAAGAAGACAGTTATGAGCCAACAAACATGAAAAAAAGCTCGACATCACTGATAATTAGAGAAATGCAAATCAAAATCACAATGAGATATCATTTCATTCCAGTCAGAATGGCAATTATTACAAAGTCAAGAAACAACAGATGCTGGCGAGGCTGTGGAGAGATAAGAATGCTTTCACACTGTTGGTGGTAATGTAATTTAGTTAAACCATTGTGGAAGGCAGTGTGGCGATTCCTAAAAAACCTAGAACCAGAAATACCATTTGATCCAGCAATCCCCTTACTGAGTATATACCCAAAGGAATATAAATCATTCTATTATAAAGATACATGCATGTGTATGTTGGTTGTAGCACTATTCACAATAGCAAAGACATGGAATCAACCTAAATGCCCATCAATGATATGAAGAATTTTCTTCTGGATGAAGGAAATGTGGTACATATACACCATGGGATATCATGCAGCTATAAAAAGGAATGACATCATGTCCTTTGCAGGGACATGGATGGAGCTGGAAGCCGTTATCCTCAGCAAACTAATGCAGGAACAGAAAATCAAACAATGCATGTTGAATAGTGAGAACACATGGACACAGGGAGGGGAACAACACACGCTGGGGCCTGTCAGCAGGGGTAGGGTGGGGGATTTAGGGGGGCAGGGTGAGGGAGAGCATCAGGAAAAACAGCTAATGCATGCTGGGCTTAATACTTAGATCATGGGTTAAAGGTGCAGCAAACCACCATGGCACACGTTTTTGTATTAAACAAACCTGCACATCTTGCACATATACCCGAGAACTTAAGATAAAATAAAATAAAAAATTTAAGAAGACAGTATAGTGCTATTGCAAGAGCAGACAGATCAAGAAATGTAATAAGAAACATAGAAATCAAAAACATTAATATAAGCATTTAGAACAGCTTTATAAACTCTAATCTCTAATTCTAAACTCTCCAAAATGCTCTAAAAACCAAACTTTTTTTTTTTTCAAAACTAATTTAGAGGAACATTGGAAGTTAACTGACATGAAGCTATTTGTAGCCTTTTATTCCACTTGGGAGTACTCAGACATTTCACTATAGATAGTAATGTGTTTGATTATGGGCATGTTGCATAATATGTGGTATATTACATATGTCTATTTTCTGAAGGATTGGGACAATCTCAGAAATGAATTAAAATATAGATGGGTGAAGGTTAAATTTTCACTAACTTGTACTTTCCTCTTTCTCTTCAACAGAAAGATCTAAATCTTAGTGTTTTCATATGTAGAGGCCTTTAAAGCCAATTTATTATTCATGGAAGGTTTTCAAACCTGATTATATTTTTAAGGCTTCTTCCTGAGGAAAGGGGGTTACTAAATGCTCCTACTTTGTTTTTAAATGGAGAAACATAAGTAGTTTCTACAAATAAGTTGAGTAGAAAGTCTTGATGGAAAGGCAGATACAAGAGAAGAAAAAGAACATGGTTGGTTCCAGGAGATGCTCAAGGAGAATGGTGCTATCTTTGGGTACTTACTCAACATCCCTCCTGGTACAAGATTACCACAAGGGACCATCTGGCATAAGATTACCAACAAATTGATGAAGAAATACAGATAAGTCACACAAACTAGCCGTGAGCTTTCCTCAGGATTGAAGGAGACAAAAGAGTAAGATAAGAAATACCAGATTCTCTTAGCTGGGAACAAAAGACTCAAGACAGCCTCCACTGGATGCCACAGCGCCTTAGCCTCTACCCAGAAGTGACCTTCAAGTGAACTGCTCTGAGTTTGAGCATGACTTCAGACCTAGCATTGACTGGGAGCTAAGTGTGCTTTGTGGCAAATGCAATTGGAGCCCTCTGTGGAAGACAATTACTGCTAGAGAGAGTTTTCTTGCACATGTTGCAGCCCTGCTGTGGAGGCAGCTGACAGCCTAGCTCGAAATGCAGTGTGTGTTTTGGACCCGGGACAGCCGTGTTCACTGAGGAGGTGAGTGAGCCAGAGCTATATCGAATTGAGGGAATCTGAATGGGCCTTAGTTATAAATTTCTTTTTTAAAATAAACTATTAGAACTGGAAACTGGACCCAGATGGTAAGATTGTTTCTCAAAGTCACAAAATCAGGTAGTGACTGTCCTCTAAGTTAGATCTCTCTACCCACTTGCCCATTGGGGTTTTTCTATTCTATTTTTTCATGTACCAGGATCTGGACAAAAACAAACAAATACAAAAGCTTTCTTTGAGATGAAAGATGAGTGGAGTGGTGAATATAGAGACCAGAGAAAAGAGTCTTTCTCCTTACTTCTGATCAAAGATTCCTTAAGTGACTCATTTTAAAAGTTGCTTTATTAGCTAAATATTTTGTTCATTAAAATAAAACCTACTGCAAAAGCTACATACATAAAAACAAATAAATGAAGAGCCATGGTGATTACAGTGCATGAGGCAGGGGTAGGGAGAGACCGACACACAGGACTAGCCTCTCAGTGCTTGTGGTGGCCCCTGAAGCTCGGGGGCAGCATATTTACGTTCCATGGAACACACTTGGAAAGTTCACTAGAGTCTGGGATCCTGGGGGTTTCTAGAGTTCAGTTGAGGTCAATGCTCTGCTCCAGATGTGTTTCTAATATAGCACAGTAGCTCTTGAAAGAGTATGATAAAGAGTGAGAAGGATCAAAAATGAAAAGTTAAATTTGCTATTGCTATTTTTAGGAAAGGGACAAGAAGAGGACTGTTCTTTGTATGAATAAATCCCAGTCCTTCCCATGTTACTTACTTGACGCATCACCACTAGATGCTTCAGGTAGGGAAACAAGTGAGGGAAAACTAGAAGTACCCTCTCTGATATTCCATTTTCCCCATTCCTGTAGAGTTCCACGTCTTTAAGTCTGAATTGCTTTCAATCCTCCATCTGGCTTTACCTTAGTCTTCTCTTCCTGGAATTTTCCGTGACTCAGAAGTCCCCATCTTTCTTCCAAGAGGTCAGACTCCTCATGCCCATATCTTTGTGAGCATTGGGAGAATTTGAGAAAGAAGTTCCAGGCATGGTCAGTGACTCAAATGCCCAGGGTCACTTCACATTCCTGCTTGGACTCCTAAGTCTCCTCAGGAAAATGCATAATCTCCAAATCAAGAAAGATTTTTCCATAAGCACACTTTCGCAGTATTGCAAAGCAGTAAAAACATAAGATTTGAAGTCAAAGGGCCTTGGGCATGAGTCTCAATTCCATCACTTTGTAAGGTGTGTGACTGAGTGTGCCACTTAACCTTCCTGACCCACGGAAATGGGGTCAGAAATACCTGTATTTTCAGTTTTTGTGAGAATTAAATGAGATCAACAGCATTCTGTTATGGTGTCTGACATACATTATGCATAAAATAAATGATACTTATTATCATATGAGTATGTAAGTAGGTGGGAACAGCAATAAGAATAAGGAAATGAGGTTTGAAGGAGGTAAGGAAAGAAAAAAATGTCTGTATTTTTCTGATGGGATAGCAACGTAAAATACAAGTGGTGAGTCAGCATGTCTTGGCAAGAGAGAGGAGAGTGAATATCCAGAGAGAATAAAAAATGAAGAAGGCTTGGAAATCTGGCTGAGAGGAACTGGGAGCCAGAAAGCACTTTTCCTATTTAAAAAAAATGCATTTACTGAAAACATAATTTTACAGCACAGGTGAAATATTTCATGGAGAAAACTGTGCACAATCTAGACACCAAAATATCTCAAATATTTCTTTTACCCATATTCTATTTCAGTCTTATACATAGTTTTAAAACTTTTATTAAAAGTATGTCATATCTTATGAAGATTTTAATCACATTTGCTCCAATTTTATACCCATTTTGCATTTGGGAAGGTTATGTCTTGAAAAGTTTTCACAGACTTTTCAAGGTAATCAGCAAGGCCTTCCTAACTCTGAGTCTAGTGCTCACTTTACCGCCATAGTAGCTGCTGTAGAACCTTAAGACATGTTGCAAACTCACAGGACCAAGAAATATTAGGGTCACTCCTGTCCTGCCCAGTCTACACCAGGCTCAATGCAAAACTGCTTAAATCCACAAATATCTATTGCCCATGTGTGGAGCATCAAAAAGAGAACTGGATGAAAAATCAGAACAACTTGCTTGGTCTTGGCTCTGAAACCACCTAGCTACATGACCTTGTGCAAGACACGTCATTTCCCTGTTCCATATTGTCCTTATGTGAAAATACAGAGTCAGATAACATGCCTCTGAATGTTCCTGTCAGATGAAATGTGCTAAGAATTTAAGCTCCAATTGTTCGGAAAAATAGCCTCCCACAAAAGAGTTTCTCTTACTTTGGCATCTTTCTACTCATTTCAACTCTAGGGCTCACCTGATCTTGGATGTTACCAGCTGAAAGGCCGGGGAAGACTACAAGAGGATAGAGACTGTGTGAGGTGTCTTGCTTCTAAGCAGAGAGCTGGTAGCATGAAGGTTAGGGGAAGACATTATAGCTGAGGAGGCATTCATTCTTTCATTTGGCAAATACTGAGAGCCTTCTAACTGGGTCTACTGTGTTTCTACGACTGAGACACTTCCCTGATCATCTTATCTAACTCAAAAGTTTTTAAGACAGTGACAATTATTGGCTTTGGGGAGTGCATCAATGTTGTGCCGAACCCCTATCAACTCTGATGGGGATGGCACCAGGTTCAAGAGGCCAAAGAAGAGACTCAGAGCCAGCAAATGAGACATGGAGTTTTACTGGGGGCTTACAGACAGGGGAGAGAGTCCAATGGCGATGGGCTAGATAAGATAACTGCAAGGCCCAGTGGCAGCAGACTGGGCAGGAGAACTGTCTTACATACAGTACAGCAATGGCGGACTGGGCAGAAGAACTGCGACTGCTTGCAAAAGGCCTGCAGTTTATATAGCATTGTCACTTAGCAACACCCTCCCCCACTACGCCCCCCCCACAAAAGAGTCTCCATCCGGCAACTTAAACTTAACCCGAGGCCGGGCGCGGTGGCTCACGCTTGTAATCCCAGCACTTTGGGAGGCCGAGGCGGGCGGACCACGAGGTCAGGAGATCGAGACCACAGTGAAACCCCGTCTCCACTAAAAATACAAAAAATTTAGCTGGGCGTGGTGGTGGGTGCCTGTAGTGCTAGCTACTGGGAGAGGCTGAGGCAGGAGAATGGCGTGAACCCGGGAGGCGGAGCTTGCAGGGAGCCGAGATCGCGCCACTGCACTCCAGCCTGGGCGACAGAGCGAGACTCCGTCTCAAAAAAAAAAAAAAAAAAAACTTAACCCGAAACAAGGGACCTTGATCCCCTGTATGGCCCACATTCTACTGGACAAGCCAGAGGCTCAGCTGTTCCTCATGGACAAGGAACAAATCTCTGGGCTGGCCACTCCCGGATTCCCCAGCTTGGAACACACATTCAGGTGTGTCTGCTGTACAGGGTCATTCTCAGGGTATGCTTAAGTTACTGCTATCAGGTGGATTTACCATACACTCTGTAGGGGAAAAAAAGACAAATATCCTTGCCTGTGTATAATATAGTATAATATAAATTCCAGAATGCAGAGATAATTTTTTAATGTACTAAGTAAGTCAAGTATCTGTTAGAAAGCATCAAGTGTTATAGGGGAAAAGAAGATGAGCTGGATAAGGGGCTTAGGAGAGCTTGGCAGGAGAAGGAAAGTTGCAGTATTTAATAGAGTAATTTGATATTCCTTTGGCCTCAGATTTAATACCTGGATTGAAGGTAAAAGGTGAATTTTTTTTTTTTTTTGAGATGGAGTCTTGCTCTGTTGCCCAGGCTGGAGTGCAGTGGCACCATCTCGACTCACTGCAACCTCCGCCTCCCGGGTTCACGCCATTCTCCTGCCTCAGCCTCCTGAGTAGCTGGGACTACAGGCGCCCGCCACCACACCCGGCTAATTTCTTTGTATTTTTAGTAGAGACGGGGTTTCACCATGTTAGCCAGGATGGTCTCGATCTCCTGACCTCGTGATCCACCCACCTTGGCCTCCCAAAGTGCTGGGATTACAGGCGTGAGCCACTGCCGCCTGGCCAAGGTGAATTCTTTATAGGTTAAAATCACTGAGAAAGACTCAGATAATTGTCCTATCAGATGAAATATTAATATTTGTTTCTTTCTAGGGATAGTATCTCTAAGAAACCATAAAAAATGTTAGCATTATCGATGAATTAATTTGTGTTTCCGGGGCTGTCCAGTGGCCCCCCCCAGATCCATACCCCACTCTTTGTGCTGTTCCTGGTGATTTATCTCCTGACCCTGATAGGGAATCTGATGATGCTGTTGGTAATCAATGCTGATTCTTATCTCCATACCCCCATGTAATTCTTCCTTGGACATTTTTTCTTCCTAGATATATGTTATTCCTCAGTCACTGCCCAAAATGCTGCAGAATTTCCTGTTTCATAAAAAACTATCTTGGTGTGGGGTTGTATCACCCAGAGTTTCTTTTTCATTTTTTCTTGGGGCACCAACGGCTGCTTGTTCTCTGCCATTGCCTATGCCTGCTATGCTGCCATCTGCCACCCTCTGCTCTCTACCATGGTCATGAACCGACCGCTCTGCACTGCAGCAGTCAATGCAACAAACAAGATGGGGTTTCTGAACTCACAAGTGAACAATCTTTGTATCCAAACTTGCAGTTCTGTGGTCCCAATATCATTCTCCACTTCAGTTGTGAACGGTCTTCACGCTTCCCTCTGTCCTGCACTGATCCCATGCTAACATCATTCTGCTAGCTGGATCTACTGCATTTCTCAGGCTTGTGACACTTCCTCTGATCCTCTTTGCTTACTCAAAAATTATGTTTGCCATTCTAGGTATTTCTTCCTCTGGGGCCCAAGGCAACACCTGCTACTCCCACCTCACCATGGTGCTTTTGTTCTATGGGACAGCTCTATTCAAGCACATCAGCCCACCTTCAGGATCAGTCCTGGAGCAAGCGGTCTCTATACAGTATGCACAACTTCATACTTGCATACTGTATAGAGGTGTGATCACATCCTTGCTGAACCTCCTCATCTATAGCCTCAAGAAACAGGAAGTGAAGGCTGTTCACTTTGAACACAGGCAAAATGGCATGTGTGCCTGCAAATGGTCAAGGAGTAGTGAAAACAAAGAATGAACATATTAAATGTCTATTGACAGATGAATGGATAAAGAAAATGTAGTATTGGGTCAGCTGTTGTGGCTCACACCTGTAATCCAAGCACTTTGGGAGGCTGAGGTGAGAGGATCACTTGAGCCCAGTAGTTCAAGACCAGCTTGGGCAACATAGTGAGATCCCACTCTACAAAAACAAAAAACTAGAAAACTAGTTGGGCATGGTGGCATGCACCTTTAGTCACAGCTACACAGGAAGCTGAGACAAAAGGATCACTTAAGCCCAGGGGGTTGAGGCAGCAGTAAGTCATGATCATGCTACTGTACTCCAGCATGGGTGACAGAGTGAGACTCTGTCTCTAAATAAATAAATAAATAAGAAAAATAAAAGGAAAGAAAATACAATGTATATACCTACAACGTAGTATTATTTAGTCTTAAAAAAGAAGAAAATCCTGTCAAGTGCTACAACATGGAGGAACTGTGAGGATATTATGCTAAATAAAATAAATTAATCACAAGAAGGAAAATTCTGTGTAATTCTACTTATACAATGTATCTAATATAGGCAAACTGATAGAAGCAGAACATAGAATGGAAATGGTAGTTGCTGTTCATGGGTATAGAGTTTCAGTCATGCAGAACAGAAAAGGTAACTATTGGGTACTGGGTTTAATACCTGGATAATGAAATAATCTGTACAACAAACACTTGTGACACAAATTCACCTATGTAGCAAACCTTCACATGTACTCCCAAACTTAAAATAAAAGTAAAAAAATTAAATTAATAAATTTAAAATCAGGACAGGAAATTGTGCAAACTTGCAGAGCTAAACTTTCTTTAAAAGGTATGTGCAGGCTAGGCGTGGTGGCTCACGCCTGTAATCCCAGCACTTTGGGAGGCTGAAGCCTGCAGGTAACCTGAGGTCAGGAGTTTCAGACCAGCCCGGCCAACATGGTGAAAACCTGTCTCTACTAAAAATAAAAAAAATTAGCTGGGTGTGGTGGTGGGCAACTGTAATCCCAGCTACTCGGGAGGCTGAGGCAGGAGAATCACTTGAACCTGGGAGGCGGAGGTTGCAGTGAGCCGAGATCGTGTCATTGCACTCCAGCCTGGGCAACCAGAGCAAAACTCCATCTCAAAAGGAAAAAAAAAGGTATATGCACACCCCAAAAGTCTTGAAATAAAAGTATGCCAAAATACAAAAAAAGAGTTTCAATTATGCAAAGTTAAAATAATAAATATCATTAAACACAATGATAAAATGGGCAAAGAAACATATATATATATATATATATATATATTTGACCACAATTTATATTAAATTATCCCAGAAACCAAACTAGGTATATGTAATAAGAACCATAAAATGGTCATGTGCATTTTAAAACCTTATCCTTCTTATAAGTGAAGTTCTTACCCTTTCCCTAAATGAAAAGTTACACCAGTCCCAATAGTCATTTCATCCACTGCTGTTGTATTAATTACTCCTCATATTCTATCATAGTCCCACTGAATATCTGTTCCTTAAAGATAAAACTGTAATGCTAAACTCCAACAATGAAGAAAGCCTCCAAGAAATATGAGACTATGTGAAAAGACCAAACCTACATTTGATTGGTGCACCTGAAAGTGACAGGGAGAATGGAACCGAGTTGGAAAACACTCTTTAGGATATTATCCAGGAGAACTTCCCCAACCTAGCAAGACAGGCCAACATTCAATTTCAGGAAATACAGAGAACACCACAAAGATAGTCCTCGAGAAGAGCAACCCCAAGACACATAATTGTCAGATTCACCAAGGTTGAAATGAAGGAAAAAATGTTAAGGGCAACCAGAGAGAAAGGTCGGGTTACCAACAAAGGGAAGCCCATCAGACTAACAGTGGATCTCTCAGAAGAAACCCTACAAGCCAGAACAGAGTGGGGGCCAATATTCAACATTCTTAAAGAAAAGAGTTTTCAACCCATAATTTCATATTCAGTCAAACTAAACTTCATAAGTGAAGGAGAAATAAAATCCTTTTCAGACAAGCAAATGCTGAGAGATTTTGTCACCACTGGGCCTGCCTTACAAGAGTTCCCAAAGGAAGCACTAAATATGGAAAGGAAAAACTGGTACCAGCCACTGCAAAAATATACCAAATTGTAAAGGTCACCAACACTATGAAGAAACTGCATCAATTAACGGGCAAAATAACTAGCTAGCATCATAATGACAGGATCAAATTCACACATAACAATATTACCCTTACATGTAAATGGGCTAAATGCCCCAATTAAAAGACACAGACTGGCAAACTGGATAAAGAGTCAAGACCCATTGGTGTGCTGTATTCAGAAGACCCATCTCACATGCAAAGATACACATAGGCTCAAAATAAAGGGATGGAGGAAAAATTACCAAGCAAATGGAAAGAAAAAACAAAAAAGCAAAAGTTGCAATCCTAGTTGCTGATAAAATAGGCTTTAAACCAACAAAGATCAAAAAAGACAAAGAAGGCCATTACATAATGGTAAAGGGATCAATTCAACAAGAAGAGCTAACTATCCTAAATATATATGCACCCAATACAGGAGAGCCCAGATTCATAAAGCAAGCTCTTAGAGACCTACAAAGAGACTTAGACTCCCACACAATAATAGTGGGAGACTTTAACACCCCACTGTCAATATTAGACAGATCAACGTGACAGAAAATTAACAAGGATAGGACTTGAACTCAGCTCTGGACCAAGCAGACCTAATAGACATCTACAGAACTCTCCACCCCAAATCAACAGAATATACATTCTTCTCAGTACCACATCGCACTTATTCTAAAATTTACCACATAATTGGAAGTAAAACACTCCTCAGCAAATGCAAAAGAATGGAAATCAAAACGGTCTCTCAGAACACAGTGCAATCAAATTGGAACTCAGGATTAAGAAACTCATTCAAAATGGCACAACTACATGGAAACTGAACAATCTGCTACTGAATGACTACTGGGTAAGTAACGAAATGAAGACAGAAATAAATTAGTTCTTTGAAACCAGTGAGAACAAAGACACAACGTACCAGAATCTCTCGGACACAGCTAAAGCAGTGTTCAGAGGGAAATTTTATAGCACTAAATTCCCACAGGAGAAAGTGGGAAAGATCTAAAATCGACACCCTAACATCACAATTAAAAGAACTAGAGAAGCAAGAGCAAACAAATTCAAAAGTTAGCAGAAGACAAGAAATAACTAAGATCAGAGCAGAACTGAAGGAGATAAAGACACGAAAAACTCTTCAAAAAAATCAGTGAATCCAGGAGATGTTTTTCTGAAAAGATTAATAAAATAGATAGACCACTAGCCAGACTATTTTTTTTTTTTATTATACTTTAGGGTTTTAGGGTACATGTGCACAATGTGCAGGTTTGTTACATATGTATCCATGTGCCATGTTGATTTCCTGCACCCATTAACTCGTCATTTAGCATTAGGTGTATCTCCTAATGCTGTCCCTCCCCCCTCCCCCCACCCCACAACAGTCCCCGGAGCGTGATGTTCCCCTTCCTGTGTCCATGAGTTCTCATTGTTCAATTCCCACCTATGAGTGAGAACATGCAGTGTTTGGTTTTTTGTCCTTGCGATAGTTTACTGAGAATGATGTTTTCCAGTTTCATCCATGTCCCTACAAAGGACACAAACTCATCATTTTTTATGGCTGCATAGTATTCCATGGTGTATATGTGCCACATTTTCTTAATCCAGTCTATTGTTGTTGGACATTTGGGTTGGTTCCAACTCTTTGCTATTGTGAATAGTGCCGCAATAAACATACGTGTGCATGTGTCTTTATAGCAGCATGATTTATAGTCCTTTAGGTATATACCCAGTAATGGGATGGCTGGGTCAAATGGTATTTCTAGTTCTAGATCCCTGAGGAATCGCCACACTGACTTCCACAATGGTTGAACTAGTTTACAGTCCCACCAACAGTGTAAAAGTGTTCCTATTTCTCCACATCCTCTCCAGCACCTGTTGTTTCCTGATTTTTTAATGATGGCCATTCTAACTGGTGTGAGATGGTATCTCACTGTGGTTTTGATTTGCATTTCTCTGATGGCCAGTGATGAGGAGCATTTCTTCATGTGTTTTTTGGCTGCATAAATGTCTTCTTTTGAGAAGTGTCTGTTCGTGTCCTCTGCCCACTTTTTGATGGGGTTGTTTGTTTTTTTCTTGTAAATTTGTTTGAGTTCATTGTAGATTCTGGATATTAGCCCTTTGTCAGATGAGTAGGTTGCAAAAATTTTCTCCCATTGTGTAGGTTGCCTGTTCACTCTGATGATAGTTTCTTTTGCTGTGCAGAAGCTCTTTAGTTTAATGAGATCCCATTTGTCAATTTTGGCTTTTGTTGCCATTGCTTTTGGTGTTTTAGACATGAAGTCCTTGCCCACGCCTATGTCCTGAATGGTATTGCCTAGGTTTTCTTGTAGGATTTTAATGGTTTTAGGTCTAACATATAAGTCTTTAATCCATCTTGAATTAATTTTTGTATAAGGTGTAAGGAAGGGATCCAGTTGCAGCTTTCTACATATTAGCCAGACTATTAAAGAAGAAAAGAGAGAAGAATCAAACAGACAATAAAAAATGATAAAGGGGATATCACCACTGATACCACAGAAATACAAACTACCATCAGAGAATACTACAAACACCTCTATGCAAATAAACTAGAAAATCTAGAAGAAATGAATAAATTCCTGGACACATACACCCTCCCAAGACTAAACCAGGAAGAAGTAGAATCCCTGAATAGACCAATAACAAATTCTGAAATTGAGGCACTAATTAATAGCCTACCAACCAAAAAAAAGCCCAGGACCAGATGGATTCACAGCTGAATTCTACCAGAGGTACAAAGAGGAACTGGTACCATTCCTTCTGAAACTACTCCAAATAACAGAAAAAGAGGGAATCCTCCCTAACTCATTTTATGAGGCCAGCATCATCCTGATACCAAAACCTGGCAGAGACACGACAAAAAAAAGAAAACTTCAGGCCAATATCCCTGATGAACATCAATGCGACAATCCTCAATAAAATACTGGCAAACCGAATCCAGCAGCACATCGAAAAGCTTATCCACCATGATCAAGTTGGCTTCATCCCTGAGATGCAAGGCTGGTCCAACATATGCAAATTAATAAACATAATCCATCACATAAACAGAACCAATGACAAAAACCACAGGATTATCTCAATAGGTGCAGAAAATGCCTTCGATAAAATTCAACAATGCTTCATGCCAAAAACTCTTAATAAACTAGGTATGGATGGAGCGTAGCTCAAAATAATAAGAGGTATTTATGACAACATATACAAAATTAAAAAACAGAAGAGAAGGAAAATTTTTTAGCATATACAAATAAATATATACATCTATAAGCAAAGAGGAAATATGCAAACTTACTACAGTCCTCATTTCTCTAATTGGTCATGAAGCCATAATTGATGTCCATGGCTTTCTTCTTCATTATTCATTTCATATTTCCCCTTCCCTCAGCAAGAATCTGGCCAGAATTATTTACCTGTGAAATATCCCAAATCTTCATTCCTGAAGTGTATGAGTCCTCAACTGTTCCACCTTTGATTAGAGGGGGAGCATGTATAGTTTTCTGTTAACCTTTACTACCGGGCATGGATGGACTAAGAGGAAATCCATAGGATACCCAGAGTTCCAGGCATAGTCATACTTGCCCTCACTTGGTGGCAACCACCTGATTTCCCCTTGATAATCAGGATTAGTCACACCAGCCAGTTGAATAACCCCCACTTTTTTTCTGTCTGTTGATTCAGAAGCATAAAGAATCCAAAATGGCCAGGTGGCTGTTTCATCTTCCAATACACTGGAACCACTGATATGTCTCTGGTTGAAGCATTTCCTCTTGGGAAGTAAGACCTCCAACCTCAAGTTTGCTGGAATGGGTTATTGGTAACAGTAGTTAGAGAACAGCTCACTCTGGCCGGGCGCGGTGGCTCACGCTTGTAATCCCAGCACTTTGGGAGGCCGAGGTGGGCGGATCACGAGGTCAGGAGATCGAGACCACGGTGAAACCCCGTCTCTACTAAAAATACAAAAAATTAGCCGGGCGTCGTGGCGGGCGCCTGTAGTCCCAGCTACTCAGAGAGGCTGAGGCAGGAGAATGGCGTGAACGAAGGAGGCGGAGCTTGCAGTGAGCCGAGATCGCGCCACTGCACTCCAGCCTGGGCGACAGAGCGAGACTCCGTCTCAAAAAAAAAAAAAAAAAAAAAAAAAAAAGAGAACAGCTCACTCTTTCTCCCCTTGATTCTCAGGTGGATATATGGGAGAGGTAATAACATACAATAGTTTGATTCAAATCATATCTTGCATCCTTTAACACAAGACCCTATATTTTGGGGTGTAGTTTCCCAACTGGTACCATAACTGAGTCTTCAGGAAGCCCATTCAACCTTTCAGTCAGTTCAGTTGCCTCTGGTTGATGGGGTATGTGGTAAGCCCAGTTATATCCATGGGCAAGAGCTCATTGTTGCACTTCCTTTTCTGGGTAAGGAATTCTTCGACAGGAAGCAATCTCTATTAAAAAGCTATGTATCAAATAATCAATTTTTTGATGTTTGACTGCTAACAACTTTTAAACGTCACCCTCCCTCATCACCTTTAGCCCACATTTGGGTAAGCTGATAAGAAAGTCCAGACGTTCCCGCCTTCGGTGTCAGTGGGAAGTTCAAACTATGCATGGGAATTTTCATCCCCGCTCCACCCCTTAGCCATCATAAAAACCCCTAGCCAGTCTCTTTTCCTTGTTTTCCTAAGCAATTTTTGGACCTGCTTGGGAGCCACCCTACTCTCCCCAGAAAGCTTCATTATGTGACTAATAAAAGCTTTTCATACCAGGTGTTGCATCATCAGTTTCAACATCTGAACCATGTTTTGATTGGAAATCCATTTGTTTCTGCAGGGTAAATACAATACAATACTATGTGGAATGCCATGAAAGTAGAAAAGACATTTTGTGATGCCACAGATGATGAGGCTAGCAGAAACATTACAGGCAAGAAAGGAAAATTTATATCCAGAACATGTGTCTATTCCAGTGAGAACAAAACTCTGTTCACTCCACGACAGAAGAGTTCCAGTAAAACCAATTACCACCAGATGATTGACTTGTCCTCCTAATCAACAGCACCATACTGAAGATCCAATGTTTGTCTCTTCTATTGGCATATTAGGCATTCAGCCATAGCATTATCCAGGTCAGCCTTGATAAGGGGAAGTCCATGTTGTTGATTCTATGCACAGACTCTATCACTGCCATAGGGTAACTTTATTTCAGGGACCTTTTTAGCAAACATTGGAGTATCTTGAGGGGAAAAGGCTGAGTGAAATCCAAAGAGTACATCATTTAGTGTAACTGATTACTAAGAGCTGTCTCTGTTGTAGATGTCCTTCAATGGGCATTCACATGGGATATATCTTCAAAGTCCCCGCCCATTCGGAGAGTTTCATTTATGTATCTCTTTCCCAGAATTCCTTGTTACCAATCTTTCAATGATATTCTAAGTCCCTGGTCATTCAGCAAAAGCATTAGCAATAGGTTATAAAGTCAGTGTAGACACATATTTCTGGCCATCTGTCACCCCAGACATAGTGGACAACTAAGTGTAGTATTTAAGTGTCTATCCACGGGAGGATTTTCCTTTATGATGGTCCTGCAAGGTCATACACCCTCAGTGGGGCTATGACGCTTCAGATGTACACTTTCAGTTGGTGCTAGCATATTGTACAGATCCAACTATAAATCAGATTCACATTTTTTCATCTGCAGTCAACTGGTTATATTGAATACTCTAGCCATGGATTGAGGAGAGGAGGCCATACAGAAGACATTAGTGTAGGCTGGCTGCAGTGGCTCATGTCTGTAATCCCAGCACTTTGGGAGGCCAAGGTGGGTGGATTGCTTGAGCTCAGGAGTTCGAGACCAGCCTGGGCAACATGGTGAAACACTGTCTCCACCAAAAATACAAAAACTAGCTGGACATGGTGGCAGGTGTGTGTAGTTCCAGCTACTTGGGATGCTGAGGTGGGAGGATCACCTGAGCTTGGGAGGTCAAGGCTGCAGTGAGCCATTATCATGCCACTGCACTCCAGCCTGAGTGACAGAGTGGGACCATCTCAAAAACAAACAAAGAAGCTATTAGTGTAAAGAAGTTTAAATCATATTCTCATACAATTTACCCGTGCCTTCCAGATTTGTCCAAGCCTATGTACTATTTCCATTTGATGATAAATTGTTGCTATATATACCTAACCTTATGATTAGGTGGGTCAAACAACCCCCAGTTCATGATGGGAAGCTTAGGGCAAATGTCCATTTGAGGTCCATGGTTAAGCATTCAGTCTTTAACAAGGCCCAGTCATAAACCACAAGCTATTTCACAAAAGGAGAATAGTTATGTGAAGAGTGTATAAACTTGCTTCCAAACCCTACAAGTCTCTGTTATGATATCTCTATTGGCTCCATATATCATCCTTATTTGCCATGGATTCTTTGAATATCATTGGATTTTCTAGATCAGAAGGTCCAAATGGTAGGGTTGCTTATACTGCGGCTTGAACTTCTTGTACAACCTTCTCTTGGTACAATCCCTGCTTGAAACTGGGAGTCTTATGGGTAGTTCCTTAAATTAGTTGAGGTAGCACAAATAAATACAGTATATGTTGCTTCCAAATCCAAAAAGACCAATAAAGCATTGTGCCCCTACCTTTTTGGTAAAGATTGCAAAGTGCAGCAACTTCTCTTTCACTTTGAAAGATATATGTCAACATTCTGCAGACCAGTTGAATGACCAGAAGCTTATTGAGATGGAAGGCATATGAAATTTTTAAGATTCATCCCCCTCTAGTTCATATTGTCTTACTAAGGAATCTAAAGTGTTTGCTACTTCCTGCTTAACAGATCCAACCAGAGTGATTCTTTATGGAATGTCAAGACAATCAAGGTCCCTGAAGCCTATTTTATGACACAGGGTAGAAGTGACCTGGCCCTGAGGCAATACTGTGAAGGTATTCTGTTAATGCTTCCAGGTCAAAGCAAACTGTTTTTGATGGTCCTTGCAAGCTGGGATGAAGGAAACGGCATTAGCCAAGTCGATAGCTGCACAGCAAGTATTAGGAGGCATACTGATTTTCTCCAATAAGATTCCTCATCTAGCAGAGCCAGTGAAATTGGAGTCACCACTTAATTAAATTCATTATAGTCCACAGTCATTCTCAAAAATCCATCTGACATCTACACGAGTCAAACAGGTGAGTTAAATGGAGGTACCACCACTCCTGATTCATTCACATCTTTGATGTCATTAATCTTTGCAGATTTCCCAGAGATACAACATTGCTTCTAGGTCATTATCTTGATTAACAAGGAGAGCTCCAAAGACTTCCACATAGCTCTCCCTACAATAATGACCCTCATCATCTTGGGTAAGAGTGCTAATGTGTGAATTCTGCCACTTGCCATGCATGTCTATTTCATTTGTATGTTCCCAAA